>NW_011357334.1:66510-104044 GCF_000735185.1 Notothenia coriiceps
CAAATGAGACTTGAGCCTGTCTTATATTGTACTTCTTAGACACATGAAAACATAATGTTAAACATGTACTAATTTAGACAGTAGTATTCATGGTGTTAATCAAGACCTTTTCAAATAGATTCAGACAATTAAAGTTGGAAACCTTTTCCAACATATCTTAGTTGATAAGAAAAAAGCCCAATGACTTATTTACAAGCTTGAAATACACCCTTCCTATTTCTCCATAATCAATCTGAGGCTTCTGTTTTAAGGGATGAGCTGCCAACACTCACAAGCATCATTTGATTGATTTTGCTAACTTATAACTGAACTTATGAGGCAATAAACCTCTAGTGAGTGGCCCAGCCCTTCGTATATTTTTCTGTATGTGGCCCTCATGGAAAAAAGTTTGGACACCCCTGCTCTAAATGAATAATGACACCACCGGGGCACGATCCCCCTAGTGGATTATTTCCTCTCTTCCACCAAGACAAACATATGGGTGGAGCAACTGCTTTAACGTACAAATATTTTCAGGCTCGCACGTCATTAAGATTTGAAAAAAAGGAAATGTAAGACCCTCTGATTCCTAGATACAGCATACAGTGATATAGAGACTATAAATGATCATTGTTTCCAATCCACGTGCTGTCAAGTTCTGATAAAGAATAAAGGGGAAAATGTATGGGGGAGTGAGAAATCATAAAAGGGTCCTTTGATTGCCTTTGATGTCAAAAGGAGAGCAGCGGATCAATGAGCTTTCCAAAGAGCAATTAAAAGAAGACCAAAGGCTAGAAGTGTTTCGTCTTTGTGGCTTGTGTGTGTGTCCTTGATGTCTGCCTGCTGGCACAGGGACAACAACACACTCCTCACACATTCTCAGCTTTGAATCCATTTCCCACAAGGTCGGCTTCTCTGATAGAGTCTGTGATATCACGACATGAGGTGTCGGGTCGGGCGGATCATGAACGTGTATTTATGTTTAGTCTAGACGCCTGAGAGGAAGCAGCTAAACCGGATATTCATCGTTGTAAAATGGTCCCAATTTTTTTTTATCACGGAATGATGGCTAATTATTAAGTTCCTTTATCCTTCATGATTTAGTCTATACAATCTGACAAAGTGAGAAGTGCTTTTCACAAGTTCCCACCATAGACTGGCGTTTTGTAAGCAGCTTATTGTGTCTGACAAAGAGTTGTTTACAAGAAAAAGAAGCAAGGACATCCTACCTTTACGTTTAAAAAGCTGTGAACAACAGCAACATGTTGGTATTTTATGCTCTGTGAATGGCTTGTACCATTTGTTTAATCAACTCACTGTTAAAGCTTAACATAGGGATCCATTTCTTAGTCATGAACACGTCAACGTGGAGAGAGGACTCAGGGATAGAACCGCCAACCCGAGGATTAATGGACGGTTTATTTTGAATGCGACAATCACTTCCCCATGTTATAAACGTACCATCAAGCATCCCAGGGACATCATGAAGATTCAGTCAACCCCTCATATTTACAACTGTCCGCCCTGATGCTGTTTTCATATAAAATATCCGATGTAGAGCTTTGTTTCTGCAAATGAAATTACATCTGAAACAGCATAAATTCCGTTCTGAGCCCCACCAAAGCCACTGCAATTTTGGTGAATTTTAACAAAAAGAAAACTGAATTTTAAAATGTATTACAAAGTCCACAAAAGTCTTAGTTTCATGCGAATCACCTCTTCGTTTAAAAGTGTTATCCATTAAAAGCTCTAATCCTGCGACAACCTGCCGCACATGTAGCTGATGTCTCCAGAAGTATCGAGACAGGACCAGGTGGAAATTGAGTTTCTCTTGGACGCTTTTGCTCACATATTGACACCATGTAGTCATACAGAATCATTAGGATCAGTCAGTTTGGTTATACCCAATTTATAGGAAAAGTTTGACTGTTGGAACGCCATATTTGGGAACAGTGCACACCAACCAGAGGAGCAAAATACACTAATTCACTTAACTACTCAAATGGCCAACAAATCAGTTGTATCCTCTTTGTCAGGAAGATGAACATTAGGTTTCTTTCACAAATACTCAAAAGGCATGGGATCGGTAACAGCAAATAACTTTTATCAAAGGGCCTAAAGGACTCTGAAATAATTTCTTAAACATCTTGAAAAAGAGTAACCTAAGACACCTGTAGCACATAACAGATCTCCATCAGTAATAGCCCATTGACTTATCCCTTCATCTCCGAGTCCCAACAACGTGTTTCATTATAAGAGAAGAGTGATATTATGTTGGCATGTGACCTTTAATGTTATTTTTCCAGGATGGAGAACATTAGTCAACAATGTCCCGCAGTAATAAAGCCTCTTGAGTACGTTCATTAACTGATCAGTGTTCATTCCATGCGAGATCACTGTAGCAACCAAAATAGACATTGTGTAATGGAAAAGGCTCTGTGTGTGTGAGTAAGCCCTCTCCCTATGGTGCTGAGTCAATATTTCAGAGGAAGTAGGACCCCCGGGGGACATACTTATCTATTGACTCCTTCAGACCGCACGCAAGCACACACACACACACACACACACACACACACACACACACACACACACACACACACACACACAAAGTTCAGCCAAGTACAGGTTGCTTCATCATTTGGTGTCTGACCTGTGAGCTGAGTCTACAATAAAACAACACAAAGTCCTCCAGCTCCTATGAGTGTAGCAGGCTGAGAATCTGACGTGACATGAGAGAAAACATTTCTCCATCGTTCTGAGCAATGGATTTCTACAGACTGAGGTTACAGTGATGGCCGTCGGTTCTCCTTGACTCATTCTATATAAACCCGCTTTATTAAACTCATGTTTGTATTAACTGCTCTCAGCTTAGCGTTGTTTTTGGATATGTGTATGTTGTCAAGCTTGAACTTTACTCTTAGTGATGAAATTGAAAACTAAAATGAAGTCAACATGTTACAATGAACTGAATTTGTGTTGCTGTATCAGAATGTGCATTCACAAGTACATTTTAGCAGGCTAGAAAGTGCAAAGTTCTGGCTGAACCATCAGAAGCATCTGGGGGTTTAGATCGTTGCACAGGAACCGGGGATTGTACCACCATCAATTCTGCTACAGTATGAATGGACGACGCACTACTACTACAAATTAAGGCAATGTCAGACTGAATACAGGTACTCAAACTACAAATGAGAAACATACTGTATATGATTTTAGTGGACAGTCATTTTTGTTCTTAACAATGCCAATGCAGCATGTTACCATGCCAGCAGCAGACAATATCTTTATGACTTGTAATACTTGAAGTGGTCACTAGTGTTACATTTCAGTTTATAAAGTATTGAGTTTTATGGTTTTGTTTTCTTCTTGCCTATCTCATTGAGTGCCTTTATCTTAAGTGTTTAATTATGTAATTTATGTTTCTGGGCATCTACATGTATAACAACCTGTTTTACCCACAAGTAATACAATCTCAGGATTCTTTTTATTATAAGTAAATCTGATTGACAATTGATTGATCATTTTGTTCAATAAAATGTCAGATAACAGTGAAGAAATACTATAAATCATCCTTAAGCAACGAGTAAAGTCATAACACTGCTTTTTATCATCCGCCCAATAGTCCAAAAAAACATTTAAATGAATGAAAGTTGTTGCTAAATTCAACTCCAAATCTATCAATCTGTTAACCGTGTACTGTAGATAGCTTTGTCATTTATGTGTTGAAAGGTTTGTTTATCATATGACCACACAGGTTTTCTCCAAAACTAGGACGCAGCAAACTACGTGAGAAGCACAAAAGAACAATAAGCAGAAAAAGGAACCTAGAAACCGTTAACCTTTGTCACTAAACACTGCTGGATTTCAGGAGCAACATTTACAAGGAAATAAACCCTCAACAGTTCAGGTTTTGGTTTCCTGGTTGATGTTATTGTTTTTGTTCAGGTAGAGTTTCGCGTGGAGTCTGTTCTGGCGGTAGATTACCCGTACACAGCTTTTAATATGTCAAGAATAATTTCCTTTCCTCTGTTTTGTTTAATCATTTATTAAACAACACACAGATATTCAGGTGACCTTCCAGTGTGTTTCTCTGCCCTCCTGCTCTTCCTCACCAGCCTGCGAACCAGCTTGTTTGTTGACATGAAACATCGGCGACAAAAGGCCAAGGGGGGAGAGCGATGAGTCTGTATGGGAAAGGAATGCCACACGCATACCGCCCACTCACTAAACACAACCGGCCAGCCACATGTCAGCAGCACTGACCAGCCACCGACTGCAAAACGTACACGCTGTGCGGGGATGAAACAAAACCGCATGGCTGCAAATATACACACACACACACACACACACACACACACACACACACACACACACACACACACACACACACACACACACCACCAAACACATACAATCCACTCACCACACCAGGCACACATACACACAAAACCAATCCTTTTTGATTTATTGACTAAATATCAAATTTTCTCTTCCCTCCTTGACAGACTGGAGAAATGGAAGTGAAGAACCCTCTGTTTGATGACTCAAATTTACATTTCCCGGAAAATCACAAGTGAATGCTGAACCCTTTACACACACACATACATAAATACACAGGCACACACCAGTTCTGTGGAAGAAACCACTTGATCTCACACTGCATGCATAGATTTGAAGGTTTCCTGTCAGAGGAGGTGATAAAAAGGATTGTTTTCTTGTTGGCCCTTTACTATATCATGTTATAATATTAATAATATATGTTGGGTTCCTTGTTAATTTAGTTCTTTCCCTGATTTGGAGCTTCCCTTTCTTTTAACATAAGGTTTTCAGAGTCTGTATTAAGTTGTTTAAATGTTAATCTTTTAAATTAAGATTTTCCCTTTCATTTTGGTTACTTTCCTTAATTTCTGCAGCTATTTCCAAAGAATGTCTTACAACAGCTGACATGTGTATAACACACTGATACACATGCATAAGCTGGGAAACAGGTGCCCTCCCTTTGTTTTGTCATGCATAGCTAGTGGCTAAACCACATTCCCAACAGATACAAAGTTTCAAATCAGATCTGTGTGATATCTCCTGTAAGAACTCCCAAATGCAGCACAAGGTTGAGCATTAAAAATGTTAACGTTGGTGTTGCTCATTTTATTCCTTGTCATATAAGCTACGCATAAATATTTTAAGATTAAAGACAAATATATATATATGAAAATGAAGTACTTGATGATGTCTGTCGCATGGTTTGACTGTACCGTGTTTGAATCATGGCAATGCTTTGAAAAGTTATTGGGCCTCCCGTATGTATGCATCCTGTAGCTGGAGGAGGAATGTACACTAAAAGTGATTTATGAGCACTTGAATGAAATGTTGGTGACGGACTATACTGATGGATGTGTAGGTGGTAAATATCACTATCTTGTATCGTCCCTCTTTCCTCTCTGTCCTCTTGTCGGTCCCAAGTTTACTCTGTCCTGCAAAATATACAAAAACGAGTGAATGTGTTCACTTTTTATAGATATTTGTACATGCAGACAAAGGATTGGAATTAAAAGTTTTTACCACATGTGAAAATAACTTTGTTTCATGTTGTGGTTTTCATGAAATACATTTAATAAGATTTTAGAAACGTATATAGAAATTTTAAATGGAATGGCTTTATTGATGCTAGTGGCTAAATGACAGGAAATTAGGGGGAGATGCAACAAAGTTACACATTTTGGACAAAACCTATTAAAATAAATTAGGGAAATTAGATTTAGTCTAGCCTGCTGTTCTTTCCTAGACTAATGGCCGTAATAAAATAATATGTTTTCAGTCTCAGTCTGTGCAGGTGGCACATTAAAGCCTAACCAATTATTGAAACCAAGATAAAAAATAATAGAATCTGTTTTTGTCTTTAAGGAAAATCAACAAAAACCTAATTCTGTGAAGCAAAATATTGTATAAATCCACAAAACTTTATTATAAATTCCTCCTGAGATGCTCTCAGACAGTGTGGGATGATTTCTCCAATGTGGAAAATAAAGACGGTAAAAAAAGGTCATAGGGTTAAAAGAGAGAGGTGTCCTCTTTGAGCAATTTTCAAAAAATGTTTTGCAATTTAACTACAAATATGATAAATTCCACTTTATTGAGCAAGTCTGTTGTTCCTTCCCCCCCTCTTCCTTTTTTTGTCAGAATAAGGGAAGTAAGGCATAACGATATATTTGGTCTCGCTGAACCTTATAGTCATAATGCACTGGATTAGCATTTCCTGTTCTGATAAACTCTGCTGCCACTTACACCTTCCACCACGCAGAGACACATTGGTGTCACCTTTGCTTCAGACTGTCTCTGACTTACTGTCTCTATTTTAGGTTATCCTGTTTAACCTTGTTTTACTTTCAGGACACAAACGACTACACCCAGAAAGTGACTGTGTGTTGGGGGTAGGGGCAAAGCTTGCATGTACCTCCATAGGTTTTGTGTTTGTGATTGCATATCCGTGAGTCGGGGAGGTGATGGGTCAGTCCACTGTCCCTATTGAGCCACATGCCAAGGGGCCATTAAAAGCCCTTTGTGCCGTGGACAGTGGAAGGAAGGCCGCCATTGGCCCTCAGATAAAAACCTGGGTGGGTGTAAGGTCTGTGAATGTTGGCAGGGCCGTTTGGGAAGAAAATCAAAAAGCCATCAGACTTGTTTGTGGGAGACGTTTGTGCTGCTTAACAGGATGGGCAGTATTTAGGAAAAAAAACAGGATTATTAGTTTAATTTAACAGATGATTTCAAAAGTAGTGACTTATATTGATTCACAAATCTTAATGCAACAGTACAATAGAGCCAAATATCTGACAAACACACGCCCAGTAGAAGCCTTTTCTTTGAACGCTGCCTGCGGTGATGTTTCCAAGAAGTTAAAATTAAGAGGAACACTA
This sequence comes from Notothenia coriiceps, assembly GCF_000735185.1. NCBI lineage: Eukaryota > Metazoa > Chordata > Actinopteri > Perciformes > Nototheniidae > Notothenia > Notothenia coriiceps. The sequence continues at coordinate 73,404 of NW_011357334.1, forward strand.
AGTTAAATGAGCAATATATATAGGCTATGATGTGATACTTGTTTTATCACTCAAGATATGTTTGTATCTACTGGTGTGACTTGGAGGTGTCCAACATATTCACACTGGTGCTTCTACTGCTGCATCAACAGGCCTTCTTTTATGTGTAACTTTCTCTCTGCCTCTGTGACGAGACTTGCACCGCAAACAGATCTCAGAGGTGTCTTGAAGAGGCCACTTAAAAGAACTAAAGGCAAGATCTGAGACATCTGGGGGGTTTTCAACTCAATCCCCAGATATTCCCCTCACGCATCTCCTCCTCACTGTACTGAGCTATTCAACACTGAGACCCCCCTCCCCTCCCTCCTTTGGACACCCTGAGAGCTCTGTGCTCTGCTGTCCCTTTCTCTCTGAAGCATTGCCTGAAGTCTACTATCTCTCTTGCTGTCTGTCTTTTGCATGACAATTATACTCCCAAGTCCATGGCCCAGGACAATGCTTGCATCGTTGGGGTTTGATGTCTTTTAAGCTATTGACCAGGCTCTTACAGCTCCCCGATCCCGGGCCTACAACACTTTATATCTAAGGGGAAGAGAGAGTGCAAATCTCTTGGTTATAGTGTCAGAAAAAAAGACATATTGATTCTGTATTCTCTAAATCTATTCTTTAAAGTTTCTTTTATCAGAGCTTTTGCTGATTTCAATTGACTCCCTCTTGTTTTTGAGCTGACCTTTATTCCCTTTTGAAAAGGCTTTATTTTCCTAGTCTTACCTTTGTATACACTATTAATACAAACACTTGTATCTCTTAACTAATGATTTGTTACTTGTCTGTTCCTCATCTTCCTGTGAAATAGTTTCTACCTTTGATAAACAATTAAACAGCCCAATCAGCAAAACTTCACTTATTTTTAAGGGGCCACAAGGAAAAACATTAAGCACATTTTCTATCTACATGCTTCCATGATGAATATGATGGCCTTTCATGTCAAAAGGAGTAAGAGATATTCAAACAGAGATTGGTTATTGCACCTGCCTCCTAGCAGTTTTGGACCTTTAGGCTATATATCAGACTGGGTGCCATAGTATTGGCCCACCACAGTGAGTGAACCCCGGACCTGCAGATCAGGGCGATACTTCAGCCTGGTGTTTGTTTCAGAAGACAGGCGGGGGAGGTGTTGGGTGTGGGGCGGAATCAAAGGGTTGAGACTTATTGTTCGAATCTGAAAAGGAGCTAATGGTCGACCATCGCAACTCGGGATCTGAAATCCACAGGGTGCCCCGGGGCCAGCTCGTACAATGGCCCCCCCTCTCCCTCCCCGCAGTGTGTCTTCCTGCCGCAATCTGCGGCCAACGACTCGCGCTGGGGGTGCGCATCTGTAGCAGTGCTCCGCCATACAGGCTCTCTGAACGACCATCGATCAATGGGTAATGGGAGAAGTTCACCTAAATGCTGTCGGTGGTTTTACGATTCAGTCACTAGTATTCCACCATTTATAGTTTAGAAATGCAAAGAATAGCAATAAAGGGTATCCACAATGTCACATCAGACAGAAATCCTGTTTTCCGTTTTTAAATGTGCAAAAATAAATCTGCTTTATCTGAAAATAGTGTTATTCCTGTTTCCAGTAGCATCAACAAAGTAAGAAGATTTAACACACCCAGAAATTCAGCTGGTTAAAAGATTGAGTCTTCATCATGCCATCATGTTCTTCTGACCCACTTCTCCTAACACAAGCTTCACAACAACACTTTCATGGGTGTACATGTCACCCTGCTTATCTCGTTATTTCTATTAAAGAACGTTGAAGTCATTTCCAGTGCATTATCATACATTGTTTTTCCTCCAGTTTATTTATATGTGTATGAGCTGATCAAATGTTCTTAACAGAATAAATAGCCTGGCCCTTGTTATTGTTTGTTTAACAACTTTATGTTGCCAGATTCATTAAGTGCCTTTCTTTTGTCACAATTATTCAGGATTTCAATGTCAGTTCATTTCATTTGGTTTAGATGTTAGTGATTAAAATAAATGCAGGTCTGAATGACAGGGATTTTAATATCAAAGCCATCTCCTTAAAGGGGAATAAGTTAAACAAACTGAGCTTTATAATTCATGTATGAGGTGAGCAAATTATAGTGTTACAATATGTATTTAAAGGAACACTGACCCGTGCCTTAGCAATGTTAATATTCTGACTAAAACTGTTGAATTATTAATATTTGTTTATGTAATGGTTTTAAATTGCACGTAATGAGTTTTACATTTGCTAAGAAACAGAAAAACATTGTAAGTCTGCAGCCCAAAGGGCTGGATGTTTATTTGAAAACACGCCCACTACTTTAGGGTGAATCAAGGTCATTCACAAATTCACCATCAGCTGTGGCCAATTGTCTATGCCAGCCAATGGGCGAAGAGATGAGGTGATCCCCCAACACCCGCAGCTGTGATTAGGAAAACCTGTGGAGCAGGGGAAGGAGAGGGGCATTTGAGCTTGAAGGTGAGTTAAGTGCAGTAGTGTTAAAAACAAGTTAGTGGAGTAGGCCGTAGGCGTATTGGTGGTTATGTAGCACCAAAACTGCAACTGCCCAGACCTACACTTTTCGGACAATATCACCAGAAACGGACTTTTCGCCGGTTTTTCCCCCCTGGAGTGCTTTTCCTACCCCATCCTTCATTGGTGTGTGCGTTTACGTGAAGCGGGTGGTTTAGAATCAGTCGCCACTGAGTTATTCCAAGTTTTATTTTTGGACGTTCGCTTTTATATACTTTTTACGCTGTTTGGAAGATGTCTGAAAGATCGCATAGTCCGGAAAGCCAAATCCGTCCGTATGACTTCAGCCGGGCCAACCATTGCGGCCAGTTGCTGGGTCATGAAGGTTTGGGCAGCGGTGGGCCGTTCCAGCTTCCCCACGGTGTCCTGACAGACCCGAGTCTCCTCTACAACAAGTCCGCCTACAGTGGAATCACATCGGCGTCTGCGCAGACCTTTTTCCCTTTCCCATCCGTCAATGGGGACTACAGGGGATCCGACCTGCAGGTCGGAGATTTTGGGCAAACCAAGCATTGGTATCCCTTCGCTGCTCCCGAGTACACCGGCCAGGTACCCGGGGCAACAACAGCTACCCAGCCTTTAAACCTGAGTCCCCCCTTAGCCGAGACACGGGAGCAGATTAAACTTCCCGCAATAAAGACTGAGAAGGACAGCGGCGATGATTACTCCACGGAGCTTAAGATTGAGCAGTACCCATCAGCAGCCTCCGCTGCCATGTCCCATGGAGTTTTCTACCCGGCCTGGAACCCCTCCTTCTGGCCCGGCATCAACCACATCACACCGTCCGCCAGCAATAATCAAAATCCCTCGACATCCTCGGCATCTTCACCATCCATGTCCCCCTCACCCCCAAGCAACGGGCTTCCGGAAAACTCGTTTTTCAGAGTGAACACAACCCAGGCCTCCCCCGGGCCGCAGACGCAGAACCCGGCCTCTTCAACTAGGAGCAGTGGGTCCTCCAGCGGTGGATGCAGCGACTCTGAGGAGGTAAAAGCATTTTATAAATACAGTTTACTTGTGGATCACATTGGGTATTAATGTAATCTTTTGTTTTCTTCAGGAGAATCTTTCAACAGAAGAACTAGAGCAGTTTGCAAAGGAGCTGAAACACAAGCGCATAACATTGGGTTTTACCCAAGCTGATGTCGGTCTTGCCCTAGGAAACCTTTATGGTAAGTATGGCAACCATAAAGAGATAATTAACCACTGTTTAAAGTTTATAATTATTGATTGTCATCCAACTTTTGGGCCATGATTCTTTTCAACTTGTGCTCTAATGTTATTTGTTGTACATGTAGGTAAAATGTTCAGCCAGACTACCATTTGCCGCTTTGAAGCTCTGCAGCTGAGCTTCAAGAACATGTGCAAGCTGAAACCCCTTCTTCAGAGATGGCTGAATGAGGCAGAGACCTCAGACAATCCCCAGGATGTAAGTGCTATACTTTGACATCTGCCGACTAGTTTACAAGACAACAGAAGATCACTAAGCTTCATGGGATCCTTGGTCTTTTCAGGCCTTGCTAGCTTCCTGCTGAGTTAACCTGAATCAAGGCCCTCTAATCTTGTGAAATGTAAAATGCCACCTAGTGGCCATAAAACCTCTATGATGTGCACCAAGTGGGGGAGCCATCTTTTGAGAACATGGAGCTTACAAATCTTAATTTGGTTTTATTCATTACTGCATCAACCCTTACTAGCATGCTTTGATTCTTCAGATGTACAAGATTGAGCGAGTATTTGTTGACACCAGAAAGAGGAAGAGGAGGACCAGTCTGGAGGGAGCAGTGCGCTCTGCTCTTGAGACCTACTTTGTTAAGTGTCCGAAGCCAAACACCCAGGAGATCACTCACATCTCAGACGACCTGGGTCTGGAGAGAGATGTAAGTACATCTGTGAAAGTTATGCCAATTGCCTTTTTATTTTTTATAGAAGTGTGTTTATTTAAAAAAAATTTTTATAAAGCTGGTTTACATTTTTAAAAGACACTTGTTTCCTGTCAGGTCGTACGCGTGTGGTTCTGCAACCGAAGACAAAAAGGAAAGCGCCTGGCCGTGCCACTAGACGAAGAGTGTGATGGCCAGTACTACGAGCAGAGTCCTTCCCCACTGAACATGGCCCACTCCCCCATTCCAGGCCAGGGCTACCCCCTTTCCAGCTACCAGCTAGGAGGCGCCCCTCCTCCCACACTTTACATGCCCCAGCTGCACCGGCCCGACATCTTGAAACAGGGCCTGCACCACGGACTGGTTAGTCACCTGACTGGATAAAAGTGTTCATGTAGTCCCAGACATAACCACAGATTGCCCACCCAAGCCTCTCTGTCCAAGAAGAAGTCTCGTAAACGGTAACCCAATCAACCAAACGCATTGGCAGGTCTTGGGATAAAAACAATCCTAGTTTAGAGGCTCTTCCAACTTTGAGATGGTTCAAAGTATATCTTAATTACTGTTTTTAATGGCAGACATGAACTGCCAAGATCAACAACCTTTGTTCCTGCAACTGCTTTGACTTAAAACTAAGACATTTTAACTGAATGTGCCTTTTGATTGTTTTCGTATTCTTGGATAATGCATTGCAAGTTATTCCATAGGCTTTTATCATTGCCTTTTAAGAATAATTGTAAAAGATCTGATCCTGGGTGGTTTTCTGTGGTGCGAATGAGTTTAGATCTGAGTTATAAAAGGGAGATTTGGACCGAAAATCATAGTCTTTCTGGTCAATATTTGTGCAATACTTCTGAATAGAGCAGTCATTGAAATGGAATTTTCCATAATTTTTGCACAAAGATGCTTTTGTAATGTTTAATATATCCCTTTTTTTTGGTAATATTTCCCCATTTGTATACCAATAGATTCTGGCCTTATGACTGAGGCTGTGAGACTCATAGTAATGTTTTGAAGGAACTTGATAAATGATTTGCTATTCTCAAGTTTCATTGCTGCTTATCTGCCAATTGCACAATTTCCATATTTTCTCATCTCAGGTGAATTGAAGTGATTCATTTTGCTTTCATAGTGTATTTCAATACCGCAAAACTTTTTTCTTTTTTTTTATATTATTGTAAATGATTTTTATGTTAATGAAATGTTGAATTACAATTTATACCAAAAGTTAAATTTGGATGCTAATTGGTGTTTTTGTCTGGTATTGTTTTAAGAAGATATTTTGTACTCTAAAGACTGTAATTTGCATACATGAAGACATTAAATGTCACCAATCCGTTCAACCCAGAATGATCTAAGTGTGGATTATTGCCTCAGGATTGATTTTTACTTTGATATTACCAACGTGAAATCAAACTTGCTACACGCTTACTGGGATTTTCTGCAACATTTCCTCAACAGATCGTTAATGGATTAAAACATAATTTATTGACTTGGTAGCTATGCTAAAATGTTTTCAACCCAAACGACCTCAACCTTAAATGCATAAAATCTAGTAAAACTGACTTTGTTGAAACATTCCATGTGTTGAATATGTCCAACACTGATTTTTATATATATTTTTTAAACAGGTATTTTTCGGTAAAACCTCTTGTTTTGCATCAGTTTGAGGAAGCTGAGCTTTGTATAGATAAGTAATTCAGGGAGTGTCCTGCAATGAGACTCAATCACAATGTATTCATTAAGTAAACAATCTTTTAATTTGGGAAGGGAAGTTGAAACCAGACAACAAATATTTAAAAAGAGTCTCGGACATCTCCAAGCCCGAATACTTCAACAGGCTAGCCTTTTGAATAATGCAGCTCTACTAAAATATTTACAATGTAGTTCATGAAGATTCCAAGCTTTCTCTTCAGTAGAATAGAGCACACTGAAGCTAATTTGACTTTAATTTAGATCAAATGGTTCACATGTTTCTGTTTTGAGTACAATATGTAACTATTTTACATGAAAACAAATGCAGACTTTATCGACACTAGTTTAATTTTTGAATGTGTTTTAAAGCCCTTAACAGTGTCCACCAGACATAAACTATAATGCTTTTGTTTTTCAATTACATTGAAGTGCATCAGTGTTTACAGTAACCTTTGTGCTTGTACATGAGTTTTAAAGAGGAAAAATGCTAAACAGCACAGCTCTAAAAAAGTTAAATCCATTTTACTCCACGTGTTTGATAAAAAGAGCTACGGATATCAATGGGGACTTATTTCTCTTGGTCATTCTTAGTATGAAATAGTTAATGTAAGTTGTGTTGGGTAGGTGCTCACAGTGAATAAGCATGTTTCCAAAGTGCCCTTAAAAAGGGATTTTCCTGAAATATCAAGGATGCTAATCCTCCAAAAATGTGATAAATTACACATTAACTATGTATATGCAAGCTCAAGTGTTATTAGCCCTTGACCCAGGCCTCTAGACTGGAGTAAACTTTCTCCTGAGGTAAGCTGTTGTAATGTGAGCAGATCTTACACAGTCTCTCCCTCCAGTCTTTGTACAACTTTACTGTCCACTGATGTTTCCAAGTGAAATATTCACTGTAGCGTTTCTTGTCCTCTGCAAGCTGCTGTAGATACTCTCCTAAGTCCTTGACTGATGCAAACTCATCGACCCGGATAAAAGAATTAGGTGGAGCCACAGATTTGTAGTCGCCTAACGGGGGTCCCAGGACGACAGGCACCGCGCCACCTTGGTAAGCATTCCTCCACAGTTTTTCTGTGATGTAATCTTTGCTGATTGAGTTCTCAAAAGCCAAGTAGAAGAAGCAGCGAGAGATTGTAGGTAAGAGGGCATCTTGGGAAAGAGGTGTATCGGTCCAACGTCCGTAAACCTTCACAGGAACTACTGCCTTTAACTCTTTGTACACTTTGCTTCTCTTGTGGTGATTTCTGTAGTTGCTGACCACCCAACAGGCCAAGGAGCTCTTATTGAGAGGGACATTGTCCACCAGATGTCCTTCAGCCTCCTTTGGTAGCAGCTGGCCGTATGGAATAGTGACATCAGCATCTCTCCTATAGCTGATGGTCATGTTGAATATATTTGCATACTGATGCAACTTTCCATTGTGAATAGGGGCTTCCAGGGACATCCAGGCCCACCTCTGGCCCTGTGGCCGTGGAAGGTCAAGGGGCAGCTTTTGGTGGCCCAGTGCCAGCTCTCTGTTGTGGAACACCACCACATCAGCGGAGGGGAACAAGGAGCGCTGGTCCACCAGTCTACAGCGAGGGATACGGTAGAGATCCCAGCACGTGTCCCCCTTCAGGGACGACGACCTGCCGTCGGGCCAATGCCACAGCAGGATCGTGATGTTATAGAAGCTGGAAGGATTTATAGCTGTCTTGGCCGGAAATCTTCTCCACCATGCATTGAGAAGACACAGCGGTAAAACACAGAGAAAGGAGAGGAGGAGGAGGCGCTTCTTCATTGAGCCGAGCCCAGTCTTCTTAGTGTTGTAACACCCCTGTTGCAAAAGAAATTAAGTAGGATTGTAAAGGAGAACCGTGGTGTTTTCGCGTACATGTTATTTTTGCAGGTTTAAATCTAATCATTACAAATCATATACTTAACATCACAACTAACCATTTTTTGTAAAGTGTGCTGCTCTGTTGAGCAATGTTGATGTACCTTTCCTTCTGATTCATTTCCATAATACATACAAATCATTGCTGAGGCAAATCATTTCAAATCAATCTGTGAATTTCCTCATAATTCTTTTAAATGTGCTAATTGATTTCTATTTTTGTACAGGTATGTCTGGAAACCAATGACCAATTTAGCATTTAGGACATACTTAACATACCAAGAATACAAAGACTCAAATGTTTTACTGAATAGACTGAAAATAATATAATGTGACTAAATAAGATTCATTTGATTAAATTGCACCATGATATATAACAGATCAAGAGTAAGAGTCCTCTCTGGCAAAAAAAAAGTATTCTTAAGCCTAATCAGGAAAAACATATTGTATTAACTACTTCCTTCCAAATGTATACTCCATGTAACCACTGAAGACCCTTAGAGAGCAGAACAGGTGACACACATTAATAGGACATATAAGCCACCACCTCAAAGGGGAATTCCTCATGTGTGGCAGTCATGACAATGTAAAGTGAAAACCAAATTGATTCCTCAAAGTTTCTAAATGATGAAAATCACTTTTTTAGCTTGCAGGTTTTGTTTGAGTGTCTGTGATGTAATCCTCTGATGAGATTTTTAACGAGGACTTACCATCAGGTCCTCAGCTGTGACTCCTCGTATGAGGAAGAATCACGACCTCCCTCTCAAACCAGACACCATGACAGATTTCTGCTCAATCAAGAGGAACGGGAGTACCGGTATATGCTTCCTTTTCTCTGTATGGACAAAAAGTGAAAATATTTGAAAGAGTTATACGTGCTCTAGTCTAAACTAAATTAACATCTATCCATTGATATCATCTCCCAGTCAGTCACCACTTAAAGACAAACATTTAATCGTTTGTCAATACTTTCTTTAATGTCTTAGGAGGGATAGAAAATAATTCAATACATATTCAAAGTGGAAAACATGTAGATTGATGATTTATTTGCTTAGTTTGCAGTTATTGAATCATACTCCAGTTATCCAGTCCTAAAAGTATCTCGCCTCATTGCTGTAGTTTCCTCTTTGGAAAGAACATTATAAAAAGGAAAAAGACCATTAACTGAACAGTGTGCACACGAGGAACTAATGAATACTCGTATAATTTCAACCTGTGGAATTAAATAATACCTCTAAACAAAGCTTTCATCACATACCTCTCCCACTATCTCAATCCAAAACACCTTTTAAGAGCATCCTGGCTGCATCATAAAATAAGGGAAAGAACCATACATTGGCACAACAGAAGCTCCGCAGCTCAAGAACATATATATCTACATCATTTGGTATAAAAACAAACTGCCCAGTTATTTCATTATTTTCTTTTGAAGCCGAAATCTTTACTTTAAAGAATAAACGTTAAAGGTGTTTTGTAACTGAAAAGTAGAATATCATAACCAGAACATTTTCCAGCGAAGGTGAGAGATTAAGAGATAAAGCCTTTAAATATGAATGATATAATTCCTTTTAAGTTACCCTCCAGAGTTATACGTTTTAAGACAAACTGTGAACAGGATGTGGTGAAAGATTGATGTTGGCAGTGGCACTTTGCCTCAGTGGCTTTTGTTCAGCGTTAGGCTACAAGGTGCAAAGGGCATGCCATAAAACACAATTTATGAATACAACACTAACCTGATCAAGAGATGAGCGGCCTGTCCTCCGTCCTCAGTCAGCACTGGTACCATCTTTGGTCGCGGCTGGTATGACAATCATCATGAGCTTGAGGTACTTTAAAACCAATAACCCAGCCCCTTTTAAAGGAAGCTGGTTTTCTAATTATTGTGGAACATGAGTTCAGATGACGAGCATCGTGCAACCCCTCCTTTTTCTTCCACACCCCCTTAAACTCCTACTTTGTGGTGAAATGTACACTTATCTGCTCCCTGCTGTCTTTAAAAATGGAGAACAACCATTCAGGGGGTGTTTGCGACATGTGTGCTCTGATGGGAAAGAAGAAGAGTGTACAACAGGATTTAAAGGGTTACCCAAGAGTGAGCACAAAGCAATGATTCATCATCGTGTCGCTACATTGTAGAGGTTAACATATCAAAGTATACGCATGTACAAGTTTGATGCCCTTTTTTTATTCCCACAAAGAGCATTGATGTGTGTGGCAGAGGCACTGAATGGTAAAAATTGTTTATCTTTGTGATACTTTATGCATGGTTGGTTCAGGATTTTTACCCTTTTGATTATAGTTTCTGTGGTTGATTGTTTTCTCCTCTGTCTTTAAAAGTGATACATTTGAAGTGTATAAATATGATTGGAAATAAATGATCTCATATCTCAAATGTAAATGTTTCATACAGACTGAGCAGCAAAATTCAGCTGTGCTGTCTGTGGAAAAAAATAAAAGCTAAAAACACTGAAAAGTGTGATTTAAGTACACGTGCCTCTGAGGCATTTAAGAAAGCAGGTGCCACTCACATCAGCCATGCTAATGTTAAGAAATGAAGAAGCAGATGTATCATCAATGGGAATTTGCACAACCAAAATAAATTGTTATATTAATAAATGACATCATCACTTTTATAAATAATAATTAAAAAAGTTGCATCTGTCTTTAACACTTAAAATATACTGTATATGTTAACTATATTAGCTTAAATCAAGCACTAAAGACTTATGAATACTTAAGGAACAATCCAAATCCTACATAGCAGATTACATTTCTGCCATGTTTATTCAGGTTTAAATGTATATTTGTATAATAAAGGACCACAAGAGGGCAGTGTTGTGTTGCCACAATCTTTTGTTCCCAGGCCCTTTCATTGCCATTTCACACCCTTCCGCAGATGCCCCGTCTCTTCCCCACCACCTGATTGCCCCCCCCCCCTACACTACACACCTGCATCTCATTCCCTCATCAGCCTCAGAGTTCACACCCATCTATTCCCTCTCATGTGATATATTCATACTTAAAACTATCTTTAACAATGTAAATGTATCCTCTGACGGACAAAAGTTGCCATCAGCATTGAACTTTTCTAGAGTGTGAACCTTACAGTATGTTGCCTCTTTTTCATAACCCTAGACCCGTTTCAGAATCAGAATACCTATTTGTCCCTCATCAGGAATATGTACATTGTTACAGCAAAGGGACAGCGCAAAAGGCTAAATGCAAACTCGGTTAACATTAGATTAAGAGGCAAACCATAATCCAGCCATAATCAAAATATATGCAACGCCATTGTAAAAAGTAACTAACAATATTTGTTTTTTCAACTCATTGTAAATATAATTGATTCTTTAACTTGTCCTGCTATATTTTGTTGAACATCATTTAGACCTCATTTTGTTTAAAGAACATTTATTGACACATGCCACATGATAAATGTTAAATATTTGGCGATTAGACCCGATCCTGAAATCGTATATCTAAAGGGGGGATGCAGCCGTGAGTATAGGGAACCCCCCCGGGGTCTAGACACTGGTGATGATGCTGAAGATCTGGATTTGATGAGGAGATCGGATGAAGAGGAGGTGTGATGAGGTCTTTGGATTAGCTCTCCTGGCACTGGATGTGATGAAAGGAGGTGGATGGGGAGGAGGTGGTCGGCAGCATGAACACCTGAAATCACAGCTGACTGCAGAAGAGAGGAGAACCATTTTAAAGTTTGGCTGCAGCACAGTGATTGGCTGCTGAGATTGAGGTTAATGTAGGTTAGCAGGAAGCCCGTGATGAGCTGATTAAGCAGCTGTGGAATTAATGTATACCAGTCTTCCTGAAAGAACTTGCGCTGAGCTTCATTTGTCAGCAAGGTTAAACGGTTTACTTTGAAAAACAAGATAGCTGCAATGTATCCCTATTGTTCTTAACTTTGGGGTTTATTAATAAGGAAGTAAGTATGTCATAGGACAAAGCTCAAGTTTGTCTAATCTGTTCTTTGCCAAAGAAATACTAGATAGTTCCACATGGTTGATTCTGAGGAGGAAACGTCTCTCTTAGAGGTATGCAAACTATGAGAAGGCAAAGATGGTAACAAATAAACAGAGCTTTGCTTTAGGATTATAAAGGTTGGTAAGAGGGGTTTTCATGTGGGAGATTGACGTGAGGTTATATTATATGTCAGATGTATTCAGAAACAACAGCAACAACCTCATCAAACAGGACGTTTTGTTTATTTTGATTGGTTCCCAGGGCTGAATGCAATGAAAGAAAGGTGATATCTTGAATCGAACTATCCTATTCACTAAATTACTTTAATTAGCCTCATACAATATGAATCCAATTTGTGGATTCCTCAGCGCAGAGTCACAGGTGACTTTCACTCACACCCTTATGATTTCCTCGCTTGTGCGTCCTCCCTATGCAATTACCTTTTTCTGTTTGCCTTATCTCCCCCAATTTGTTTCCTTCTGTTATGGGATCTATATCTCCCTCCTCTCTGCTTTCAACATTGCTCCAATTTTTTAGGGTATGTTGTTTCTTCCTGCTATCTCAGAAAACCTCTGCAAATACCTGCAACATGAGAGCATTTTCTGACATGAATACAGAATGCATCAAGCACTGTCTTAAAACTTGACACATTTGGGAAAGGCACATTTCTGTTTCAACACGACAATCCCCCAATGGACCTAGTCAGGTCCATAAAGAAGGTTTTTTTTTTTTAGATTAGTGTTGTGGTAGAAAACAACCAGCTTGCTCAGAATTCTTGAATGAAAAGGAGAGAGAAAGTGACATGGACAAACACATACTGAGAAAGTTGAAGGACTGAGACAGTTACAGAGTGAGGGTGGATTGTTTCCTTCAGAAAATATGCTGCAAGGCTGAGAGCAGAGATCCAGATTTACTTGTCTAACTGGAAAGGCCGGAGGGGGTGTGGGCTGCCTCTGAGAGTGTGACAGGTGTGGTGAGAGACGGACAAAAACCAGATCCAGCCGCACACACGGCTGTAAGAGACGGAGAGGAAATAATACTGGAATATAAAACTCTACAGGTGGAGAAAAAGCATCCAGTGCTTACTGTGAGTATAAGCTTCATTACATGTTACTAATAGTTTAATTAAAAACTATTAAGAGTGACGTGTGTAAAAATGGGTGTGTGTGAGAAGGAAAGAATGAGGTTGCAAATAGTCATAATTAAAAAGGAATCTTACCTCCCAGGCACAAATTTTTCTTTAATGTCTGGATTGTTTTTGCATTGTCAGGGACTGAGGCAAACCATTTTGTGCATCCATTGGAAATAAGAGGACATACGATACAGAGAGAGGAAGAAGGATGGCCGAGTCCCCGAAGATTGAACTTTTCGTTAAGGTAAGACCTACTTGTGATGTGTTGTGATTAAACACAACAGATATGGATACAATTGTGTAAATGCCCTACCTACATATGTATGTACTACATATTCGTTGACAACTAACATCTTGTAAGCCTTCAGTTTCTTTTAGAAATGATATGAGCATGCCATTGTTTCCCTTTTCTGTATTTCATCTCACACTGTTCCTTTGGTAGCCTTACATCTCAAATGAGATGAAATAAAAGATTATAAACAGACAATTTCCAGATATCAAAGTGCCTGCTTCAGTATTCTTTAGTCAGTCTATCTATTATTTTTGTTTTAGCTCATAATGTATGGGACTTTCCAACATGTTCATTCTGTATGAACGTTGCAATGCATTGAATGGCAATTGATGTACAGTTGAAATGATACTATTCCACTCTCTGTTTTGTGATGGACTCTTGTAACTGAGTTGAGGTTATCTTTCAGTGGTTTTTTGAGATATTATCAATGTGTGCACTTATGGTGAACAGTAGAAACTGAAAAAGAGGCCTGTCCAGTTTGGAAACCTTTTTTCTGCCCTTTCAAAAATGTGTTTGCCTCCATGAACGCCTTTGACTCAATGATGACATGCTGTAGTGAAATGCATGACATACCAAACATCGTCTAAAAACTGGGCTGTTTCCTTTGGGTGTAAAGCAGCGTCAACTCTCCACTTAAAATTCCTCAGCGATCAGGAAGACTTTATGTGGTCAGATACGTTGCAGCACTGATACTGAAAACAACATACCAGTGTCCCATTTCAAGAACATGTTGACTCCTATTGTTATAAGGTGTGACAATACAGGTAAAACATTGTTTACCATGAACTAGTCAAATGTGAGAGTTTGGGCTTCAATAGAAGGCCTTCTTTCAGACTTGTGGAAAGAAAACATCCAAAATTCACAATTGTGTTTATTTTACTTTTACGTCTGTAGATTCCCAATACATTCACCAAAAGTTAGCATTAGATAATGCCTCACTTGCATATTTAAACATAACATTTCAACTTTTATTACAAAACATTATTTTCTTATAAACTAGGGAAGTTTCATAGTAAAATCTCTTACTATTTTGTTTTCTATATTAACCTGTAGCGTCTTGCATAAAGTATGTATTTTCCAATACATTTCTTTAGAGGCAGTTTACTACTACATACTCTGATATCAGTTATTTGTCTTGCATGTGTTCTTAATGTTGTGTCTTTGTGCCGGTCAGGCCAGTGTTGATGCTGAGAGTGTGGGGAACTGTCCTTTCTCCCAGAGACTCTTCATGATTCTTTGGTTGAAAGGGGCCAACTTTACCCTCACCACTGTGGACATGAAGAGGTGAGAACACTCCTTATTGTTGTTTCCTAAAGTTACTGGTCCCGTCTTCAAGACTGATTTAACAGATTAACACGTACAACTTGCAGTACAATGAAAAATATGATGTTTAGGTTTTTTGCTCTTTTCTGTACTTCAATATTTTATGAAGTCATCCCTCTATCCAAAGTGTGGACAGGGTTGCAGAGGAAATGTAGCCTGTGTCAGCACACAAGGGAAAATAGTAAGAGTTTTAGGAGGAAACGGCCGTACCTCACATGAAGAAAGTAAAAAAACAGACACAAATAAATCAATGGCCAACAAGATCAAACCCAGGACCAACCTACAAAGTAGGAAACAAAATTAAGATCTCCTCACACAGAAAAAGTTTGAAGCAAAACTCAAAGCAGTTAATTATCTATTGATGTCTTGAGATGGTCAGAAATCACTTTTTAATGAGTCCTGAAACACAATTAGAAATGTAAAGTGGAAGAAATCCAGTTGAAGCAATTACTAATTTGGCATCGTTTTTATTTGAGCTACACCTTGTTTGCTGTTCTGTTGCAGGGCCCCTGCTGTGCTGAAGGCTCTGGCTCCGGGCTCTCAGCCCCCCTTCCTCATCTTCAACGATGAAGTCAAAACGGACACTAACAAGATTGAGGAGTTCCTGGAGGAAAACCTAGCCCAGCCTGAGTGAGTAGATAAAAGAATAATAAAAGAATTTTTAAATAAGTATTTTTCACTTTTTCTTCACAGACCAATGACTTCAGATGAATATTTATAAAAATATAAACAATGTAAAATACAATGAAAAAATAAATACATTAATACTAAAAACACAAAAACGTTTTGAATAAATACATGTTTTATTCTCCCAATGGCAGGTATCCAAAATTGTGCTGTCGATACAAAGAGTCCAACGGTGCTGGAGATGACATCTTCCGAAAATTCTCAGGCTACATTAAGAATCCCAATTCTGGAATAAATAACAGTGAGGGCATCATCTCTGGATACTTCAAAAAAGAATTACTGTAATTTATGGATACTGTGGATAACAAAAGCCTGTGATACCTTTCTGTCTTTCAGTGTTGGAGACTAAATTCCTGTCCACCCTGGTGAAGCTGAACATGTACCTGGAGACGCCCCTCCCTCACGAGCTGGACCAGAACCCCAACGCCACCCAGTCGACACGCCTCTACCTGGACGGGGAATCTCTCACCTTGGCAGACTGCAACCTGCTTCCCAAACTCAACATTGTCAAGGTAAACAGACTTCAGCAGTACGACAACAAGTGGTTGAATACAAGTACATTTACTCAAGTACTCTGATAAAGTACAAATGAGAGGAATTTGTACTTTATTTGATTATTTTCACTTTATGGAACATTATATTTTTTACTCAACTTTTTGTCTACTTGCATATTTAGATTATTCATACAAAATATGAATCCACAAATCAATTATGATATATAATTTTAAGTAAAGCTACTTAGATGTTTATAAAGTAATACAATTTTTTTTTACCAAGAGCAACTTTGAAGTGATGAACACATGTATCACTTACAATAATGTATTATTTATGATTCTGCTAAAAGTACGTTTACTTTTTGTACTTTAAGTATATTTTGATGTTAATGCATTTGTACTTTTACTTGAGTAAACATTTGAATACAGGAATTTTGCCTATAACTAAATATTTGTACTCTATAAAATTGCAACTTTTAGCTAAGTAAAATAGTTCTTCTTCCACTGATACATTTGTTTCCTTCATTGGTACAGAAATCCAAAAATAATTCTGTAGTAAAAATGTGTAATAATAACTTAAAGTAATGTGTAACTAATTCAATTCTCCTGATATCTTATTGCATATAATACCATCTTAAAACCTCTCTTTCTGCAGGTGGTGTGTAAGCAGTACCGCGACTTTGACATCCCTAAAGAACTGAAAGGTCTGACACGTTACCTGGATAATGCCTACAAACAAGATCAGTTTCGTTACACCTGCCCGAATGCTTCAGAGATCCTTATTGCCTACCACTCTGTGGCAAAGTACCTGAACAAATAAATCACAGGAACAGATGAAGCAGTGTAAGTCAGAGCAAAAAATAATAAAATGAGAAATACAGAGAACAACAGGTGCATGGAAACTGTACATGATTTATGTTTTATTTGTCTGAAAATAAGATTTTTGATAATGAAATGGGTCTGCATTGGCATATAGCTTTCTAGAAAACTGTTATTTTTATCAATTAGGTTTGCCAACTGCTACTTCAAAGTTGCTTAAAATCTGTATTTGTATATACTGTATGTTATGTTGTATGCTGTGGTTATAGTAAGAAAGCACTGTAAATCCAAGGAAATATGTATATTGTTAGTCATTTTGCATGCATGTATTGTTTCTGTGTTGTTTCATTGCCACAATGTTGATTTAAATTAATGAATTACATTCAAACATGAAATCAGATGCAACTTTAAAGCAATTATTTTATGTTCAGGAATAGTACATGTGCAAACATGGAATACACATTTAGTCTGTAGATATGGCAGACAGTAAGCTATGGTTTGCTATTAAATTGTCTTTTAATGGTACGTTTTTCAACTCACAGACATGTTTTTCTCTCAATAAATTATTTGTTACCATCGCTAATAACCTTTGTCCGTCCTCTTCATTTTTGTGTTTGAAAATGAGTGCGTGTGTCTTAGTAGTGACTCTGTTATGTTGAACTTTGCCAAAATGTATAAAAAGAATGAAGACCGAGTAAAGAAAAAGAAAAAACCCTATTGATAAAGATGTCCTTTACAAGATGTTGTAAACAAGTTTGGTGTTGGTTGTAGGAATATTGGGTGAGTTTGCAATAATGTGTAATTAAATGTGTAAACAATGTACCTGTAAATGCCAGAAAAACATTAGCTGCTAAATGTATGAAGTGTAAAAACCACGCTTCTCCAGATGTGTTAATTTCAAATGTTCCTTTGTTGACAACATTCTCTTGCTTCTTAAGCTAAATAAACACATTTTAAACCTTGAGTCACCTGGTAAATGAATCACCACAAAGCTGAAAACATAGGTGTTTTTCTAAGAAACTCTTTTTAAATATACAAGGTTGCAACATTAAAGGGACAAAGCGTGTGATGATTTTATAGAATATGATGCATTTCTGTAAACCACCCAACAGTACAATTGTTTTTACTAGAACGACCCTACATATGTGCACCAATTATAAGCAACATACACATTATGCAGCCAAAAACCGATATCATATATAATAGTTAAACAATGACAGGTTAAGATGTATTGCACAACTGACATACTTAAAATACAATAATAATCCTCACATCGTTTTACTTAAGTAAGGTTTTGAATGCAATATCTTTACTTTTAATGGAATATTTTTCACAGAGCAGTATTAGTACTTTAAGTAATGTAAAGGATCTGATACTTCTTCCACCACTGAAGAACAGCACTCCAGTAAATGTTCTTGATTATGTTACACCATTTGATTGGATTCAAAGCCATAGTCTTTTGTTAAACAAAGGATACCTGCGTTTAATGTTGTAACTAGAAAGACAAGTTTGTGCATGCTCCGTTCCCGATTTGACAAGGGCGTTGAACGGTACCAAGGCAACAACAGACATTAAAGAAGCTATTGGTGGACGTACAAACATGGGCGGGGCTAAACAAGTGACAGGCAGAATACAGAAAACTTTGTTAGCTACTTGCTAACTTCGCTCTATCGTGTCTTTGAAATGTTACCAGCCTGACACAGCGCCCCACGAATCCTCGAAAAGTAAGCGGAATGTTTTCTGTCCACTTGGTATTTCTTTATGCTATTATGTTAGTGAACTTTGGATATACTTACTGGCAATACGGGTAACTTTAGTTATCCATCTGCTAGCTTGTGTTGTGTTAGCTTACGCCAAGCTAACGCTGGGACTGCAGCCACAACAACAGCCTCCAGTTACTTAGTTTTGGGGTTATTACATTAGCTTTTCTTTGACTTGTTACGTCATAATGACAGGAATCAAGATGATGAGGATGACTGGTGGCGGCAAGTGCTGTTTATTCACAAATTAATGTTGCTGTTTTCATAGTTTCCCCTTTCCTCCACAAACAACTCGTGATCTCCATTTAACCCCCTCTCTTCTGTGCGATTATACTCAAAGTAAAGCTACTCAAAGCTTCCTTATGTTTTGCTATTGTCAATGTGTATCATCATATTCTATATCAACACTATGCACAACTTGCTTGTATCCTTTATGTTCCTCCTATGTTTATTGTTGTTGACTGAATACAAAGGCATGTCACTTGTGAAACCCTGATTTTGATTTTCACAACAGGATGGATTGCCAAGGACAGGATGATGGAGAATTCTGCAGATTGAAATATTTAGTAAGCAGAACAGTTTCTTTTAAAGCAAACGCTAAACAACTTGGCATAACAGTGGTGACTTTTTCTGAACAATACCTACTGTTTATTGTATTGAAATAACTGTGATAATCTAAATGATGCTTTTAGGTGAACAGCAAAACTGAAATTGGAATAAGATTGCAACGGTTTTTGGAGGAAAGGATGCAGACCACCATGGTATGAGATATCAATTCATTGTGACAGCATACAGTAGGCTCTACCCAGCAAGTATAGGCACTACCATGCATACTGTGTTGTCGTGATTGTACACTGTTATTTCCAGTTAGTATGTATAAAAAACAAGGCTATACTGTTTGTACTCATATACGGTACTTGTTTTTTACATTTATATATTCATTCTAATATTTAGTATTCCATCCGTCACATACTTATGTAAATATAATACCTTGCTTTATATCTTGTTATTGTTAATTTGTAAATTCAACATTTATATTTTCTACTTTCTTATTTATTTCTTGTCTTTTCATTTGTATTGTACAATGCCACGTCTTTTTATGCTCCTGCAACACAAACATTTCCCAAATTGGGATCAATAAAGTTCTATCTTATCTTATCTTATCTTATCTAACAAACCATGACTTGCCAGTTAAACAAAAATGCATCCCTTAGTTTTTTCAACACTACAAACAAGTCCTCTTATTTCCTTTTTGCATCACCTTGGGACGATATTGTATCAACAGCACACTAACATCTAGTGTTTTAGTATAAATACTGTGACTTCATTTAGTTTATCTAAAACATTCATACAGAGATATGCACAAACATGGCAAGGACATTAGTGATACAGGAAGACATCTTTATAAAATGCAAAGATATGTGGAGGATGGAAGGAAGGTGGGGTTTAAAAGAAGGGAAGACAAAGTCATTTCTCGGATGAGAATAGGTCATACAGGTCTCAATCATACATTAAGTAAACAGGAAAGCATCCAACCGGAAAGTGTATACACTGTAGCCAGCCAGAAACTGTCGAACATGTTTTACTGCTTTGCAGGAAATATAGCACTCAGAGAAATGTGCTTTTCCAGACACTGAAGAAAGCAGCATATGATGACTTTTCGCTAGCAGGGCTGTTAGGGAAAACATCAGGCAATATGTATTGTGAGATTATTACATTTCTAAGAGAAATTGATACATTTAAAATAATCTAGAGGTTTAGTTCTTTTTTCTTTTCTTTTCTTTCTTTTGTTTATTATTTTCTGCTTAGTCTCTTGTCCACACTCCAGTTCAGTTGGTGGCGGTAATGCACCTACAAGTTGGTTTGCCAACTTATAAATGTATAACAATAAACACCAAAGAAGAAAAATAAGTTTATTTTCTAGTGTGAATGCCCTACATACTTAACCAGCATCAAATGTGTACGTGGTCTTTAACTAGGACACCACTTAAAATGAGATTCTGAGGGCAGCTACACTAAAACACCCTCTCCTGTGTCCATACTATGTTGACAAAGCTTCCTGTGTCTATCTTCTAGCTTACAGGTGTGCTGATTGGAGCGGCAGTCGCTGTCTCACTCATTGGGATTGTGGTGCTCTTCCTCTACAGGAGATTCAAGCTCGCTCGTGAGTCATCCAACCTCTACCCTAACTTTATCTCAATGCTATAGTTCATGTTTATTTGGGTTCCTTAAATGATATGGCTGTTCAGGAAAGTCTATATTTTGTTTTCAGTCTTTTACAGATTGTTGTTTTTAATATTCCATCCCTCACATACTTGAAAATATAATAACTTGCTTAATATTTTGTTAATTTGTAAATTGTATATTTTCTACTTAATTTGTATTGTACAATGCCATGTCTTTTATGCTGCTGCAACACAAACATTTCCCAAATTTGGATCAATAAAGTACTATCTCATCTTAACATGGATGTTTTTGTGATTGTTTAATAAGGTGCAAAACAGCCTGGTGTACCACAGTATCGCTTTAGGAAACGAGATAAAGTGCTCTTCTATGGACGGAAGATAATGAGAAAGGTTTCTCTTTTTCCATTTCTGTCTCACTCGTACAAGTGTTAACAGCTGGGTAGACTTATTTCAGTACTATAAAGTTGGTAAATAGGCTTTTGAATGTATTAAGGGCAAACATATGCTGTGCAAATTTGTAATTTGCACATTTTCCCTTCATCAAACTGTAATGTAAGCCCATTCCCCAAAGACTGAGTGTTTGTATCGTGTTACACCACTGCATGAAACCTACTCCACTGGTTATAATAACACCATTCACTGTAATGTACTCTGATACCGTTAGACTGAAATTCACCAATGCATTTACCTTGGTGATTAATGCAGGTCCTCATAAGACTATTAATTCCCAGCAATTTGCCATTGTTTTCACCACCTATGTGTATTTATTTGGGCTACATGATATGTCATATCAATGTATTTATCTGTCCAAAGTAAAAAATGATGAGTCATTAAAAACATGGATGTTGTTTTGTTTTTTTTAAGGTCCAGACGCTGTCAGCGGTTCCTCCTCCCAGCTCTACCTCAGTATCTAAGCAACCGCAGCGCATTCGCAAAAGAACCAAAGTTTTAAGCATAGCTCGCAAGTATGATCCATTCATACTTTTCTAAATGAGTGTGTATAAGTGAAAAGTAATTGTTCAAATTAGCTTTTGACCTGTTCATTAAGATTAGTTAAAAAAAAAAGAATTGTCATTCAACAGAATCCTGAGGATCAGAAAAGACCCCCCCACCCTGCAGCCCAAGGAACCACCCCCCTCCCTGCTGGAGGCTGACCTGACAGAGTTTGATGTTCAGAGCTCAAACCTTCCCTCGGAAGTCCTCTATATGCTGAAGAATGTCAGGTAAAAAAACAAAACAATATTTCCTACAGACTTCCCTTTTGTTCTCCCATGTGTTTTTTCTCATAATGTGTGTGGGCTGCAATTTGTTGTAGGGTCTTGGGTCACTTTGAGAAGCCCCTGTTCCTTGAGCTGTGTCGCCACATGGTGTTTATTGAGCTGCAGGAGGGCGAGGGTCTGTTCCGGCCAGGAGACGATGACGACAGCATCTACGTGGTACAGGACGGACGACTGGAACTCCGCATCCAGGAGACCGTATGTGGACAGAAAGTTGAATTTGACTTTATCTTCTTCTCAGAAAAACTACATTTTGAGCGATTCTTGTGCCCTTTTACCGTTTTATTAATAAGTTCTATCATACTACACGAAGCCTTTTTGACTATTGTTAATATACAAAAATGTTATGTAGATAAAATAACAATATATGTGATAAATTAAATGTTTCATTTCCAGACCGACTTGTAGAAAACATGACACCTTTGCTATTTTTGTAATGCTGCTTTAACTGGGACAGGTCATTAGCAATCGTGCTTCTGATTGTTGTCAACACATGTGATCTTAATGAAGTGTGAAAAAAGGGCACATGCACACTTTGCTCTCTGTTATGACAGTCTTAATGTCCTCCTTAACCTTCGTGCATAACTAATGAAAACATATGACCAGCAGAGGGCAGTAAACCATCATTTGTCTTGATGCAGTCTACTGTTAAAGCTTCAAGAAGTAGAAAGACATGTATAGCTCACAACACCTTGGTTAGTATTTGAATGTGCTGATTGATTCTATGAGTATTGAAAGATCAGGAGGGCCTCCAAGTCTTTTTGTTAAAGCTCTCGCCATTGTGGCTAGGTTTACTAATCCCAAAGAATCCTGTAGATTAGTTTGAAATGTGCATCTTATGTGTGGCTTCACCGTGAAGTTTGATTAAAGACTCATCCGCTTGTATTTGTGTTTTCTTTAGGATGGTACAGAGCCAGTGGTGAAGGATGTGGTCCCAGGAGACAGCGTCCACAGCCTGCTCAGTATCCTGGACATCATCACTGTGAGCAACGTCTCAGCTTCTGTCCTCTTTTGCTCTCTGATCTGTTCGTGTCACCTCTCTCCACGGTTTATATTTCCACTCATTCTCTTGTTTAGAGCCAATTCCTTTTGTACTTCCTGTTTAACTCAATGTATTTATTCACACCACCCATACCCCTTTGTGTCAACCACTTCATTTAGATATGATCTCTAGTGGCATGCTCAATTTGGCTTCTATTTCCTATGCTGTCATACTCATACTACGCTGCATCTTTTAGAGTTCTTAAGATGTCAGCAATTTGAACTGTTTTCGTAGTTTTAGTTTTCTTTTTAGACATTCCTATCGCTATATTTCCTAACAGAATAATAATAAACTTTATCTGTATAGTACCTTTCATGCACAAAGCAGCCCAAAGTGCTTTACAGAAAATATAACAACAATATTAAAACAAATACAGAACAAGATACAACATCTACAGTGATCCTAATGAATTCCCGTGAATTAAAGCTGACAAGAAATTAAAATATGTTAAAATAAAAAATGGAAAATAAAAGCAAAACAGAAACAATACAGTAAAACATGGACAATAATACTAGTGAGTGAAAGTTAACCCAAATTAACAACCATATTAAAGACATAGGTTTTTAATGAGCTTTTAAACATTTCAAGGCGGTTTGCTGTTCTGAGATCCACAGAATCCACAGAATGAAGGATGGTTCATGTTCAGTGCAAGCAAAACAATTCAAAGAAATCAAAGCTTGGAAAAACTCATTTAACTTATCAAATAAATTGGAGATAAAATGAGAGCAAAAACAAAAGTACAAATCATTTTTTCATGAACTGTTCCTATCAGGTGGCCACCAACAATGCAGCCAAGTAAGTATCAAAGGCATAAGTGACATTTGAGTTTGAACTGTTCTGCCTTTCCCAGGGTTATCCGGCTCCCTATAAGACTGTATGTGCTCGTGCCGCTACCCGCTCCACCATCCTACGTTTGCCTGTGTCAGCCTTTGAGTCTGTGTTTAAGAAATACCCAGAGACACTCGTTCGCGTCATTCAGGTAACTGATTGTTTGTAAATAAATATACAGTATGGAGATTTATTCCCTTGAGACAAGTTTCTCCCTCACACATCATCATTCATTAAAACGTGATGTTATTAGATGTAATTACAGTCTGATGTATAATATGTTTTGCTCTGTTAACGTTGATTTTGTGTGTGTTGCAGATAATCATGGTGCGCCTCCAACGAGTCACCTTCTTGGCATTACATAACTATCTGGGCCTAACCACTGAGCTCTTCAATCCGGTAGGAGGGAAATTAATTTGTGCACACATATTTGTGAGCGTGTGTGTGTACACATACAGTCAAGCTTAGAAGCTCACATTAAATACCTAAGCACCAGTGGAATGTGTACATAAACAACCACAGAAAGGTGCCTACACACTCAGTTACACACATCCAAGCTTATTTCACACAACATTAAGCACAGAACCATAACTCAGATCTTCATGAAGCTCAGTGGAAATGAGAACAAATGATTACAACCCCTCCACAGAAAACAGGGGGGGGGCAGTTACCTTTAAACCTGGCTTGCCTTAGACTTTAACCCTTAGATGGGTCTTTTTGACCCCGTTAAGAGGTTTTCTTAGAGTATCTTTGTAATTACATTTTTTTATCATTTCATATTCCAGCTATTCCTCAAAAAACATGTTTTGGATATCATGCCATTCAAATTTTAAATTTACATTTTAAGAAATTGTAGTTTTTGTATTTACTACCCCTAGCTTCCATAAGTGGGTCAAAAATGACCTGCATGCATTTTCTATGGAATTTCTTTTTTTTTTCCAAATGTAAAAGAAATGTCTAAAATTATAAATAGTGAAGAATTAAATATAAAATATTTCGAGTGTGAACCACAATATAATAAAAAATATTATACAAGTAATTTTGTTTAACCAAAATGACAAAAATGGCAGAAAAACACATATTATTCTAATACAGGTCCTTTTTGACCGATTTATGGAAGAGTGAAGGGTCCAGTCACTCGTGCATCTAAGGGTTTAAGATGATTTATGATGAACCTAAAACACTCCTCAACAATTTTGAAAGATGATATGTGGCAGGGCGTTCACTTTGCTATTTCCTGAAGCTTTAAAACGTATTTTAAATTAAAAGTTGTTCTCATAAATCAAATGCCACAATGGAAATACGCTTCAAAGCTTTATCGTGTTTTTATAGTGGGTTTTTCTCTCAGTGATTTGTATTCTAAGAAATGACTGCCTTTCAGGGTTATATTAGTATTGTAACCATAAAAAAGAAATCAATGAATAAATCAATCAAATACCTGCAAAGTCAGTGTTTTTCTACCATATTTATTTTCTAAAAAGATTGCCCAGAACACATAGATTATCTTAATGTTGCATTTCAAATGTGTAATGCATAAAATATTTCATGGCTACTCTAAACGTTACTGCTGTCCCGACTAAGTATGGACTGTTAAATTATTTATTTTGCTTCCTTATGATCAGGAGAGTCAGACGGTGCCCTTATCCAATATCAACAGTGTGATAGGAGAGGTGACTTCTGGGAAGACCACTCGCCGCTTGCACTTTCAGGACGAGTTGCCAGCAGGGCCCACGGAGAGCCCCACAGAGACAGGTCACACATTCACGCACACATCATTCTAAGAATACACACATTTGAAATGGTGCTTTGTGTTGAGTTGACACTGATCCAGTGCTGGCAACACCCAATAAACAGATGGTGTAAAGGACAGTCCTTCAAACAGCAACAGGAAGCTGCGATCCTCCTCGATGCCCACCGACAGCGCAGGTAGGTCACTGACTTGAACATAAGCGATCACCAAGCGGCATATGTCTCTGCTAATGTCCTGCAGTCACTGATCTGAAAACAAGGACACGCGCAGACACCAATAAACTCATAATCCTCCTCCTGTGTCCCTAGTTGCAGGAAATGACTTGAACATGGCCTATGAACGAGCACGAGTCACTAAAGATGAGGCTCCACCCAGTCCTGCCACTCCCAAAGTAAGACCCCTGCCACCTCCTCATATAGTATCACAGGTTGGCTCTGTAGATACAACAACATATCCCAGCATCCTCTGCATGTTATGCTGCAGCTCGTCTCGTTTCCCCCCATCAATCGCTGCCTTACGTCTGTCATTGTAGTCCAATCTGAAGAAGAGTGTGACGATGCAGCCCACGCCCTCTGAAGTGTTTCACTGCACGGACGGTGGGGGGCACCATGATGCTGCGAACCTCAGTAAGAGCTGCACAATCTTCCAGGCTGCCAAAAAGGACCTGCTGGGAATCATCCAGCTGCAGGTGAGAGGAAATGAACACCAACTGGTATACATACTGTATGGACATGCTTATTGTGGCACATTGTTTGGGAGAATTCTGATCACTGATTTCTGGATAGATGGGGTGACTGTTCTGATTATGAGAGGTGTGTTTTGTGATATTAAAGCTTATGAAGAGTTGCTTATTTTTCTCTTGCAGGACCCCAGTCTGCTGGATGGCAGAGTGACCCTCCATCATGTCAAAGCTGGTTCTGTGGTGGCTCGTCAGGGAGACCAGGTTTGAAATCTGTTACAACTTCCTTTCTGTTTCAAGGCACTTGCCGTTTCATTTGAGGGTTTTAATATTTGCACACTCTTCTTTCACCTATAGAGGGCATTAAAGGAGCAGGTTTACTTTTAGAGCATTGTGTCTTATATCCAGCAATGTTCAAATGTTGTTTAGGGGGACCCTGTTACTATTCATTTAGCACCAGTTTCAACAGCTGACTTGTAAAACACAATTTAAACACAGTGACCCTTAGCCACTCACGTGGGACAAAAGCTTGGACAAGCCTCATCAATAAATGAAAAATGTATTTCTCTGGAGGCAGTTGGTTTATTCAATCTTTATTTCAGACTCAAGTTCCATATCACATACAAAAAGACAAGACAGGTTTGTTCTTGTTGTATTGTAATGCAAGCCTTTGACATTTGCAAACAAGTTGTACATGCAATAAGAAGTGTAAAAGTATATCTTACTAACATGTTGTTTTATTCTATCTCTAGTTATTGTGAACACATTCAAATAGATATTGAGTTCTAATGTCTAAATGAGATATTACAAAAGTAACATTTGTGTGAAACATTAAATATCTAAGAATGGGGTGTTAAAAACAGGAATACAATTCACAATATATCAATAATAAACTAGAGCTATGATGATGACTGTGAAATCATTTGTTGTCATCCACCTTCTAACTGTTACATCTCTGCCCTTCTCCTCTTGCTGCTTTAGGAGGTGAGCATCCAGTTTGTGATTTCTGGCCTCCTCCATGTTTACCAGCGGATGATCGACCGTGAAGAAGAGACGCGTCTGTTTGTCACGCACCCCGGAGAGCTCGTGGGTCAACTAGCCGTCCTGACCGGAGAGCCCCTCATATTCACTGTTCGAGCCCAGAGAGACTGCAGCTTCCTCTCCATTTCCAAAACCCACTTCTATGAGTCAGTCACACCAACACACGTGCACACACCCAGCCATGCATTAAAGTGTACTCAAGATGTGTAGGCTGAGGGCAGTTACTATAGATAACTATAGTTTAATCCTTTTGTTCTTATGTTGGAACAATCTACAGGCCCAGAGAAAGCGCAGCACCTACACACAAATTGTGTTCCTGATCTTCTCAGCTATTATTGTTCATAAATAGATGAGTCAACAATAAAATTGTCAAATATATGATTTAGAGAAATGTTAGACACTTCCCTGCTAAGATAAGCAAGTTACTACTTATTAAGTTACTTTTTAATTATTTAAAATTGAGCTAAATTGAGCGTTATAGAAAGTTTAATAGTACTGGAACTTTTTATTGCTGGTTTTCCTCCCCCTCAAAAATTCCTTCATTCTTTGATGTTATCTTTTTTATGGTAAGATTAGATTCTGACCTCGTTTTGTCCAAACTTGTAGCAACTGCATTTATGTTTTGTAGTTAAATCCATTCTTACTCTCGTCTTTCTGTTGATTTGACTCTTCTTCAGGATAATGCGTGTGGAGCCAAAGGTGGTGCTGAACGTCGCTCACACTGTGGTGAGGAGGATGTCATCTTTTGTCAGACAGATAGACTTCGCTCTCGATTGGATGGCTGTGGAGGCTGGCAGAGCGGTCTACAGGTATTTAAATGATTGCCTTAGGCGCTTTCACACCAAGTACTTTGCCGTACTTAGTTCCCAGCACTTAGTTCCCCCATGGGACTAGAAAGCAGATCGCGCTCACACCGGAATAAGTTCCCTGAGGGAAGATTACGCAAATGAAGCCGCTGTCGTCACTTCGTCTTTTTCTGCTTTGGGTTTACTTGCAGGCCGCAAAGAACTTCACGGCGTATACTGCCACCCGAAGTCCCCGGCAGGAATTCCCTGGAGTTGGGGAAGGCTTCAATAGAAGCTGCTGGGACTCCCAGCAGCTTCTACTGAAGCCTTCAGAGTAAATCGCCAGAACGCCGACAGCTCCTCATCTCCACCTCATGTTTTTTTTTTGTGTTGCCATAAGTTAGTCTCTCTCCGTTGGTGCGCGGGGCTAATGCTAATGCTAATAATGCTAATGCCAGCAAATACAATGGCGGCTTCACAAAACTTTTCCGAGTTTTATGGGTCGTGGTTTGCAATTCTCCCAGCCAATCAGAAATTGAAACTTTTTTCTCCCCAGGAAAGCCCCTGCTCTCTAGCAGGGACCGAAAAGAGGGTGAAAAGGTTCTCATGAACTAAGTTCTCTTTTTGGTTTGAATGAAAAATCCCAGGAACTAAAAGGGAAAAGTACGGGGAAAAGTACTCCGGTGTGAAAGGAACTTAGTTGACAACAATCAAATCACATATTTTTTAGATCCATTACAAGTTATTAAACATTGGAGGTTTTGATTCACATGCTTGTTGGCATATTTGTGGGGGATTCAGTTATCTGTGTATTTTTCAGGCAGGGAGAGAAGTCAGACAGTACTTTCATAGTGCTGAGTGGTCGACTGCGCTCTGTGATCTTGAAGGAAGATGGCAAGAAGGAGCTGATAGGAGAGTACGGACGTGGAGACCTGATTGGAGTGGTAAGGATCAGGATGGGTAGATAGGAGTTAGAAAACAATGAATATCTGTTGGGGGGTGAAGAGCTCGACGCTCGTTAACTGTCAACAGGAGGGTGGGGGGGGGCCTCGCTGCGGGGAAGCAGTGTGTGGACCTGCGCAACTTACATGATGCCGAATTTAACAAACACATTTCAATAATTGGTTTAAACGGCATAATAATAAGGACGATCGTCCGTTCTGTGATTCTCCAGAACACACATGTTATGATATTAGGGTCATGCAGAGTGAGATGAGATCGCTGTCTCTTTTAAGAGAGAGAAAGAGAGAGAGAGAGGGGTGTGGCTTGTGCATGTGTGTGTGTGGATGGCAGAGTGACAGTGAGGGAACGTGTGTATGTTTCTGGAAGTGAAACGAGGCAGCAGAAAAACAGAGGTCTGTGATGTATTTTGTGAAACAGAAGAACAGCTAAATAAATGCAACGGCCTCCCAAGAAGAGCTCGCCTCTCTCCAGTCATTTAAGCTAAAGTGGGTTATTCAACCTGAAGCTTGTTGCTTCTGCCCTCCTCGACTACGGTCTGGGAGCCGACAGGAAAGTTCAACACACAGATGGCCAGTCCGCCCCTTTGTAGCATATTATTTCGATGAGAGATGAGCAGATCGCCACTGGGCTTTCAACTAAATACACAGCCACGCAAAAACTGCGGCATTTGTACAGCTCCTTATGGGTACTGCAATTAGTGAAGTGCTTTCCTCCGTGGTGAAACGATCAGCACTGCACCACGGAGGAAAGCGGCAGAAAGTCACCTGGAGATAAAGAGAGCGGGGCTGCGTTGCGTGCATGGCTTCCTTCTGCAGGTAACGGGGAGACGCGCTCTGGCGGCGGTCTCGTTCAGGATCCGAAAATACAATTTAAATATGTTGCACTCTTATTCCACTTATTCCTAGTGTGCCACTGGTTACGGTGCCCCGTGCCAATGCTGGCACGCGTGCCAGGGGTTGCCGACCCCTGCTTTACACGGATCAGTCGTCCTGGTCCCTTTGCAGAAAAACAGCCCCAAAGCATGATGTTTCCACCCCCATGTTTCACAGTAGGTATGGTGTTCTTTGGATGCAACTCAGCATTCTTTCTCCTCCAAACACGTCTAGTTGAGTTTTTACCAAAAAGTTCTATTTTGGTTTCATCTGACCATATGACATTCTCCCAATTCTCTTCTGGATAATCTAAATGCTCTCTAGCAAAATTCAGACGGGCCTGGACATGTACTGGCTTAAGCAGGGGGACACGTCTGGCACTGCAGGATTTGAGTCCCTGGCGGCGTAGTGTGTTACTGATGGTAGCCTTTGTTACTTTGGTCCCAGCTCTCTGCAGGTCATTGGAGATTATCAGTGGTCTTGTATGTCTTCCATTTTCTAATAATTGCTCCCACAGTTGATTTCTTCACACCAAGCTGCTTACCTATTGCAGATTCAGTCTTCCCAGCCTGGTGCAGGTCTACAATTTTGTTTCTGGTGTCCTTTGACAGCTCTTTGGTCTTGGCCATAAATAATAAGGACGATCGTACGTTCTGTGATTCTCCAGAGCACACATGTTATGATATTAGGGTCATGCAGAGTGAGATGAGATCGCTGTCCCTTTAAGAGAGAGAGGGAAA
>NW_011357334.1:104084-108084 GCF_000735185.1 Notothenia coriiceps
TAACTATTAAAGAAAACATGGGGACAATTCTGTTCTAATGTAGTTTGACCTTTGTAACTGCTGTGCAGACATACTAATAAAATAGGGCTTTAACTAATTATATAAATTACTAATTAACGAATACGTATTATACTTACTTATTCTTATTCTTATCATTCTTTATGAGCGCAGTGACAGTAAGGTATCTAATTACTTATTTATTTAGTATTCCATAACTTCATAACAGAGATGGTCAAACTAAAGTAGAGACATGGCAGAAATCCTACAATGAAGCGGGACAGTGACGTGTTGTCCGTGAGAGGGCGATCAAGAGAAGAGAGAGAGCGGCCCCATTGAGGGAGTTTACAGATGAAAAGACACGGAAAGACAGAGGCACAATAACAAGTATATTTGTTGCGAGACGCTACGATACTAATTGTGGGCTTATCGTGTTGATTCGGCCACAATAGAACACAAAAAAAACTCTCGCTCTCTCCAGAGGGGCAGGTCAGACAAAAATGGCAAATATATAAGATCAAGGACCTTTGCACGTCCTTGATCTTATATATTTATTTCATGTAATGGTTATGAATCATTGGGATTTGATGATGGCCCTTAGTGTTAACAATGTGTCACAACGTGCACGCTCTTTCCTTTGCCTCTCTGCAGGTGGAGGCCCTGACCCATCAGAACCGAGCCACCACTGTGCACGCTGTGCGAGACTCCGAGCTGGCCAAGCTACCAGAAGGAGCTCTCAGCTCCATCAAGAGGAAATACCCGCAGGTAGGCTGAACCTTCATCTTAAAAAGGAAATTCAGCTGATGTGAAAACACAAACACAATTCATTTTCAATGAGTTTTTATTGGATATTGATTTGATTGTAGAAATGTCCAAAAGGTCAGCTTTGAAAATGAATGAAGATGTTACCCCAGACAATGAGAACATATCTATAATTCATCATCAACTTCACAAAAGTGTGGGTAAAGGGAAGGCATGGGACCATATAAAAAATGCATGCCACAATTATCCCTGTTGAAAATAAATTGATTTACTATGATATCCCACTTCTAAATATAACTGAAATGGCACAAAAGACCTTCCTAAAACATAACTTTACGGTACATTTAGTTAAGAAAGAAATATTGAATTGCAGACACATACATTTTTCAGGGAACATCCTTTTATGGAAAAGCCTGCAATCTTTAATTAAATATATGTTAAATATTAAGATCCATGCACAATAAAGTATAATAATAAAAAATCGGTTCTTTCTTAAATGATAATTCTTTAATTCTTTTCACCAGGCTTCATTTTTCAATTCTCTGTCTATACTATCCAAAAATGAAAATTCACCACAATCATCTCATTATATGTTTTACGCTCCGCAATAAGATCCTATATCACCCAGTAATAGTAAAGGGTTCCCAAAAATGTATTTTCTTTGTATTTTGAATTGAAATGTTGTTGCGAACATATCTAAAGCATAACTATTTACATGATGGGAAAGTTGCAACCTGAAACACAAAGGCTCTTATTAAATATGCTGGCCTCTCAGGTTGTCACCAGGTTGATCCACTTACTGGGGGAGAAGATCCTCCAGCAGGTCAACGGTCCTCTGACAGGTGAGGTATCTTCATATGCTCAGAGTGTTGCCTCCACCTGTGTTGGTGTTAATCTCCACTCACTGTTGAGGGGGAGGTTTGCTAATGTGTGTGCATGTCCTCAGCTCGCAGTTTAGCCCTTCACACTCCGGGCAGTAAGTGGGATGCGGGGAACCAAGCCTCCAACCTCTCCACGGTGACGGTGCTGCCTGTATCAGAAGAAGTGCCTCTCACCGCCTTCACCCTGGAGCTGCAGCATGCACTCATGGCAATAGGTAAGAAATACTCAGAATCTTGCTGACGGCAGTTTTCGGTGCCATCCTCCGCAGAGAGGGCAGAGCTCAGGGTCGAGGACACTTCAGGTTCCGGATGGTCTCTTTTTATATAATATTAAATTAGCCCAAACCATTTCCAGCGTGGGCACACATTCTGCCTTCTCAGGAAACCTCTGCTTATGGCCGCCCAACCAGAGCCTTGTTCTGCTCGACTCATACAACTTAGGTGTGATGTGTCTGGTCCTCTTGTACAATAGCTACTCCCTAGTACGATGTAACACCTCTGGCTCTTCCACAGTAGATGAATGTTAGGATCTCCTGTTTACTCCAGGTCTCCAATCTGAACTGGGAGCGTGCCTTAGGTACATATTGAATTGAGGAAATTGGATTTTATTCCAGCAAGAGCGTTTAAAGCCTAAGGGAGTGTCTGTCCTGTCCAGTGTGTTTTATGGCTTTGAATGTATTAGCTAAAACAGTAAAGTGTGTTACCTGTACTCCCAGTGCAGAACCCTTTGTTCATTTAGGTTATTGTAATATTATGATTAAAAGCACTTCTCATGCCGCCTGTCTGAGTCACATTGACTGTACCTGCTGTGTTTTTCCACATACAGGTCCCACGCTTCTGCTGACCAGTGATGTCATTAAACAGCGACTTGGAGCTGCAGCATTAGACAGGTGTGATTTGTGACTCACTGAGAATCGTGTGGAAAGTGGTTCATTCTTCTCAGCCCCCCCAACACACTCTGCTCTTACTACTTGTTGGCTTATTTGATACTTTGTTGGCTGGCTGTCATTCTGGCTCACTCATTACATTCAGCTTAAGTATACTTAATTGGCGCAAATGGATGTTCAGTGTTCTGCCAGTTCGGCTGTCATTAATGCACTTCTTCCCTCTGCAGTGTCCACGAGTACCGTCTGTCCAGCTGGCTGGGCCAACAGGAAGACATCCATCGCATAGTTCTGTACCAGACGGACTACACACTGACCCCCTGGACGCAGCGCTGCATCCGTCAGGCCGACTGCATCATTATCGTGGGACTAGGAGAGCAGGACCCTGCCGTGGGGGAGGTGAGATGTTAGGGTGGGTGTGGAGAGAGGTGGGAAGAGAATAGGAGACAAATGGGCTATGGAGTAAGGAATTATATTTTTTCTGGAACTGTAGTCTTTAGCCAACATAATTCCTTATTGTATCTGTCTTGTAATTTTCAGTGTAGGATTTGGGCGTATCTTTTGCTGCAGGACTGTATATGGGAGAGTGACTCAAAATGAACCAAATACTAATGCTCATTCATTATCTCTTTAGTGCTACATTACTCACGGTGTGGCGGAAAAATCTATATCTGACCTTCGACACACTGACAATCATTTCTAGGAGGATGAGGTTACTTTTGGTTTTAGTCTTTTTGCTGGATTTGTCAACTACAACAGAAAAAGTGTTTATCAGCTAATCTCCACAACACGAGACATTTAAAAATAATCGAACATAAAATCTGAACATCTTGAAAGCTGGAAGTTAATTGAACACCTTAAAGGGTTTATGGTGCTCACCATACATTAACTCACCTTTGTCAGGATTTCCTCTCCAGAGAAATCCTCACACCGATTACTGTTAGGTGTTTTTGTGATTTGATATTAGGGTCAGTTATCCTCTAGAATCACGGTGGGGGTTTGTATCGGACCCTTGGGCGTATTGACTAAATGAGCAAAAGGGTGGATGCTGTTAAAGAGAGAGGGGGTGCGGGAGACGGAAGCGCCGGTCCAGCTGATGAAGGGGAGGTAATTGCCTTCTAAGGGACAAATGGGCACAGAGAAAGGTAAAGAATGTTCCCCCGTTTTTAACAGGAGATGGACCGATCAATATCAGCCCAGGCTCGGAATGAGTCATAGCTCTGGGTTTTATCTTTCAACACACACACACACACACACACACACACACACACACACACACACACACACACACACACACACACACACACACACACACACACACACACACACACACACACACACACACACACACACACACACACACACACACACACACACACACACTACGTACGTACGTACGTACGTACGTACGTACGTACGTACGTACTACTACTACTACTACGTACTACGTACGTACGTACGTACGTACGTACGTAA
>NW_011357334.1:108122-113096 GCF_000735185.1 Notothenia coriiceps
CACACACACACACACACACACACACACACACACACACACACACACACACACACACACACACACACACACACACACAACCTTTAGCAGAGGGTGTGTTGACTGAGGAACAGATCTGACCTTCCTCGCAGGCTATTTAGCCTTCTTCAAAGAAACTGCAAAATTCTACTTGACAAAATGTGAATGAAATGAACGGAAATGTAATTTATAAATTAGTCTCCCCAAATATCTCCTATTCCGTTTTGATGGCCTAAGCTGCAACCCTACATCACAGTGCATCTCTTAAAGATACATTTCTAAACAAGAGTCTAAAATAGATCCTTGTTTGTCGCTGAAAAACCTGTAAATAGTCATGAAAATAAATGTAAAAATTGCAATCAATACCTGCAGAAATACCTCTAGGCTTCAGTTTGCAGTATTCTTCTTGGAAACACTCAAAATTCTGTGCAAGCACTCGATAGGAGCCACCGTGAAGAGAGTGAGGAGAATAACATCTGTGCTCCATGTCTTCCCTCTTAGCTGGAGCGCATGTTGGAAGGAAGTGCGGTGCGGGCCCAGAAGCAGCTGGTGCTGCTGCACCGAGAGGACGGTCCCCCACCCAAAGGAACTGTGGACTGGCTCAACATGCGGAGCTGGATCTCCAGACACCTCCACCTCTTTTGTCCCCGAAGGGTCTTCTCTAAGAGGAGCCTGCCCAAACTGGTAAGAATTAAGAAAGTTGTTTTTCCTTCTCTTTAATTCTCCCCTGTGGCTGTTTCCATCTTGCATTTACTGTAGGCCTTTTTATAATCTTCATCTTATTCAACATCTATTATCTCTCATCCAGTTCATTCCTCTCAACATCCCACTCTCTACTTGTATTAAAGTAATCTCGATGTTTCTGTTTTGCAGTTGGAGCTGTATCTACGTGTGTTTGAGAAGCCTGCAGACCGCCACTCAGACTTCTCCCGCCTGGCTCGAGTCCTCACAGGAAACTCTATTGCTCTCATCCTGGGAGGGGGAGGGGCCAGGTAACGCTCCTGTCTGTCTTCAACTGAATCTAAGACATTCACTTTTATATATAACATCTGAAACACTCTTCTGGGTTTAATGGATTCTATAGTCAGAGCCTAAGACCTTTAATCACAAAGCTTTTTGTTTAATCTCTCAGCCCACCTGCATCTTTTTTTGGATAAGTAATTACATTCCTCTCTGTTGTTTATCTCCTGTTCAGGGGCTGTTCCCAGGTGGGGGTAGTGCGAGCTCTCTGTGAAGCCGGCATCCCAGTGGACCTCATCGGTGGCACCTCTATAGGCTCCCTGATGGGGGCAATATACGCTGAGGACAAGAGCCACAGCCGCATGAGGATGAGGGCCAGAGAGTGGGCCATGGTGAGAGTCAGAGCAACATGACACTAGTCTTTTAAAGGTCACCTATTATGCAAAATCCACTTTTCCGTGTCTTTTATACATAAACATGTGTCCCCTCTGTGTAAAGAGATTCTGGAAGTTTCAGGAAAAAAGATTCTCTCTCTTTTTGTCCTGATCCATTTATATAAAAACCTGTCTGAAAATGCGCTGATCAGATTTTGGCCACTTTGTGATGTCATTACGATTTTGTGGTTTGTGTAGCCATTAGCCATTCACCAACCAAGGTAACCCCCCTCCCCCCCCCCCCCCACTTGATCACCTGAATCTCCTCCTAGAGCACCATAGTGTTCTTTCTAACCAAATCTCTCTCAGAGGGGCGTGGGGAGGGGCTCCTTATTTTCATCTAAAGTGACAGATAGAGAATCAGCACTTTTGAAACAGGGCTGAAACAGAGGGGATTATGGGATGCTGCAATGATCTGTTTGGTGTTTGGAGCCAAACACTTCAGAGACATGTTCGTATATATCTGAGAACTATAATATATTGATGAAAAACAGTATAATAGGGGACCCAAATGTTAGGATCCACATGTGAGAGCTATTGATATTTGGATCTGCTCTATCAACAAGGCATTCAAAATGTTATACCACTATGACGTTAAATACATGTTAGAAGACAGAGGATGACCAACAAATCTCCCTGGATGTATTTGAGCGGACATTGAGCATTTTTTCCATCAGGAAACCTCTTCCTACTGTTTTTGGAATAACTTGTTGTTGTTGATGTATCATGTGTAATCTGTTGCACAACATATGCTGACTGCAGAGCCTGGAGACGTTTTGTCCCGTTAGATGGCAGCCTTGAATTAGGCCAACAACTGTGACAAACAAATGTTTAATGTGGATTATTTATTAGACAAGATTGTGTTTTGTGAAAGTTTCTGATTGAAAGGGCTTTTACTCGGGTAGAAGAGGAATATGTTCAAGCAGTTTACATTTTATAGTGGCGACTGTCCTTGTGAAGGTGACTCTCTCTCTCTCTCTCTCTCTCGTCATTCTATTTAAATTATAATGCAACTAAGACCTCTTTTCTACTTTCTATTGTATTAACTACACTTTGCTGATTAACCATTAAAAGTAATATGTGTATAGTTTTACATACACTGTTGAAGTGAAACACTTAGTTGTAATATGAAGTCATCTTTGTGTCTTTAACCCCGTGAACATCCTTGACGGCTGATTTGAGACACCTCCTCAGTCTGCAGGCTGAGCATGTCATGTGATTGGTCCTCCCGCAGTGTGTCCCACCTCCCCGTCCTCCTGTGGTTCTGTCCTTGGTTCTAAACCTTTTTTCTTCAGATGCAGCTGGCTGTGTCGCTGTATCAAATTAAAGTAACCACTGCTGTAATAAAACGTTTGTCCTTAGCAAAGTCAGAACAGGACACTTTGCGCTGTTGAAATGTTGCTGAAATGAATTTACCTTTTATTGAGGTGTTTCTAATTGTCATTGAAAATAATGTATACAAAGAAAAACTGTTGAACAACAACAACAACAACAACAATGAATACAAGTTCTGTAGATTTTTCTACATCAACTTGAATTTCAGGGATTAATTCAGCCTTTTACTACAGAGACATCTTGTTTTGGACAGAAGTCATTTGACCTTTCTTTCTTTCTTTGAAGGGGATGACATCGGTATTCAAGAAGATTCTGGACTTGACGTACCCAGTGACCTCCATGTTCACCGGCGCTGCCTTCAACTCAAGCGTCAGCAATGTCTTCAAGGGCAAACAGATTGAGGCGAGTTCACAAGGAACTATAAAACGCGGCATAGAGATCACCACGCATGTTGTTTGAGCTGATTAAGACATTCACAAGTCAACCGGATCATGTTAACGTTTGTTTATCTGATCTTTTGTGTATTCAGGACCTTCGGATCCCATACTTCAATATTACAACTGACATCACTGCCTCCGCCATGAGAGTACACACTGATGGTAGGTGCACTTTTTTAATTTTTTTATTAAACCCGTTATAACAGAAAGAGTTTTCTTATCCTAACGCAGCCATGGTGGCAGATTCTGCTTTCTCATTTATCTGCTTCTGAGATGTCCACTGTCCTCATTGGTGAACTGACCCTTTAATTAGTCTCACTGATGACTCATTTTCTTTCAGTTCAGGTTGGTTGCCTTCAATTTAATACATTTGCATAACAACGTTTTCTGTTTTCTGTTTGAGGTTCTCTGTGGCGGTATGTTCGTGCCAGCATGTCTCTGTCTGGGTATCTACCTCCGCTCTGCGACCCCAAAGATGGACACCTGCTGATGGACGGAGGCTACATCAACAACCTGCCAGGTGTGTTACTGAACCTGCACATAGAACACAAAAAGGAAATCTCAAACATCTGCAAACGATAACACTATCTCCTTACTGCGCTGCCAAGCAAATAGCATATATCAGTGCTGCTGTGCTATTTGCGCATATTTAAAAATACCTGAAGATGAATCAGGTATCTTCTATTTTAACACCCGTGTACGATTTATTATTTCTCAATCTCCACCCTATTTTCTTCTCCCAGCTGATGTGGCGCGCTTCATGGGGGCCAAAGTGGTGATAGCTATCGACGTGGGCAGCCGGAATGAAACCAACCTCACTAATTACGGAGACTCACTCTCAGGCTGGTGGCTGCTATGGAAACGCCTCAACCCCCTAGCTGAGAAAGTAAAGGTAATGGATTGATTAAAAAATGAAGACACAA
Organism: Notothenia coriiceps; assembly: GCF_000735185.1. NCBI lineage: Eukaryota > Metazoa > Chordata > Actinopteri > Perciformes > Nototheniidae > Notothenia > Notothenia coriiceps. Next base: position 112,227 of record NW_011357334.1, read on the forward strand.
CAAGCTGTGCGCGGTTGTGTTTTTAAACTAAATGAGTCCTATGAATAAGTATGAAGATATTATTGTACGTGTTTTTCAGAGATGCATATGCTCCTTTCCACACTTGCTGTTTTAGGTGTTAAACATGTCAGAGATCCAGACTCGCCTGGCCTACGTGTGCTGCGTGAGACAGCTGGAGTCTGTAAAGAACAGCGACTACTGCGAGTACATCAGACCTCCGATCGACAGATACGGCACTCTGGAGTTTGGCAAGTTTGACGAGATTGCTGTAAGTTTACACAGAACACGTATAACGTTTTCATAAAGTATCCTGACGTGTCTTATAGATTTTGGCCATCAGTAGAGACGGTCAAAGTCAACTTTATTGTTATTTGTTCAGTTTGTGTGTACAGACAGAGAGATCGAAATACTGTTTCCCAACATCCCGAGTAATAGAAATATGTATACATAATATACACACTGATACCTGTGTATTTGTGAAATGCAGGAGGTGGGATACCAGCACGGAAAGACTGTGTTTGACGTGTGGAAGCGCAGCGGAGTGGTGGAGAAAATGTTGAAAGACCGACACCAGGAGGAGTTCCACAACACCCAGAGCAAGAACAATGTAAGGATGGAGGAAGAGGGAAACTATATTTCAAAAAAACAAAACATTAAGTACAGTTAAATGCAGAGCAACACCAGAGCCTGAGCCTAGTTCAACTCGTAGGGTGAAGTACAAGTATGTATATTTGTGATTTACAGTAAAGTAGCTGACAGAGGACATCTTGTTTTGTTTGTCGACCTGACTCATAATGTAAAGCGTCTTTGGGTCTAGAAAAGCGCTATATAAATCCCATTTATTATTATTATTATTATTATTATTATTAT
>NW_011357334.1:113144-150705 GCF_000735185.1 Notothenia coriiceps
TTCATCTGAGTGTGTATCCATACATTCATTTTGTGCTCAAAGTGCACCAGATTGATGCATTTAACTTCAACATTTAAAAAAAAATCTTCCCGGGGGTGCATGCCCCCGGATCCCCCTAGAGGATGTGAGGTCCACCCCCAAATAAAGCAGGTTAAAATAATTAAATTGCATACATTTTATTTTGATTGTTTGTTATGTGTATGTGTAGTATTTGTGCTGTATGTTCAATAAAGGTGATTTAGCAAAATACATCTTTAAATTTCACAAATTTCTTGTGCTGGCAGACACATAGGAACATATTGGCGGGGCGCACTTCGCACGCACACAAAGAAATTCGACTCGCTCTGCGCTCACATTTCGCTGGGCCCACGTGCCTTAGCACCGCTGCTATGACTCCATCCTAGGGGAAACACTGACTGATAAACAGCACACAATGCAGACGGTCCTGACGACCACAAACAAAACACAAGCTGGTCTATTTCCTGTGTTTAAGGTTCAACAGGAATTGTGTGTTTAGTCTATTAGTCTGAGACGTGACTACTGACTCACATCAAATCTAGTGTGGTTTCACACACCATAACAAAGAGGGCAAACAAGTGCAGTAATTACAACTGAAAAATCCACAAAAATAACCAGCAGGGTGAAACAACACTTGAATATGTGTGTTATCAACGAGACATTCAAGTTTTGGCAGACACATATTTTAAATGCTCCCATAATGGGAAAAATTACTTTTAAATCTAAGCACAAATATGTTGGCAAAACTATTTCTTTGGATTAGTGGCTTTCAATGAGCTTTGTGGGTACATGACCAACACAAGCACAACAGTTAGAGCTCGCATTACAGAGCTGTTGTTAACATTGGATCGTATAGATGCCCATTGACTTGATTTATTTTTTAAATGTCGAAAATGTAAATGTTTTTAGTTCAAATATTTGAATGTCCTATATAGCCCAACCCAGAAACCCAGAAATGAAAACCCAAATATGTCTTTTAATATTAAACAAGACCAATTATTGATAACGATATTCATATTTGAGAAACTGTTACCTGGCATTTTTGCATAAAAATACTTATTTTGACCAACGTATCCATTAATCAATTCAGCTCTTTGTTCAACCCAAAGTTTTTAAGTAAAATTATAAAAACTTTTTTAAATGCAGTCACACTGTGTTTTTGCTTTTACTTCTTTATTATGAACATCAATAAGAAGAAAAGCGCAACTATTACAATATACAATGGAAAGACCATCTAAAATGTTTATTTGTATTAACCTGTAGTGATCTTTTTAAAGTCACTGAGGCCTAAATGGAGGCTAACGCAGGCGGCTGCTTGAGGGTACATCATGTGACAGTCTGTTGACAGAGTGTGATGTGCCTCCAGTCAATTCATGGTTCAATGGTGTGTGTGTGTGTGTGTGTGTGTGTGTGTGTGTGTGTGTGTGTGTGTGTGTGTGTGTGTGTGTGTGTGTGTGTGTGTGTGTGTGTGTGTTTTCTAAATGAAGCCTGATGTCCAGAGCACTTCTCTCAGTATTATGCTATCTATAATATCAGTAATTGTAAAAAATCTCAGTATACTTGATAACATGTGCCTTTATTTCGATCAAATCTACCAATACACAGAAACTTGCGTTTTCTTACAAATGTACTCATATTCTACCAGTTTTTTGTTACTTCCTGCTGAAAGCCAGTGTATCATTAAAGTTTAATTTCTAAAAAGGTCACCTCATAGTCCCGTGAAAGGTCATAATGAATAACAAGAATGTCACACACACACACACACACACACACACACACACACACACACACACACACACACACACACACACACACACACACACACACACACNTTAGAGATAGGATATTTGAATTTTCTTAAGCTGTATGCCATAATCAGCAATATTAAAATAATAAAAGGCTTGCAATATTTCAGTTGATTTGTAATGAATCCAGAATGTATGACATTTTTGTTTTTTTAATTGCATTACAGAAAATAAAGAACTTTATCACAATATTCTAATTTTCTGAGACAGTCCTGTATGTTTAACATTTTCTCTCGTTTCTACGCTTTTCACTGGCAACTGCATTTCAATGTCAACAGCCTGATGCTGCCGGCTTTGGGCTACACTGCGGTTAAAGTAATACAATTAAAACTCTGCATCGGGCCGTTCTCTTAAAACACAGAAACACGGATTAGCCGTAAACCACATTTGTCCCTGAGCTATGACAATGAGACAAAAGACCAACTAAACAAGGAAGAAGAGAGGATGATGAGAAAGGTTGAGATAATCAGCAAAGATATGAACAACATGAGGAGGATCAGATACTAGAGCTGATATCTAAATGACTTTTGAGAATAGCTGCAAAGCATCACATTAACCTGAATAATTGTGATATTTTTGTAGATGTTTTTTAAGGTGCTATTGTAGGGAGCACCCTCAGGGGAAAAGATGCTTCTCTAACCGAGATGGTGGTAGAAATTTGAAAACAAAAGAGGGTGATTGTGTCTAAAAAACAACATTAAATAAAAAAAGACTGAATTGTATTGTGTCTGAGGAACCAAAGAAGATCATGTCAGAATGTCAGAATTGGTCTTAACCGAAATGAGTGTGCACAAATGTCATGTCCATTTAAGATGACATGAGAGAAGTGAAAATGGCAACAATTAGATCGCCATGAGAACATTTTTTGCCTCAAAGCTTTCGCTGGTTTCCTCTCTGTGGTTTTCTGTTTACACGGTGGAAGGAGTTAATATATGGACAGATTTTGTGTCTCCTTTTCCCCAATTGGCAATTTTTCATAAATCACTCTTAAAAAAAAAAGTGTATTTAAAAAATCTCATTTGCAATGCTGACCTGGCCAAGAAGGCAGCAACGTTACACATAACACAAACATATAAAATACAGAGAACATAAGAAAACAAAAGACGAAAAAGCAGTCCCTACATTGTGCACATTAGGACAGTAAGTAAGGTAATAAGCACTACTTATTAGTGCAAGAGCAGCTGGTGGTAAGGACTTCAGACAACTTCAATTTAAAAAAGGCTATAGAGACAAGTGCCGTCAGTTTGAGGCGTGATTGAAGGTCATTCCAAGACCAAGGACCATAATAAAAGAGACTCCTTTTCCCAGCCTCAGTCCGCACAGCAGGAACCTGGAACCGTATCCAGGCACTGGATCTGAGGTTGTAAAAGTCACAAACTGGAGCAAATCTGGCACATATGTAGAGTGGAAGCTTTCCTAAAATGGCTTTATACATTAATAAAAACCAATGCTGCATCCTACGCATACTAGGTGAGGACCATCCAGTTAGGCTATACAGTGTGCAATGATGAGTCCTATAGGGTGCATTTGATATATAACGCAACGTTTGATGTTAGCGAGGCTGTTGAACAATGATAAACAATGGCTCAGTTTATTGAAATCATTTCTGTAATGTTTATACTTGTCTTCCAGGTGCTGACGTCTCCCAATGCCTCCTTCACTGACCTGGCAGAAATCGTGTCCCGCATCGAGCCCGTCAAACCTGTCCTGGTGGACGGTAAAACACTGACACACTTCCCCTCTTCAGACACACCCTCCATCGTACTTTAGTTACACATGAGTACAGAGAAACATGCTGATATTGGTCTTTCCCATGCTCGCTGTTATTTGTTTATAGATTATTTTTCCTGTCTGTTTCGCATCAAGGAGCAAATCAATTTCTGAATGTCCATTGCAGAATACATTTGAGCAGTTACATGTTCAAATGTATGCAACCATATTGTACAGGCTGTCAGCAGGGTCTTAGAAAGTGTTAAAGGTTCCATTTAGGGACTATTACGGACCTTTTAATATTATTAAAAACTCTTAATAGGCATTTTTGAATTTATCGCATTTTGTAAAAAAAGTAGTCATAATCAGCAGATGATTCAAATATAATGCATACGTTTTATTTCCCAAACAAGGGCCCCACAAAATGTTTTGATGCTGAACTTTTAAAAAAAAAAACCACGTTAGTTAAAGTGTGTAACTCATGTGTTAGAAGTGGAAGTTGCGATGAGGTCTTAAAGCGTCCTTTAGTTCCACATCATTCAGCTACCAGTGGTGTTTTTCCTTGATATTTCCGTCCCTCTCACTCTTTCTATTTTTAACGTGTTTGTCATCCGTCGCTCGTCACACTTTTACATTTTTGATATTCTGACTCACTCACCTGCTCCCCCACTTCCATTTGTCACCTGTCTTACACACCACATATTCTGACTTCTTCACCCACAATGCTCTGCTTCCTGTCTCCCTCCCCTCCCTCAGAGGAGTCAGACTTCCAAACTGACTACGACGAGGAGGCTCTGGAGAGCGCTCTGTCTGACATGGAGCTCTATAACTGCTACGGAGAGCCCACTGAGGGGGAGGAGACTGCTGACACGGCGTGAACACACTATGGCCATTCTTTTCTTTAAAGAAGCCAATGCATTTGAGTCATGTCTAAAACAATGGTAAACCATAGACTTCTGCAGTGTGCTTCTATCAATGTTTTTCTCTCTCTTCACAACATACTTTTTGAGCACCATAACTTCATGTTTAATCTAGACTTTGAGAAAGTCAAATGTGTCCTGTTGGCTTTGGTACAGAAAGAGATTCAAGTTCACTGGAGCCAGGCCAATTCATTTTTTGCTATAAAACATTTCCTGAAAGTAGGTGGAAGACACTAGAGAGCCACCTCATTAAAGTAAATGATGTGTTTTTGTTGTAGTTAAGCTGTTGGGCGATGAATTTGAGACAAACCCCTTAAACCCTGGTCACCCTTAAAAAGTGTTTCCCAAAGCAGACAAATCAAATAAATGATTGCATATTCCAGTACATAAAAGATTTAGTTTAACTGGCTTTTGTCCGTCCAAGAAAGAAGTGTTACGTGTACCCTACTATAACAAAAGAGAAGGGGATTATTAACGCTGTAACGATAACGGCACATCACACAGATCGAATGTTGATGGTGGATCAACCCTTTATTGGGCGAGGAACCATATTTGACCAATCAGCAGAGGCCTGAAACGGGTTAGGGTTAGAGTGAACCTAATAGTGCCCTATAACGGGTTAAGGAGAGGATGCGTGAGTGGTTTCGAGGTCTTAGCCCAGGCCATAAAAGGCCATTTATTTTGGTTACTTAACACTTTAAAGTTTAGCTAGTTATTGAAAGACTAAGATGAACAGTTAGAATAAGATACACATTGAGATTATTAATTGTTTGACAAGACAAACTTCTCTTTATTCAATATCATTATTAATGTCATTCGAGCTCCTTGCTTCTTCACTGATACATGACCGTCCTTGTGATTCTCAGGATGAACAGCTGGATGAGAGACGTGCACGCCGCATCACCTCACCCTCCAGCAGCCAGGCCCCCCCCACCACGTCCCTGACAGTCCGTCACACCAGGAAGTCCTTCCCAAAGAGTCCATGAAGTGAACACTGCTGCAATGACCTCTAACTGAATCAGGTCACCCAAAATGTAACCTGTCTGTCTTTCCACCCCGCCACAAAACCTGTCCCCTACCCCTGTCGGCATGACGACGAGAACCATTGTGCCCTCTGTAGCCGAGCGTCGTTAAGTTTGGCTGACTTACGGACGCCCCCCCTTTTAAAAAAACGATTACAAGCAGCGAGTCTCGCAATTACTCAGCTGCAAATCCTATGCATTCCTTTTACACAAGAGCAGCTGCATGCAAATCATTTCTCATATTGAGAGTCAAGAGTACTTGCTGTAGCTTAACATGAATAACACCAGGAGAGGTGAGGAGATATTCATTAAGTGAGAACTATTACTTATGGCTGATTATGCTAGGAAGACAGATGTATGGTGTCAGTTAACCTATATTCCAAAATACCTTTGTTTCTCCCCTTCCCTGTTATCTAGACATGCAGATAGTTTTCTTATGAAGCAAATTCAACTTTTCCGAATAGAACAAATATTCTACAATTATAATAATAATGGCAATTTTTGACTGACCACAGGTAAAGTTCTCTTCACAGTAATGTGACTGAAGACATTCTTTTTTATTTTAAGTGGTCACAAAGACATTCTTGTAAATCAAAGCTCTGAATAATCAGCAATGTCAAGAGTTTTCATCAGGTTTAATTCCCTGAGTAGAACATAGATCAAGTGCACTCTGCTGACAGTGATGTTTGAGCATTTTTTATTTTCTGAATACATTTCTCTATAAAACACCTTATGTGTATTTTCTGGGGCAGAAATCTCAGAAACGTGGTCAAACAAGGGCAGAACTATCTACATGGCTAGATACCACTAGATAGACAAATGCGTTCAGGGGCCACTTTATGAGGTGTACCCGTAAATCTAACGTCAATACAACACACTAGCCATATATTCTACCTTTACCAATCCTATGAGGTTGTGCTTGACTGCATTATATTAAGGTGTTTATATTCGTTGGCCACATTAACCTACATTTAGGGTGGCAGAGTATTCAAAATACAACTAATTAGAATGCAGTTGTACTCTAACTATGATCTCAATGCTAAAACATGGTGGCTACACTGATCATGGGCAGCATATCAAGTAGGCTTCATGGCAGAACAGTTGTACTGCATTGTACATTTCTACCTGATAAAGTGGCATCCAAATATATAACTGTTCTAAGCTCACTTGCATTCTTTAACTTTTCTACATTCAGTCTTTGTGACGATCCACATCGACAACCGTCATTTAGAAAAGCAGAAAGAGATCAGAATAAGCCGCACACTGTGGCCATGGCTGTCAGCACAGCTTTGTCACACGCAGCGTACCAGGGACACGGAGGGAAGTAATGATTGCATTCCACTTCAAAGCACTACTAGATCAACCCCCCCCCCCACCCGCCCCCACCCGCTGTTTCTGGCTTGAGTCGTACACAGACTGAGCAGCACTGTGGATCTCTAGGGTGACGCTCCACTCGCCTCAGTACAGTTTGAGCTATTTGCAGCAGCAGATCAGTTATTCACAGGAACATGTTGTTACTTGGCTTGTGGACACAGGTTCTAACTTGTTTCCAGTGATTTGGATGTATTTGTGTCGTGACATTGTCATATGATTTTCTTTGCACACCTAATAAGTTAATTCCACAAAATGAAACCAATAATGTAGACAAACTAAACCCTAGATGGTTTTTCACACAATAACTGGACAATCACTCCAGAAATGCAATGCACAAATACACTAACAGATTGAGTTCAAATCTTGTTAAACAAACCTCTCTGTATGACATTTAACCAATTCTTTAAGAGCTAACTTTACACAAATTACATCTAACAAGTATTAGCAATTGATTTGTGTGATCTTTATTGGTTCAGTTAACAGATTTATATTTTTGTCTATACGAAAGAAATGGATATGAAAATGCCTTAGAGCCGAAGATGCCATCTCTGCATTTTATTTGTCGTCTCAACCGTCCAAAACCCAGAATACCTCAGTGTAGTATAAAGTATTAAAAACAATTCCTGTAGCTGAGAAACTGGAACCTTTTAAATGTTTGGCAGTCTTGTTATTTATGAACAATTCATAAGTTATCAAAGTAAGTAGTATTTCCGGTAATGATTAATCACCTTATTACATGAGCCATAACAAAAGTGCTTAACCATTTTGGTTCTGAAAGAATCATGAATATATACTTGTATATACTTTTTATTGACAAACATGTCATTATCTGGCCAACAAGTGTTGTTACAGTGACTGTAACACGTGTTGAACAAACACGTGTCACGTACTGTATCTGTAACATTCAATGCAGTTAGAATATCAATGCAACTTTTCCAGATATTATTTTCTGAATATAGCGTCCTGCGGCTAACTGGTGCTACAGTGCCTGCAGCCTGACAGCAGGAGAAACCTTGTGATAAACACTTTGGGATCCCATATGGTGTTGGAGAAATGGAGTCTGGACACATTAGAGAAAAAGCAGGGATGGGAAAATATTGTTTACCAAGGAGGTGATGGTTTTTTGCACTGGTGTGTGTTTTTATTTTTACTTTTGGGTGGTTTCCAAAAACCAAGCACAATGAATTGATGTTTTCTGGCAGAATGAATGTTTCTCTACTTTACTAAATGGGACATGGTAATGGATTAAGTTCTTGTGTACTGTGTGGAACTGTGCCATAAAGTTAATGTGACAAAGCCTCAGATGACCCTACAGAAACACAACCACTCGTGCCCTAATTTAGGATTAGTGTACAATGATGAATGTTTACCTGGACTGTATGACATTGGTTACTTGTCTATATTTATGTCATTTGATAAATGTTCTTTTTGATAATCAATTCTTACTAATAAATCACTGTTTTGCTGTTGTACTCTGTATGTCAGTCATTACTCTGTTATCCATCTGGCTCTGCATTTTGCTACAGAAAATAAATGACTATTATTTTTCATTGTAACAAAAAAGTCATGTTACCATATACAAAAAAAAAATCATATTGTAGCATCAAATGAAAAAAAAACACAAAATATGAATCATTTAATAAAAATGAATTATAGTATGTCGAAAATATGCAAAAAACAAAATGGTATAGTATGTCAAAAATATGTTTAAAACGACATATTTTGGTATGTATAAAATATGCAAAAACGGCATAGTATGGATACAATATTTTTTCAAAACAACATAGTCAGAAATGTCAAAAATACAAGATAGTAAAGTTTGTGAAAACCTTTTTAAAAAACTCATACTATAGTTAGTAAAAAGAGTTCCCGGTATGGTAACAGGATATATATTAGTATACTATATATATAGTAATATAGTTTAGTATGTCTAAAATACACCGGCCCTGGTTCGACTCCCGGACCCGACAATTCTAAGTTTTGCTAAATGTTCACCCCTCAGATTTTTTTAAAATAAAGCAATAATAATAAAATAAATAAAACATCAACCAATATATTGTAAGTGAAATGACCAGTCGCTCAGAAATACCTAGAAAAAAAATTGAGGGTATATTATTAAAGCCTCTTCGTATATAGTGCAGTATAATGCAAATCACTTTAACAGCACCGCAAACTGCAGCTTCTAAAATGACCACAAGGGGAAGTTAGAACCTATGTCTGGCTTTTGCTTACTGCATAATGGATATTCTCCACTACCTCCCAGCCAGAGACCTTCATTGAGAATAGGATAAAAGGGGGATGAATGCAACCGGTGCAGTAAAACGATTAAAGGTCACTTATTATGCAAAATCCACTTTTTCATGTCTCTTATATAAATGTGCCCCCTCTGTGGAAAGAGATTCTGAAAGTTTCAAGAACAAAGACCCCTTCAATTTTTGTCCTGATCCATTTCTATAAAAACCTGTCTGAAAATGCGCTGATCAGATTTTGGCCACTTTATGATGTAACGATTTTGTGGTTTGTGTAACCACTAGCCAATCAGCAACCAAGGTAACCCCCCCCCACCCCCCATTATCACCTGATCACCTGAATCTCCTCCTAGAGCACCATCGTGTTCTTTCTAACCAAATATCTCTCAGAGGGGCGTGGGGAGGGGCTCCTTATTTTCATCTAAAGTAACAGACAGAGAATCAGCACTTTGGAAACAGGGCTGAAACAGAGGGGATTATGGGATGCTGCAATGCACGATCTGTTTGGTATTTGGAGCCAAACACTTCAGAGACATGTTCGTATATATCTGAGGCCTATAATATATTGATGAAAAACAGTATAATAGGGGACCTTTAAAGTAGATTTTCGAAATCAAAGATACAAACTGAAGAAAACATTTGTTCTGTGTTGTATTGAGCTGGCGCTAAAGAAAACAGAGATTATCATAAATGAAGAGCTATCACACCTGTGAGCCTGTACGTACGTACACACACACACACACACACACACACACACACACACACACACACACACACACACACACACACACACACACACACACACACACACACACACACACACACACAGAGCAACATACCAATGGATGATTAATCCCACGTTATTGATGTGCCATAATGAGCTCTTTCAATCCTGCAGCCTCCCAGGGGAACGCAGACTTGCATCAGCTAATTAATGAGCAGGCAGAGGGGAATTTAGGTCAGAAGAAGGGGGAAGAGAACGTGAGGGGAATAAGTGGCACTAGCCTCGATCAATACATCACAGGCAAAAGAGTGGAGAGAGGACAAGACGAGATGTGAATGAGTCCAAGCACCCAGGATATTACAGTCTTTTGACAAGGTTGACAGTGAACAACAAGGTTGACAATGAACAAGCGGTGCCAAAGCGTTGGTGGACAAAGACCCCGCTCTGGACAGAATTACCGCTACAGGCATCAGGAGATTTGGAGAGCCGTTAATAGAAAAATTAGAGGGGGGAACTTTCTGCCCTCAAACAGACAGATAGTTTGATTTATAGAAGGTTGTATTTAACGGTCCAGAATCACATACTGTATACCTCTCTTTTCCCTCCCTCCCTCCCTGTTGCATCGCCCTCTCATACTTCTTCCCCTGTCTACAGGCGTTTGGGCAAATGGGGACAAAAAGGACTTAAACAGGTAAGTGGGTCACACCTTTGTTGCTGTAGTAAAAGGGCCTCTGGGATGAGAGGCTACAACAAGATGTGTCAACAAACAGAAAGGTCCCCGTGGAAAATGTATTAGCACCACTTACTGAATCAGCATTTCATCACATGATGATGATGATGATGATGATGATGATGATGATGATGATGATGATGATACAATATGAAACGTAGAAGATGGTGACACACAATGTATAAACTAAAAGAGCTAGTTCCAACAATCAACAAAAATAATTACTTAAGGTCTCCACTCGAGAATACTGTATACAATCATTATTGATCTCCATGAACACTTCTCAATATGATTTGCTGTCAGACATCTCGTGCAGAGACAGATGAACCATCAGGAGTAACACATACGACCATTATTCATGTGCTGGGTCACAATTACACGCACACATAAGACAACAAAAACAACTACACACACACTGCTGTTGTTCCTGAGTCGTTTTTTATATCAACATTTTGACCGACATTGAAATTGAACTAAAAAAGACGTTTTGAGGTAGAAACATTACCGGGATTAAGGGGTAGAAACGATGTGAGAGTATTATTTTGAGACGGATGCAGTCGTAACAAAATCACCTGGATTGGAGTTCACTGCCCTCGAGTTCAGAGCCTCGTTGCCCTGCAGCTAAGACTTGTGTTAACCTCTCACTCTCAGTATGTCTCTGCCATTCACAATGTGAGGCTCTTCGCTCCAGAGCAGAAGCAGCAGCAGCCATTCCAATATGCTCGCTTCCTAGCACTCGATAAATGTGACTTTCCAAACCGCAGCACCATGAGGTTAAACAGTGGTGTAGAACTAGAATGAGCACCAGTAATTAGCAACAGGTGAGGGATATATATGTACTATCTGCAAAAGAACACAGATAACCGGCATTAACACACTATGACACAAGGATGGAGCAAATAATAAGCATTAACTTCACATCATATATCCCCCCTTTTTTTACAAGGGTCCCCCCTTATAAAAAATATAAGCTTTTAATTTCAAACAGACACACAAACAATTATTGAGTTGGGTTGTTCATTAATTGATCCCATACTTTTAAATAAAGTTCACCATATAACTCACTTCAATTCAGTTTTTTTTTAAAAGCATTACCATAATAATTGTTGTGTTGTTTCCAAGGAAGAACTAGTCACCCTAGAATCTACAATGTAGGCGTTTATTTCCCCACTTTGTTTTTCTTAGCTAAATGGTTGTCGTTCAGTGTTGAAACATTCATTAGCTAACAATGACAAAATTACAATTTGAAATAGAAGATCTTTAATGTTCTATTAATATAAAGTGAGGTACAGTTACTAGTTACTCTATGAAACAGCTGGTAGTTATGGGTACTTTTTACTTAAGTACATTTCGAAGCCCATTCTTTTTTACTTTTACTTGAGTTAAGAAGTTTAGTCAGTACTTATACCAGAGTATTTTTAAACACGAGTATCTGTACTTCTACTTGAGTAAAGGACGTTTTTAGTTTTGCTATCTCTGCTGGTGATTTTATGTGAGTGGAAGTAATACCTGCTGGGGTTGGATCAAAAGGTGCAAAAAGTATGTTCAATTGTATTCTGTTATGACTTTAATTTACCTTAGTGTTTTTAATATCTGGCTGTCAAAAGGATACGAGTTAAAAGGCGCCATGACAATATGCCAAAGGAGACGGATCCAGATTCATCAAATGGCAAACATAAAAACAGAATAGGTCTACAGACATTCATACATCAGGGTGATGACGAGCAACTATTATTTCAATTTGTACTAAAACACGATCAACCTATTTGTCAATCAACAGAGAATTCCTTCAGAACAAGTTTGAGATTCAGCCATTTAACATTGAAATCTTAACCTTTTGCTGGTTTTGAAATGGGAGAATTTGCATATTTTCTACAGTTTATATTTTTGTAAATGTATTGTGTTTACCTCAAATCGTTTATAAATATTAGTAGGACAAGATTTAATTTCAAGACACCAGGCAACTTGCAATCTGGGGACTAGTGATGGGTTTTAACATTTTCTTTTTATAATTTGCATAGTAAATGTGTCAATAATGAAAAAGCTAATCATACTGATAACAATCTACAGACCTAGCTCCATTAAACATTCAAGCAAAAATCACCGTACATTTTAGACTTGATGCCGAAGCTGATAGGATTAAAGCTTGAGTCTTCAAGTTGCTCCACGACCTAAACACCAACTAGAGCTGATTTGTCTCAGAGATGCAAGCTCCATAGAGGACAAAGTCATTTTTCACAGAAACCTGTCCAATATCAGCTCCGCTAAATTAAGGTTGTCTGTTATCTCAAGATTTTTCCTTTTGTCCCGGTTTCAATCTGTCTCAGCATGAGTCAGTTGATCACTGCCTCGGGTCTGTACAGGATGGAGCGATAAGAACAAAATGAGATTGTCTGTTTTTCCGGTAGAGACACTATCAACATGTATCTGTGGCCTCCTGTTTTTATTTCACAGTGTGTGAGGACACAGATGTGATAATTCATACGTTACTCAACATAAAGCACATTGTACCTCTCAGTAACGGTAACATTCACAGTATATATAGAACCCTGTATGGGAAGCACTCTGAAATGCACTTAACTAATTAACAGTGCACCACCCAAACACCTTCACAACACTACAACACTCACTCAGTCAACTAGCACAGATAACCTGATTTGCAACAACAAAATACTGAAATGTGTAAATATGTAAGAGGAAATTAGTTAATATGCAACCAGGGAAACAGGGTGTCTCTGTTGTCAATTCTTTATTCAAATGTTCCTTCAGTCAGCTGGACAGTAATCAGAAACAGTAAGCCTGATTACAGAAACTCTCCAATACATATGAAGGATTTGTTAATGTGAATCCTGTTTTGCTTGAGATGTTTTATTGGTTCATACACCTTTCTGCTTCAACTATTCCCCAAAGAAATACAAAAGCATTTAAAAAAATATATATTTTAGCTAGTTCTTATAAAGGAAAACTTATCTTAGAAGTCTTAGAATACATTAATTGAATAGCAGTAGTGGTGTTAAGATACATTCCTCACTATGACTGTCATGTTTAGGCAAATGTCTGTCAAGTGAAAACAAAATGAAGGCCACATTTTAATTGAAACATTTAGCTATACAGTCTTTAATGTAAGCAATAACCTGTTCAAACAGCAATGAGATGCTGATACTACACTTATCACTTATACACTTTTCAAACATGTAATTTAATCCAAAATCTCTAAAAACAAATTATTTTTATTAGTAGAAAACATCAAACTTCTAATTTCTTCCTGGATTTGAAGTCTCTCAGAGAGGAATTTGAAACCAATATTCAACTTTCCTGGGAGATGTGCAACAGAGAGAAAAGTATTTATGAGTTTGCTATCTGAAAATAAAATCATGTCCAGTGGCGGCTTGTGTGGGTCTGGATATGAGTCTGCAGAATCCCTGTAAGAGTCTTTGTGTGGGAGTGGGCTCCTGCGCTGTATTCTGTGTAATACGCTCACAGACACAGAGCTGGAGGTCAGGAGGAAAACAAAGATGTAGTCACAGCTGATTGTTGATCCATCATGAGGTCTGGGCAGAGCTGCTGCTTTTTCCAGCTCTCTACCAGGCTAATAATATCCTGCTAACGCTGGAGATTAGGAACACGAGGTGAGAGCACCTCGCTGTCCAAGTACGTCAGAGCGTTTGAAGCTGCTATAAAAGGAGGATAACAGTTCTCTCGATAGAAACAGGGTCATGGGTTTTCGAATATAAACCACAAAAATACTTCCACTCCATGACAGAGTCTAAATAAAGACTGCACTGACGCAAATACTTAAGGTGTGTTTTAGAGTTGGTTAGATAGATGAAAAGCTTTAAAATAGGTCTGGTTACTTTAAGTTAAGCCGCACACAGCTAAAAAGATGGAGGTTTTCAGAAACATAATTAACCTTCAACCTTCATCTTTAGTTGAACTAGCATACTTCTGGTTGAATATATTCTTATTCTGGTTTTATTATATTCAATGTTTTTTCAATTTTAATTGTGTTTCAAGGTCCAACTGTTCACCCATGTGTCCCTATCTCGAAGCCAGAGCAATACCCTCTTCAATTTGATAAACCTTTCCCTTGAAACTGGCATGTGTGTTAGGGTCTTAGAGAGTGCAAAGTACATCAGCACCAGGGTCTCTCATGGCACTCTATACAGCTTTCCTATCGGCTGCTCATTCATCACTTTCCCCCCTCACCCTTCACTCGCCCCTCCGTTCGATTCTGTGCTGGAGGGGCTGTTTGCCCCAGCTCTCCTCCCCTTTTTTGTCCCCCCTTCTACTGTCCAATATCTCAATCATACTTTAGGTTCATTCATCAATAACTCATCAGGGCCTTTTACGTTTTATTGGTGCGATCCTCTTCCTTCTTACATTTCCCTCACTGCCGATGCCTTACTCTGATTGGATTAGAGGCACTAAACAACTGTTTTGATGTCTTCCAGACATGTCTTCCACTACATCGCAGCACTGAGACTGCTCTTGTGAATTACTTCAATGACACCCACTAAAAACACAGTCATCGGCAGCATTTCAGTTTTAGTATAACTGGTTCATGGTGCTGAATTTGACAAGCTCAATATCAACACATAACAAGACTGATGGAAAACTTGGCAGGACATTTTAGAACAGCACTAAGCTGGCTTGAACCCTACTTAAAGGAGAGAACACGTCATGTCTATAGGTCCTTACAAATCTGACAAGAAACATTTGAAATGAGGAGTTCCCCAAGGCTTCATTCTGGGGCCACTTCTGTTTAACATCTACATGTCTGTCTGTCGATGAATTGCCTCTAAAATAAAAACACTTTTGCTTATAAGACACTGAATGTTGTGTCCAAATCAATTTCTGATCCTGTGCTCTATAATTTACTGAACCATCAAGACATCTCGGGCCGTCTGGGATTGTTTTCAGTCAAATATTCAAAACTACACATGGAGAAGCAGTGTGTTTATGCTCCATATCTGGAACTCCCAGAAAATTGCAGGTCTGCTGAAACTCATACTTCTTTTCAATCAAGGCTGTTTGGTCCAAGCCACAGGGATCTAAGGACAAGCTGCACACATCGTAAAGCCACCTGAGGCAAAGTTGTTATTTGTGATATTGGGCTGTATAAGTTCAATTGGATTGGAGTTTGGCTGCAATTTCCTAATTTTATACCAGTCATTTTCTATTTTTACCTGTTTGTTTTAATGTCCTAATCTCTTGGCTCTTTAATAACCTTGTTATTTTATAATGTACTTCTTTTGAACTGTCTTAATGTTTTAAATGTTTTTTGTTAAGTACTTTGAATTGCGTTAGTGTTGAAATGTGCTAAATGACCAACTTGCTTATCTTTTCCTACAGTAAATAGTCTCTCTCATTGTTTGCTAACCCACAGAGATCTGAGTGATTTGGCTGGGCGGCACTCAGAGGCCACATTGAGTGAGAAAGTCAGAAAGAAATGACCTTTTCCCAGCTGAGCAGCAAGACAGAGCTCGGAAGCAAAGCGGTTTAAATCAGATCAATGTGCCCTTTGTCATCTCACCGTCTGCCTTGTCAGTTTGTGTATCTATCTGCCCATGTGTTGTCTGTTTACTCCTGAGTATCTGTTTTCAATTTGTTGATCTGTTCAACCCAAAAGGTGTCTGCGCAAGTTTTAAAAAAATGTATAATGCCCCATAGCAATTCGACAAAAATCCTGGCATTTAAAAAAATGTTTTTATGAAATTACACCAGATATCACAAATGTTGATGTTTGGTATCTCAAAGATCTTGTGCTTTGTCCAGAACAAGGAATTCAAGCAAGCCGTTATTACCAAAAAATAAGCCCGGTGAGGCTGTTCAAAGGTACAACGTTGCTTTGAGCTAAATGCTTACAGTACATCAAAATTGCTAACACACTGAAAATCTGTATGCTAGCTAACATGAGGATGTGGAGCATGCGTAATATGCTCCATGTTGTTTTAGGCCTTCAAACATTTGCTAAATACCACTGAAAAAAACAAAAAAAACTGACCTGATAGTGTAGTAGATGTTGATCTGTAGATACGTCACAACACAAGTAAAAAAACTGATCTGCTAGTAATTTTTTAGGAAACTTCAGTCGTTCACTAAATTCAGTATGTTTAATCCTCTGAGGACCGTGAACGCCTACAATCTATTTGCTCTACCTTTAGTTTTTCTATCGTTAGACCTTCTTCAAGCATTGAGCACCTCTTTACTTAAAAGAAAATTAAATATACATTTTTCTTTCTTTATTCAAAATGTTTTTCTTACAAAAGCTACTTGTATATTGTAATAACTAGAAAATGTATCCAGTTATGTAAGTTGTGAATGTATAACTGAAGGTTGGGTGCATTCAGTGATGCGGTACATGTATGTTACATGCCTTTTTTGTGTTTTATCTGATTTTCCAGCCATATGTCACTTCGTATGTACATCACAGTCTGTTTCTGTTTTTTCTGTTTATCTATTAGCTGTTATTAGTCGATACACATTCCTGATTATCTGCCTGTATCTCCAGCTGCCTCGCCCTCTGTCTGCTGTGGCTGTGCAGGGAGGAGAGCAGTAAGGACCGACAGACAATTTCTAGCTCTCTGGCTTCACTTTCAGCTTCATCATAATGTCCCTGGAGCTACAGTAAATCACTTGGCTCCCTACGAAGGACACATTGTTCCTTTTTTGTTTTTGTTATGTGCAGAATAAAATAAAGGTGCAGTGTGTTTAAGCGTGTGAGAATGAAATGTAAAGTCAGCTGGTGACATCATTGAGCTTCATTTTTACACACTTTGACCGTTTCTCAATCGCGAGGATGCTGGCTTGGTAGTCGCGTACTTCCAAGTCACTTCCTTCAGAAACGAAGCAAGTACACTTACAAGCCACGGCTTCGGAAAACGAAGAAGAATGGAACAGGCTAACAAGTGTGCCATTCTCTCTAACGGTTCAACATAAACTGTACCGAAAATAAATACCTCACGATGTCTATCTAATTATGAACTTGCTTTACTTTCACGGAACACATTTATGGTGGTAACAAATTTAACAAAGCAACAAATTTACCAACCTTACACTACACATTTTCTACGCCACTACATACCTACATTTATGTGTGCTGCATCGGTTCAGCCATTCTCCGCAAGGGAAATTGGTCAGTGCGCAAAGCATTGTGGGGATTTTAAGGACGTGAAGTGTGCAGCCTCGAAATTTCCCCCAAACCAAGGACGCGGCCTCGGTGGAATTCCAAGTATGCTGGAGATTGGAACAGTACTTCGGCGGCACTCGATAATGTAGCATCCTTGAAATATTGGCTTGGAAGCCAGTATCCTCGAGATTGAGAAACGGCCTGTCTTTCTCTTTTTCTCTTGAAGTGAATGAATGAAACAGAGTCAAGCAGGACTCCATAATTCATATTTAGCGTCTGGGAGGACAGCCAGCCCTGGCCTCAGCCTCTCATTCATCTGCAGTGTAACACCGCTGCAGCTGAGCTCCATTCACTTTGAGCAAAGCTTAAATAGACCCAGTGGACTCTTCCCAAAGAACCACTCTAATGTGTTTACATTTTTAAACCTGCTAACACTGCAGGAGCTACAGTAGATAGAGTCCCACTGGATATGCAGATAAGACTTTCATGCTGATGTAGTCATACATATTATAAACAAAATAATAACACACTGATTGTATTTGCAGTTTATTTTAAGACAAACACACACACACACAGAACATTATATTGAAAGCTGTGCAGAGGTGTAAGCAGATGTGCGCTGTTATTTTCTTGAGGTTATGCAATTGAGCAAAGCTTTGTTTTTTCAAATGTTCCCTTTCCCAACTCATCAAACATCTTACATGTGGCTTCCAAGCAGTAACCTTTTCACTAAGAGAAAACAGCCAGAGTTTTCATCATTGTTTTTACAGCCTGCATGTTTTCTCGTTTTTTTTCTAGTTTGATATCTAAAAAGTCATTAGCTCATTAAGGCGGTGCTTTTCAAAGGTCAGATATCACAGGGTGATTAAATTATTACAAAACTAAAACATTTACTTTGGAGATGTGACTAAAATATGCTATATTATATTTCTTGAGCACATTTTAAGCCTTTTTTAAACAAATCTTATACCACAGACATGTACTGAGACCTGTAGCTGCTTGGATCGTTTTTTTGTATTTGTCAATGGACAGAAATGTAATGTTAAAGAAAATCTTCATTCGCTCCTTGAATGTGAGAATTTTGAGTCGGTCGGTTGATCCGCCGGCGCCGCTTTTGTAGGGACTGAAATATCTCAACAACTACAGAATGGATTGGAAGGACATTTTTGTAGATGATATTCATGATCCCCAGAGGATGAATCCTAAAGAATTTGATGACCCCCTCACATTTCATAGTCCCATCATCACGTCAAAATGAACCGAGAATTAGAAACAGTTATCTCATTTGCGTGTGTGAAGGCAATTTGCATCCATCTCCAGAAAGGTAGAATCCACCAAATAAGGGAATTAACGGAATGGCAAAATTGCAACAATAAATCAAAATGCTTTTGGAATCGCCTTCATATGTGTGGCGCCATTGTAACGAAAACATTGGACACACAGAATCAAACCACAAAATGAAAGAGTTCAGTCCACCTTTCACTTATTACACCTCGACCATGACTCTGATCATCTGTTCGTGAATATACCGCATCGACCTGTGCTTTTTTCCTCCATTACCCATTGCTGTATCTCCTTTTCCGCTTTCATCCCATTTCTTTCAACCTCTTCCACTTTCCCCTCTCCCATCAGCTTTCTAACCGGTCTCTCCTCTCCTTTACCTTCAACAGAATCAAACCACCGTTGCTCAGGCGACCTGAGAGCGCAGGAATCTATTAAGCACCATAGTGAAAATATGTCACCTGGGAGCTGATGTTAGGAGCAATTTAGTATTGAGGAGCAGTGAGGAGGGGGAGGTGTGCTGCAGTACCAAGGTGAGACAAGGTGGAGATAGACATGGGTGTCACGTACAGGAAGGCCTTCCCTCCACACACACACACACACACACACACACACACACACACACACACACAAACACACACACACATTCTCAAACCACACACACACACACACACACACACACACACACACACACACACACACACACACACACACACACACACACACACACACACACACACACACACACACACACACTTAGTCTCAGGGGTGATTCTAGCCCCGTAATGAGATTGGAGGACTGCCCTGTTAGAGTTATATCGCCCTTAACAACACCGTAAATTCACCTAATCACACTGCAGTGGACATATATATACTGTACATGACATGTCAATTTCTTTGACTTGATTTCTTCCTTTTTCTACTGGCTGGTTCATGAACAGTCAATAAATCACAGCATTTGAATCCATCGTTTGGTGCAGACAAGAACAACAACACCAAATGTTTGAAAAGAGATAATAAAATACACTTTTCATTGAAATACTTGTAATATAATTGAGAGTTTCTCTAGATTAACGTAATGCATTATAGACAGGGGAACTTCAGAAACACTTTTTGTTATATTCCCTGGAATGCTCTTAACATCCCGATAGCAATGAATATATGAAATGCTTTGCCAAAAAATACATAAAGAAAATGTATCTGTGGAAGCCGTAGTACTGTAAAAAGCACGACCAATCATCTGAGCCGGCCCGGCTAAAATAACTGGATGGCCTACCTGCCTGTCAGCCTTCCATCTGTGCACAAACGTATCTCGTGCCCTCATTGGTCATGTGCGTGTCCGTGTGTGTTGGAGGAGGGGCTCTGTAAGGAAGTCTGAAAGAAGGGGCAGATTTTTTTCGGCTGCGTACTTTCAAATTTTAGCGCACTCGAGCTGGTTTCTCCATTCTTACCTACCCTACCTTTAAGTCTTGTAGCATTAGCACAGCTATAGATATTATTTCCATGCTTCCTTTTTCATTCCAACATATTTGAAGCAAGAAAGCCTGACATAGTTTAATTAGAAATCTAATGTTTTGGAATGTACGAGTTTTAATTTAAATGAAAATAAAGTTTCCAAAAGAGCAGTGATTTATTAATCAAAGCTTTGTCTTTTGTTAATGTGAAGTTTTTTACACATGATAACCTGACAGTAACACTGTAAAAGATGCCTTTTTCAATACATTTTACATAACTTTTCTATTGTATATTCCTGTATGTGTTTCTTACTTTCATTTCTTTTATCTCATTAACCTCAAAACGATTTTTTCAATCAGCTTCGTACTTTGAGCTATTAGTACATTTCATTTACACACACTTTTCTGCCACACTTTATGTATTTAGTTGAGTTTTTTAACAAGCCAGATTTCATTTTGCCACTTTGTTTAAAGTGATGTAGGTAGATGTTAAACTGTGGTACATTTTTCAGCTTTCATGCTCATTCCACGGCACCAGCTCGTCATGTTTTAATGACGTACTACAGTACTGGGTCATGGCATCACATGCCTTTTTGCCTTTTTGTGCATCCCACATCCCAGCGATGATGAATGTGTCAGCTTGAATCTGGTCTATAGAAGGCTTTAGGGACCCGCTGCGCTGCTACTAAAGCCAGCAGGGAGCAGAGATTATTCTTTCAAATTACATTTCTTAACCATTTATGGAATCAATTGTGTTTTATATCCTCTGATGAAAGACTCGGTCTGAAATGCGTAAAGGATTCTGACGCCAGAGCTGCACAGGAATGTTCAGCAGACATAACACAAGATCATATTATAATGGGAATATTATAGATGTATTTGTAGTGATTGTGCTTCTATGATGTGCCTATTTTCTACCATTTAACAAGAAATACAGTATCTTTCATACAAGCCATATATAAGTGCTTTTACCTACACAACAAACCACACTTCTGCAGGTGCTACGTGTGTGAATCAACACTTCTTCTGTCATAGAGCCTCACAGAGGGAGATGTGGCTGTTTGCCCTTATAGCTGCAGGAGCTGCTCCGAATCACCGTGCTTCACCGTGAGGGGGAGAACCTGCTTTTGTTCGGGAGCGTACAGATGACAGCGATGACAGTGATAGCTCTCTTTGTAGAGCATAGGGTCACCTCATCACTGTCAGCACCAGGCGCCGTATGAAGCATATACCTGTACACACTAGGGGGGGGGGGAGCTCTTTGCATGTAGCTGATTTCATGTGTTGAGTCATTGACATTTTGAACCTTTTCAAAAGGCTAATGACAAATAATAGTTATGAGTAATTTTTTGGTGAGGAAATGAGTGCAAATTGATTAATTATACTGTTCTTAAAGCCATAGTCGGAGTTTGACATTTGCGCTTGGGGGGGCAAACCTTTTTTACTGACGTCAGTACACAGTCCCAAGTATTGCGTGGGGTAACACCGCACTGAGTAACACAACTCGTCCCGTCATGCACGCCTAATGCCCGCCGTACACTCACCTACTGTATATGGAAGGGGCGGTCTCTCCCCCCAACAACAGTGCATTACATAATAAAACGTATCATAACTGTGCACATCTTATACTTATTTGATAATTACTATATCCATTGGTTACTTGAACATGCTACAATATTATTAACCAGTGTCCTACCTTATTAAAATATTGATAAACGAAATATTTGTATTGGAACAGTTTTAGACGTAGTAATGCTGTAACATATTTCAGCCACTCAACCCCCCGCAAAATCCGCCTATGCTTAAAGCCCCTTTCACCCATGCTCTGCAACCCTGATACTATCTAGGCATTACCCAGAGGTAAGGTTCGAATCTTTGGACCGGACAAACAATGGACTTTACCCTGCTAGCCCCCTGGTAATGTCCGACTAAGCCCATGTGTGGGCATGCTGTTAACGTTTCTACTATGGCTGGCCTGAAAACGGCATAACACAAACGTCTTCATTCCGAGCACCTCTCCTTTGGAATCGTCTTCCCTTTCAGATCCGCGAAGCTAATTCCGCTGATTCCTTCAAAACAAACTCAAAACCCATCTCTTCGCATCTGTCTTCTTTGTCTTGTCATTTCCATCACCTAGTTTCCATCTGCTATCGCATCATTTCTGTCACATGCTTTTATCATATGGCAATACTCATGTTGTTGTATAATGTTGTATAATGTTTTTATAATTGTTATGCTATGACATTTGTATTTTGTTTTTGTCTTTGCTTTTGTTTGCTTTGCACAGCCCTTTTTTGTGATTTGGGGCTATAACACATTTTGATTTGATTTGGTCTTAGGGTTAAGAAGAAGGTTCATTTCCACAAAAAAATCCAATGAAAATGTCAATTGGGAACTTCTGTTTGTTAGGGCCGACCCCCAAATCGTCAGACAAGCTCAAGAAATGGCAAGGTAATCTGTTTAAGAAAAAAATGATGAACCGGCTAAGAGACCTTGGTGTAATGTGTTTTCATGTCATGCCTCCTGCGCCTCCAAGGAACAACACCTCGTCTAAACCAAACAGTGTTTTTCTAGTAAGTGAGAACTGACATGGACAATCTCCTGTTGATGTATACAAATTTAAACTCCAGGAAATGTACGGATCTCATATGAGAGAAACACCTTGTGGTATGTGTTTGATGAGGAGGCCAGAGGAGTACAAGAGGAGGACTGAACAAACAAGAGAAGGACACAATGATAGATGAGGGCGCGTGCAGGGTGAGATTTAAGCGTTGGCATTTCCCGTGTAGTGGCATCCCCCCCATCATTGTATCATTCTCTCATGATAAGACCTTTAAACCTCCGCATCATCCACGGGATTCCACGGCTCATTTATATCGCTGCTGCCTGAATGTCACAGGGGAGTGGGTGGACGACGTGACTGCAGGAATTCCCGCTAACCACGGAGAATGACAATTACCATCCAGCCACCTCTGCATGGCAGAGAACGGACATCCAGCGATGACCGATGACTCACTGGGAGAGGAACCACGGTTTATCCCTCTAATGAAGCTCATGTCCACCGGTGATAAATAATGAGGGCTGTCCTGTGTCTGTGGGGAGGAAGTAGAGGTAGTGACGTAGGTTCACTTCTTAAGCACAATGTACTCATGACTTAGTCTCCCCCTTTGTCGGGGATAGTTATACTCTCCATCTCTTTTTGTCTAACATCTCATTTCATTAGTCTGTTTCCTTTCGCCCCAGCCCTCTCTGCCCCTCTCTATTACATTTGTGTTTCCCCTCCGCCCACTTACTGTCCTCTTTTTTGAAGTCTCTGTCTCTGCTTTGTGTTAGTTCTCCTTTGGCTCATTTAGGGGAACCCATCATTTCCCAATACTCTGCCAAATGCTCTGTCTAGTGTCATTTTCGTTGACACAGCAGTCATTTGCGTCAGTGCATGCTTCTACTTCCAGTTCTGGAGAATGTCTGGTTTCAGCACCACGGAGAGCTCCACAGACTTACACTTCCACTGAAGGGAAGTCTTTTTACAACCTTAGGTCTGGTTTTTTATTCAAGTTTTAGGAACATTTTAGTCACAAACTTAAATCCAGTGATTTAGTGCCCAGCTGAATTGATAGAAAGGCTTGCAGCAAGTGTGGTGTGACAGCGTGAGGATTCCAGCACCTGTACTCCATTTGGACATTCAGTGTAATCTTCAAACAGTCATTTGAACTCGGAGTATGCAATTTGCTTTTCTACTTCTGACTTAGTTCAGCGTTTCCTATTGAGAAAACAGATGAGGTGTGGCATAGGGGTAAACAAGAAAATAATAGGAAAAAAAATGATAACTGCAGATTCGGTTCGTTTGCGTTCCCGTGTAAATGGGGCCTCAGTCTGCTATAAGAGAGGACTAGCAATCACCAAATTCATACATAATAATATGATCCACCTTCATAACAGTGTTTGCAATGATGACTTCTTCCTTTTTGTATTTACATTATTTGTCTTTCCCCTGCAAGCAGTAGTAAGTAACCCGGCACAAAATCAAACAATGAACAGCACACCTCCTCTGCCTGATGGTGAATATGAAATAGTATTAAAAGGACAATGTCATTTTAAATTGAACAATTTGTCAAAACCCACATTAACATAATTCCCAATTATTTATTTAGACAGACCAAACAACTGGTTTAGGCGGCTGCTGGCAGCTTGTCTGCTCTGTGTAGCGGCCGAGAACAAGGCCCTGACATCAAGTACAAACTGGTGAGCATGCTACAGTCACAGCCCTGATAGAGATCTGCTTGTATGGCAACTTATTCAACGCACAGCCTGCCTGCTGAAGTGCTCATGGTTCGTTTATCAGCTACAGTGAGAGTGTGCCACAGTAATTGTATTCACACAGGCTGCTTAGGGAGAGATTGATGTGGCGGCTACACCATGTGTGCAAAGGGAATGAAAGTCTCTTGGCCGACCTTGTTTCTAAGTTTATTTGCCACTAGCTCTGTTAGCTAAAGTGACGGTGGAGCGGCAGTGAATACAGAATCACTGCATATGAAAAAGTGCCTGTTTTTTTTTTTTCTACGCTTGTTGTGTGGAGGAGCAATATATCACAGTTAGGTCAGGAGCAGCTATTGATGCTTTTTAGTATTCTAGGTCTTAACAAGGACAAGTCCTGAGAAAAACACGGTTTGGCTTTGGCAGGCTGCAGGGTGAACCACTGCAACAGATTTAGAGTAATTGTTCTTATTTTGCAGGGAAGATCTGCATGTTTTTTGAAGCGGCGGTAATGGGATATAGTAATACAGTCTGGTAGTAAATCTAAACAGAACTTGCCCTGGTTACCCACAGTTAAACCTGTCACACACACACATACACACACAGTTTCTCTCTGCTGGCCCACGGATTGCTCTATCCATCATCTGCACATGAAAATCTCTTCTCCTCCACCGGCTCACTTTATGTCACTTTACTGCCGCTATCCATCTCCCCCCACCCTCCATCCCTCCCTCCCTCTGTCAGGTGAGCTGGGTCTTCTCTCACACACAGATTTGAAGTACATTGCGATGCCACAGAAACAGCGATTCTTTGCAAATTCACCAAACACACCGTTCACCTTTCCTTCTGTCCCTTTTAATATTCATTCTCAAAGAGCAATGCCGGCAGTAACACGTCTCTTCTATCTTCTCACCTGATTGTTAACCCTCATTTGCCCTCCAAGCTGCCTTCCTTTTTTCTTTCTTCCCATCACTGTCTTTCTTCTCCCTTATCTCCTGACAGCCCGCCTCCCTCAAGAGAATATGGTTTACTGCAAAAGTCCTTGATGTTATTATGGAGAAAGATCTTAAGTTTGAGTAACAAAAGTGCCGCGCAGCACCGCCGGATAGATTGATGCAGAAATCAGTAGCCTATTTGCTTAAAGGGTTAGAAAAGCTTTTGGGTTGTCCCTTGATATATGAAAGCAGTGGCAATGGAGGGACTAGCAGAGCCATCATTTACATGCCTGTCCATTTACTCACTTCTAAAGCTAACGTGTTGTTCTTTAAGCAAGACAAAGAGTCTGCAGCCGTGCTCGATACTCTGTGAGGCTGTACTGTGAGCTAAACGCTAGCGTCAGCATGCTAACACAGACCTCTGTATTGATAATAATAATAATAATAATAGATTTTATTTGTTAGCGCTTTTACAGGTGCTCAAAGACGCTTTACAGATAATAGTGAAGAGAAAAGAAAAGAGAAGAAAGGAACAACAAATAAATATATAGTAAAAGTTAAAGTCAAATAATACAAAAACAATCACACATGAAACGCCAGATTGAAGAGGTGAGTTTTTGTGAGTTTTTTGAAGGTGGTGAGGTCGGTGCAGTCTCTGATGGGTTGTGGGAGTGAGTTCCAGAGGGAGGGGGCAGCGACGGAGAAGGCTCTGTCCCCCCAGGTCCGGTGATTGGTGCGGGTGGGGATGGATAGGAGGTTGGCTTCTGATGAGCGGAGGCAGCGGGAAGGGGTGTGGTGGTGCAGCAGGTCTGTGAGGTAGGGGGGGGCCTGGTTGTTGAGGGCTTTGTAAGTAATGAGGAGGACTTTGAAGTGGATTCTTTGACGGACGGGGAGCCAGTAGAGGTTCTGGAGGATGGGAGTGATGTGGTCTCGGGAGCAGGTGTGGGTGAGGAGGCGGGCAGCAGAGTTCTGGATATGTTGGAGTTTATTGAGGAGGTTGGATGGTATGCCATATAGGATGCTATTGCAGTAGTCGAGTCGTGAAGTGATGAATGCATGAATCGAGGTATTTACGAGCAGCGAGAGGAGGAGAGTGAGTGGGCGGAAAGAGGAGGAGAGTGATGGGCGGAGACGGGCAATGTTTTTGAGGTGGAAAAAGGCGGTCCTGGTGATGTGATTTATGTGGTGGTTGAATTTGAGCTGACTGTCGAAAATGACTCCGAGGTATTATCCGAGGTATAATTCATCATGTTTACATTAGCACGCATGTCATTCGTTTTACAGGTAGGTCAAAGCATATGATTGGACAAATAGAAATCTTGGCACACAAGCTTAACAATCCTACCAGTAAAATCATTTTAGGAAAATGGACACCTAAGGAAATAATATCTCAAGTGACACATGTACAACAATATCTGTTTTCTTTTCTTATTACTGCAGATTTTTTATTTATTTTTTAATCCATATTTGATTCCATTCCATTCCAATGTAAATACTGTTATATTTATATTTGTTCTAGTTCTATATCTGTGTTTTAATTGTTGTTTTACTTTTATGTATGCACCACGACACCTAGTCAAATTCCTCCTAAGTGTAAACCTACCTGGTAATAAACCTGTTTTTGATTCTGATTCTGAAAAGTCTCCATATTCTGTCTTTAACAGACAATGTTAATTGAAAAAGGTTATGAACTATTTGTCTATGAAGCTTTGTGTAACAATTCTCCCTAATGGTCTTAATTAAGCCGTTCAAATGTAGCAAATGAGATTATAATGCCCTGTCAAAGTTTATTACCAATGGGAAGCATTACTTCCACTGTCTAAATCATCCTCCTCAGATTAAACCATATATTTAAAGAAACAAGGACTTTAAAAGAGTTCAGTGATATGAACATCCCATTGGGACGGTATCAAAGTTTAATATCATCTCACTTAACGTCTTGCAAGCTTTAAGAGTCTTAATCCCCTCTTAAGCTTTACTATACTCCCCATCCATTTACACACACTTTATCAACCCGTTCCCCAACTTTATCCTAAAAATTCCTCAAAGTCTCCGGAAATAGGGCAGGCTGCTCGCTGCATGGCTTTCTTACAAGTGTGCCTTTACGCGTTCTGAATAAATATCTGACTGCCTCAGAGGAACATTTCACAATTCATTTTCACACTTTCTCTCCTCTTCTTCAGCCGTGCCACCAAAGTTCTGATGGTATTTTTATCAGCTGGTTTGCACACATTTTCTCACTGTCAGATGGAGTGATTAAGTTTCAGATAAAAGGGCTGATAGCATGTGGCCGCGAAATGTGTTGAGACTGCACAAGTTAGATAATGCTGAAATAAAAATAGGGATAATTTGTATCACTTGGGAAAGTTACAAGAGGACTAAGAGTCTACACAGCAATGCCCCAAAAACTATTTTTGGGAGAGGAATAAGGTTGTGAATATGGTTTATGCTTAAAAAGAATCCTTTGAGAATGTGAACTTGCATTTATGTGATCGACCAATTAAGTGACAAAATTGATTTATTGGTATATTTATATACAAAGAAAATGCCATCAGTGGGCCAATTGTACATTAGACAAGTTACATTTTACTTGAAATATCAAATGACATTTGGTTTGTCGAATTGGGTTTGATGTTCATTAATACTGAATGATTTTCATTGGGAAACTACATCAGTATTTGTGGAGAATCTGATTGAGCATGCAAAGTCAGTCCCCTCAGTGAGAGGGACTCTCGGGCCACTTGGCTGGCTGCTGTTGTAACTGCTGCGACTCAAATATTGATCTGCTTAGCCATCAATCATCTGGTGAGTGCTTGTCAGGGTCAGAGGAGACACTAATATGTTGGGCAGATGTGGATTTATGGCTGCATGTCTTCCTTGTCCTCCCATTTTGATCGCCTTTCATCTATTTAGTGACACCCACAACCCGTTAAAGCACATTGTAGCACAGCTGCATTGCTTGTTGGTGGCAGACAGCGGCACTAGTTTTTTAGAATGAAAAACCTGAAATCGCCGCTTTCATTCATTACCGTGTCTCTCGTCCTCCCTGCATGCTGTCCCTACTCTGCTCTCCTTTCTGTTTTGGATCCCTGCCGTCCATTCATCCCTCCCCTTTCCATCATCTCACATTTTGTTTGTCTCTTTGAAGGAGCTCCACCGTCCTTTCCTCCCTCATTTCATTCATTCCTCCCTCCTTCTCCCCTGCTAATCTACAGTCCATCCACACACGCTCACCTCAGTCTCGTCAGAGCTGCCTGGAATTATTTACTGCTTAATGGCCTACAGCCGCTCACCAAAGCCCATTGGTGCTTTGCTTTATTTATTGATTGTCATTCCTTTTGTCTTAGTATGTGTGTGTGTGTGTGTGTGTGTGTGTGTGTGTGTGTGTGTGTGTGTGTGTGTGTGTAGCGACTGTGTGCGTGTGCAGGACAAGCACATTTAAAAAGATATAAAGCTCAAGGACATCGTGGAGCTGCTGGTGAAATGACCCGTATATTGAAAGACTGACTGGTTTGATGTTTGAAGGCTAGTCGTGCATTACTGGGGGATCTGTCTGGTACCTGTGCTTCTATACGTTGATGTGCCGATATGTGTGTGTTTGGGTGTGTGGGTGTGGGTGTGTGTGAACCACTAATTATCTCTGAGCAGTGGGAGCTAACACATTTTCTATACCGCTGGGAATCATGCCAACATTGATTCTTTAAATAAAAGGAAGAAAATCAAGTTGTATCGCACAGTTTGACATGAAAAGTGTTGGTTTCTGTAAATAATATACAGTGTATCCGGAAAGTATTCATACCCCTTAACTTTTTTCACATTTTGTTATGTTCCAGCCTTATTTCAAAATGGATTAAATTCATGTTGTTTCTCAATATTCCACACACAATACCCCATAATGACAAAGTGAAAACGTTTTTAAGGAATTCTGGTTCGCCTTTCAACAGGACAACGACCCTAAGCACACAGCCACGATAACAAAGGAGTGACTTCAGGACAAGTCTGTGAATGTTCTTGAGTGCCTCAACCAGAGCCCAGACTTGAACCCCGATGGAATATCTCTGGAGAGATCTGAAAATGGCTGTGCACCGACGCTCCCCATCCAACCTGATGGAGCTTGAAACGATCTGCAAAGAAGAATGGGAGAAAGGGAGCGTCGGTGCACAGCCATTTTCAGATCTCTCCAGAGATATTCCATCNACACACATACACACAGGCACACTCTCTCCCTCTCACACACACACACACACACACACACACACACACACACACACACACACACACACACACACACACACACAACACACACACAACACACACACACACACACACACACACACACACACACACACACACACACACACACACACACAAGCAACAAGAACTGCACAGCGGGTGATGAGAACCTGTTGAGAGGCTTGTTGCGTGTGCTGAGGACCGGGGGGGGCATTATGGGACGTGTTAATGAAGCACCTGTTCAGGGAGCTGATTGAAATGTCAGTACACTAGTGGCTCACCACGTACTGTACAGCGCTGATTTATACACTCACTAACACCAAGCACTTTTATGTTTCCCTACAGAAGTCTGAACATATTTACCTTATCGATGTTTTATCGTAAAATAAGAGAACACTTCCTAAAAGAGTAACATATTATGTACAAATTATTAACTGAAACGAATGATTCAATTCGACCCTGCAAATGAAACATTACTTCTTCACTCTAAAATGACCTCATTGCTTTTGTTTACCAATGCTTACGGTCTTTATTTTCAAACTAGGCTTGGTAAGGTGTACGCACACTATATGAAAGTGCTTATAAAAGAAACATTTCTTTAAACAAACCTTTCTGTTTGGATGGTCATTTATTGTATAGAGAATAAATGAAGATAAAACAAATGTAGATGACAACAGGCAGACCATTCTTCCAAATTGCTTTAATAACTTCTGCCTCAGTCTATTAATTGCAAAGACCAGTCCATATTACCAAAAATCTAAAATACAGTATTTTAAAAAGTTAAAAAGCTAACCAGATAATATTTAATCATTTATTTGGCAGGGACAATGCACAGTAATGAACACTTAAAACATTAAAATGTGTCAAGCGTAACAGTGCCAGATTTAGCTTTGAGCTAATTTCCATCCGCAGTCCCTCACATAAAACATTTAAGAAAATAAGACACAAAATAAGACACACATTAGGGCAAGATTCTAGCAAAGAATGACCAGATTCTCAGAATTTAAGAAGAAACACGGTCTCCCTTTTGTTGAGCTTGTTATTTCCAAAAAACAATTAGGCAACAACCCTCGACCCCCGTGAACAGGTCTACAAAACAAAGAGTACCACCTGTCGACTGCCATGAATAAACTAATTAAACTAATAAGACACAATATTTAATTTCCATCCCTCAAACAATCCTTTCATCTTTTAGGTCATCCCTCACACCCCCACAGCTCTGTGAAAGCTGTTGTCCGACGCCCTTCATCCGGACCAGCCTTTCCTCTCCGTCTGATAGGAAGATCAAAGCATTTGCTTTTGCACTCAATATCGCAGAATTCTGGTATTCAAATTGGAGGTGATGTCATCCCGTCTCTCTCCCCCCCAGTCGCTCGCACTTCTCATGAGCTGCTGGAGGGGAGAGTGTGACCTGTTTCATAACCAGCCATCCATAAACCCATAAACATGCAGGAGATGACAGACGAACACAACGAGAAGCTGATGGCTCTTTAGCACTTTGTTTGTATTGCCTGTCTATAAATGCAGCCATTCCCTACTGTGTAATTTCTAACCAATCCTCATACCTCAATGAGAAAATGGCTCATCTGTACAGTAAGTGCTTTCCTAAATGACTCCTCTTATGAGCGGTTTATGATGTGGCACACCTTTCAGCTGGACAAATACCTTCTGGACGTGCAATAACGCTCAAGGGTTTGCAATGTCAGGTCTGTCCACCTCTTTAGTCCACACTTAAGTCTCTCAACAACTATTGGATGGATTACCATGATATTTGGTGCATCCATTACCAGTCCCAAGAGGATGTCGCCTACTGACTTTGGTGATTCGCAGATTTAACTTTGGTGCCAACAGCAGGTTGACATTTTCGATTGTTTTACTGCCATGTCCAGACAACAATGGGGCAGATTGCCATGTTGTTTGGAACAGATATCAATGCTTCTTAGAGGGTAAATCCTATTGAGTGTCCTGATTATCTGACTTTGCCTATAGCGCCACCGGCAAGTGGTGAGTTGTTGTTGTTATGTTGTTGTTATGTTTTGGTGATTAGAATTTTGTGGTTTCATTTAAGGAAGAAAATCATGATGCAAACCTTGGTCTCTCATATCAAAATCAGACGCTTTTTATGCCAGTTCCACTCCTATTGAGACCATATTTGAGTTAGTTATAGTATATGTATATAGTTAGTATATTACGCTATGTTTGGAACTGGAGTAAAACTGCTTTTATTTGCAACAATAGGTCTCCAGTCAGAACAACAAACAGTGAATATTACTTATTCATAGAATTTTAAATAAACACGTTTACCTTCTTCACAGTGTGCAGTGCACCGGTTCATTGCACACACAACTGAAGTGTGACTAACTCAGTCCATGCCATGCCCTCCATAAACAGGTTAGCTTGTTCATTAAATGTTTCATGAGCTTCTCACCGACTTAGCTTTATGCAAGAGAGACAGATTACAAAAGCTGTTGAATGATAAATGAGTTTATGTTCTGTGTAGATTAATGCACAGTATGTGGCTGTGTGTTTGTTTTAGTCCTATACCTCCAGATTGAGGACATTTCTTTAGGGATTAGAGCTTGGGTTTACAATAAGGTTAGAATTGGTTAAAGAAAATAGGTCATAGTGTTAGCTAGGTGCTAAATATAGATCACAAAAGGCTATGCATTTTGTGCTTATGGTTTTGAAAACATTAAGTTTATGAAGTCAGTGGAGGGTCCCCATGAGCAAAAGGAGTAGTGGTTATTGAAGAAAGAAAAAAAAGTGATGTTTGGATGTGTTGGCAAAGGATGATGACTCAGACTTTTCTACACATACTGTATGCCTGCTGTCAGTTTCCTTAAGGAGTCTGATGCAAAGGAACGTGTTGGCGTGTCTTTGTTTGTACAGTATGTAAATGAGAAGTTAAGAAAAGAAAGACACACAGCATCATCAGGAGGTTGCACTGGCAGTAAGGCTGCAACTATGATTATCTTCATAATTAATCCATTAATCATTTGGTCTATTAAGTGTCAGAAAATATTGAAAAATGTCCATCCCATTTTAGCTGATGGTTTAAATGAATATGTTCCCAAATCCAGAACCCAAAGACAACATTTCATATATAATGATGATGATGATGATGATGATGATGATGATGATGATGATGATATAAAACAGACATAGGACCGTTTCTTTTATTTATTTCTGAATACAAAATTAATTAAAATTACATTTCTTGATTTCTTTTTTCCTGCGTGATTGACTATAGCTGACTAATCATTCAAGCTCAACCTGGCATAGAGTATGTGCGCAGGTGTGTGTGTGTAAGTAAGAGAGAGGCAAGAGGGACAGCCTTCTTTGTACGTGACACCCATGTCAATTCCCACCCTGTCTCACCATTGATGCATGCATGTGCACCTAGCCTCACCTATCTCACAGTTCCCAGCCTGCAGGGGAAGAAAAGCTATACGGAAGACTGACGGTACACAGAGGCTCATATTAACCAGACCATCCTGATAATCAAAGTCATTTCACAGACATAAAGGTCTATTCCCCTCACCAGTTCCAACCGAATAGCTGTAAACTGACCTTTAACATCCTCATTATGAAACAAGCTCTCTGGCTCTTGACGAAAACAGAATCGACAACAATTATAAGCAGATACAGTAATCCAGCTGTCTCCAGATGTAGGGACACTGTTGTGCTCTCAGCTGCTTCATCCAAAGTTTATTCGGCGCACACGATGAGCACAAAATGTACAGAATGTATGGAAATGAACCTCATCCTTCAAAATGGAATAGAAAAATAAATGGTGTCTCCGAGGTAAAATCCTTGGATTTAAACATACATTGCAACATAAATGGCTGTATTGGGGGTAAAAAAAAAAGTCCACAGATCTGACGTTGCAGACGGAGCTCTAGCACATCAAATCTTCTGGAGTCCAGCCTGCCCTTCAGATAGAATGGGGAAAAGAAGTGAGCATGTGTTGATGAAATGGAGAGAGATGTGCGTGCACATGCCTTGCTAACGTGGTGGAGAGATGCAGAGAAAACACTTCTGAATGCTTACTTCCTCATTCAGGAGGTTGCTTGCAGGGGAAAGGCTGATGAATTTTGGATGTGGTTCAGCTGCATTCCCCATCTACGGGAGGCAAGGCTCAGTATGCCAATAAACTCAGAAATAATTAAACTCTGAACTTTGTGTGTGAACGAGAGAGGGGTTGTATAGAAAACCCAATAATGTATTTGAGTGTGTATGTTTGCGATTGAAAGGGATCATCCTCAATATGCAAGTTAACATGAAATGTCTCCTGTCTCCTGTTCTCACACACACACACACACACACACACACACACACACACACACACACACACACACACACACACACACTGCAATGCACTCAAGCACGGCTCACGTATACGGGCTGTGCAATGTTAAGGAAGACACACTGAGAGAATGACGTAATAGCACATCAGCCCACATCTGTGGACGTCGGAGTCTGCACAAGTCAAGGTCATTCATTGATCGAATTAAAGTCACACAGCGAGGCCTGCAGCGAGGCCACCGCCGAGACGCAGGACAACTACATTTGTATTCTGATCTCAGTCAAGATCTCAGCTCGCTGTTTGCACTTCATGTGTGGACACATGAACAGCCACACGTGCTTTTTTAGGCAAACTGCAGCTTCAGCTCAGCCATGCAGCCAGCACATGATGGAGATTGTGCTAACAGCTGGATGCAGACTCAACCATTATACAAAATCCATACAGCCCCATACACTGAACGAGTGAGTCGTTAACAGCTTTTAACGGGCTGGACTCGTGCCAAACAGTCTGAGTCCCATGTTATTTCCTGGCTGAATTAATTACCAGCCGCTTACCAGAGCTGCCCCTCAGTGACCGGTCCAATAACTGACCACGATAGGTGATCACTGCAAACGATCTGATCGATTCAGTGATTGATTAATTGGCGGCCGTATCATTTGCCCGCCGGGCCGTGAAGGCAGCAGCAGCAGCCTCCTCGCTGCGCTCGGGTCGATGCAGCCAGACAGACAGCCGTTTGTCTAAAACACCATTATCAAAAGGATGGCTGGCTATTTATTTTCAAAGCAGAGGAAAGTCTATTTTAGGTAAGATATTGCATGAGGGTTACCGTGAGTCACAGCAGCCCTCGCTTTGCCTCTGCATGACTTTCATTACACAATGATGCTTCATTCACAACATCAGTAATAGCTCCGACGCGCCAGGGGCAAATATCCTCTTCCAGCATGATTTAATCCAGGTAAAACAGTTTTGTAGGATTAAAGGGAAGTCTTTTCTTAAATTGGCTTGATTTA
Organism: Notothenia coriiceps; assembly: GCF_000735185.1. Classification (NCBI taxonomy): domain Eukaryota; kingdom Metazoa; phylum Chordata; class Actinopteri; order Perciformes; family Nototheniidae; genus Notothenia; species Notothenia coriiceps. Next base: position 148,299 of record NW_011357334.1, read on the forward strand.
ATCATCACAAATCTTGTTTGGAGGGATGTATTTTTATTTTAAAGCACACGTTTTCTCAGATGCACGCCCCGGGGCTAGACGGGACAGTCGGAGGACGTGAGAAAAGCGCAAATAACCTCTGCGCATTACAAATAAGGACTAGCTGTACCCGGGAAGCGCAGTGGAAATTGAACTGTCACACATGGGTAACTTCGGTTGGGTGGCACCTGAAAGCTTAAATACCTGCCAAGTCTCACTGAAGCTTCTATGTAACGTGTTCAAATGCGGAGAGCTCCGGGTGTCACTCACCTAACTTTTGCTGCCACAGAAGAAATCGCATCGTTTCTTAAATTCTTCCTTTTGGATACGGCAGTTCCCATGCTGACATGGAAACGACGCAGGCAGGAAACCCGTTCATTCCAAAGACACGGAGGGAATGCGACAACCAAAACAGTATAAAAACCGCAGCAATAAAAAGAAGGAAAACAAAGTTGGAAATCCTGGAGAAGGTATGTCTCGCACGCGTCTGTAGAGGAAATGATGCAGAAAAGGGAGGAATGTCAGACTTGCTCTCTCTGTGTTTCTCAGGATATGAGCACGTACGTGGGGTAGCTGCACAGCTGTGAGCGTGTGGCTGAAAATACACAGACCTCTCTCTCTCTATTTCTCTCTTTCTCCCTCCCTCATTGATCTGAAAATGCAATGGGAGGGTGGTGATATCACCATCATCATCATCACAGAGGGGAGGGAGGGACACTGGTGCCATCCACATATAGGAACCTTTGCCTTTCATCTCATCCTTTTTGTGGACCATTACGTATCTATTTGGTTATTGCCTAGTGTTATGTAAACGGTCATATTGGTAAAAGCCTCTCCCTCTCAAACACAAACGTCAAAAATGGTTCTCATCCCCAGCCAAGGACAGAGGGAGCATGAAGTTCAGGCGCTGCAGTGCTCTGAGCCCCACATCATATGGCATGAGAACAATAGCTATAGACTGTGAATTGTTTCTGCTGTTGAATATTTATTTCTCCAAGCCATTGTTATCAGTATTCAAAAGAGTGCAGGAGACTGACAGATCATAAAGAGCAGCTCCTCTGTGGAGCAATGTGAGAGGTTTCCTTCTATAGTCATCGCTCCACAATGCTCTTATGCAATTATGATTGCAAGAGTTGGAATGACTTCTATGTGTTACTAAAGCAGTTGCACACACCTTAATCAGGTCATCAGTATTCTCACTTAAATCAATGGATGCGTAAAAACCTTTCAGGATGTCTTTAGGCCTTTAGATCTCACATACAGTAAGGTTAGTACAAAACAATCCATTAAACACTTAAAAATACATAAATTAAACTAGAATGTCAAGGTGAAAGTCCTTAATTTAACGTACAAATGTTTCCTTAACGTGAGTTCTAAAAATTGCAGTTTTTTTATTTTTAAGTTCAAGCCTACGTAGAGTTGGTAATGGTTGATTTTTTAGATGGGCCGATTTCTGCAGAACATGTAGGAGGAGAATGGCCTCGGTCTGAAAATGTCCCACATAAATAAACGCTCCTTACCTTAGAGTATGATTGTATCTATTGCTGCAGATGCTTTCTTTGCTCCTTTTGTGCGAATGTAGAACACAATATAAAAGACAAACATGGTTATATCAAACAGATAATCTGGAAAGTATTCATACCCCTTCACTTTTTCCACATTTTGTTATGTTACAGCCATATTTCGAAATGGATTACATTTATTTGTTTTCTCAACTTTCTAGACACAATACCCCATAATGACAAAGTTAAAAACGTTTTAAAATAATTTTTGCAAATGAATAAAAAATAAAAAAACTCATATCACATGTGCATAAGTATTCACACCTTTAACTCAATACTTTTTTGAAGCACCTTTGGCAGAAATTACAGCCTCAAGTCTTCTTGAGTTGCTACAAGCTTGGTACATCTATCTTTGGGCAGTTTCTCCCATTCTTCTTTGCAGATCGTTTCAAGCTCCATCAGGTTGGATGGGGAGCGTCGGTGCACAGCCATTTTCAGATCTCTCCAGAGATATTCCATCGGGTTCAAGTCTGGGCTCTGGTTGAGGCACTCAAGAACATTCACAGACTTGTCCTGAAGTCACTCCTTTGTTATCGTGGCTGTGTGCTTAGGGTCGTTGTCCTGTTGAAAGGTGAACCACGCCCCAGTCTGAGGTCCAGAGCGCTCTGGAGCAGGTTTCTCGTTGGGACGTTTAATGCTGCAGACATTTTTCTGTACCCTTCCCCAGATCTGTGCCTTGATACAATCCTGTCTCTGAGGTCTACAGTCAATTCCTTGGACCTCATGACTTGGTTTGTGCTCTGATGTGCACTGTCAACTGTGGGACCTCATATAGACAGGTGTGTTCCTTTCAAAGTCATGTCCAATCAATTGAATTTACCTAAGGT
>NW_011357334.1:150750-157520 GCF_000735185.1 Notothenia coriiceps
TGCACCGTGTTGTCGAAATAGGAAAGTTTACAGGGTTTAACCCCTAGTTATTCATATAGAATAGAGTAGATATGATCAGACTGTGTGGAAACATGAAAGTCCCGATTAGGTTTTTTTGCTTAGCTAGTGCTTTTGTACCTTCTTGGTTTTATCTTGCGTTTGTTGTTGTTACGAGGGTGGGCACATGCTCTCTTAGGATTAGCGGACAACCTGAATCAATTGTAGACAATAGGGGAACATTTGTTATGGTGATCAAAAAGACAACCATAACACAATAGAGTAGCTCAACAGACAGACTATACCTCAATTCCCCAAGGAATATTCATTCATTTCAAATAACATATTTTACTATATTTTTTCATATTCATACCACCACTGTACCATCCTTGAAAAACACAATTTCTTGAGTTTTGACAATTTAAAGTCTTTTAAAAGTATGTGTTTTTTTTGTAAATGTTTACATGGACTGGCCCCCCCTCCCTTAGGGGAATTCATCCACAGAAAACACACTGGACGCTGCACTAGGTCAGAAACCAGAGGAGACTGTGAAGTCCACCATAGACGGACCACTTTTGGACAAAATGTCCTCTCCGTTAAAGGCAGCTCATCATGGAATAGCCTCCCAACTGAGATACGGGATTGTCCCACTCTCAATAGCTTTAAAGGTCAACTCAAAGAATGGTTGAGAAACAAACAGACGTGCAATCACCGCTAAATGCACTTTAACACAACACTCCTCTCGCACTTTATGTAGCACTTTTATTTTTTCTTGCACTTTATAAGTCGTAGCTGCTATATTGTCCTGCCATGTGGTACTTGTGTGTGCTGCTCTTGCTCTTTTGCACTTTTTGCATATCATGTATTTTGTTTTTGCTCTGTTTGTAAAATGTAATTTTCTTAAATGTGTTATGTGAGGGACTGCGGATGGAAAATAGCTCAAAGCTAAATCTGGCACTGTTACGCTTGACACATTTGAATGTTTAAGTGTTCATTACTGTGCATTGTCCCTGCCAAATAAATGATTAAATACAAATAAATAAATACAAATATCCCATTCATGTAGATGTGCCCTTTGAGGTTTTATCTAGGCTTGAATCCTTTAACACTCAGCTTTAACACCAGTTTTGATAGGCGTAATGTGGTTGGACTTCAATACAAACACAAGCATAAGAAGCACATGCACATTATGCATATCTCTAACTGAACATTTCCTTCAGGATATTAATTATTCCTTACTAATCAGTCCACGGATAACCACTTGATCAGCACAAAACCCTGAATGAATTATCTGGAGCTGTAATTTGCATTTGCAAACAACTTCCTTTATTCAGTCTCTAATTTAAACCGTTCATCAAACAGCTCTGCAACTTGAGACTCACTTCACCTTTTATTCCAGATTTTGTATCCTCATCTTTCTTTTGAGTTATTGTTAGCATAATATTATTTGTTGTGTTGTATTTTGCCTTTTTTGATGAACAATCAGCTAAGATAAAAGCACATTGCGTCTCCTCATGTGTTCAGTGTGGATGTGTCTGTCAGTGCTGATCTGGGCTCCATTTGTTTTAAACAGAAACAAGGTGGAACATTTGTCCGACTCAGGTCTTGAATTAGTTTGGATGAGCCATCTGTAATTGGATAGAGCGAATGAAGGCGGATTTGATGTAGTCTGCAGATTTTCTGAGAGAGGCTATACAGCAATGTTTAATTCAGCAGGCTGAAGCTGAAGGAAAGGGAAGAGGGAGGCAGTCGGGGAAGTCAGGCGGTATGAAACCGACTGTAGCGAGAGAACAGAGACATCGTTGGGTCTGAGATGCCATTAGGCTGCGAGACAGGAAGGTGCTAAAAGTGTGTGATAACAAAAATGTATGTAAGTGCTGGAGACATTGGAAGGGGGGGGCAGCGAGTTCAGTATGAAAACAAAGAATAGGGAAACAGACAGGCTGGCTGTGAGGTCACCGCGAAGGTGAGGAAGCGGCGCCTCAAATAGGATTTGGAGTTACTCACAAATATCATAAACTCGAGTGCAGCTCTCCCTCGCAAACAAAAAACAACTAAAGCCATGTATTATTAAAGCCTTCTCTGCATCTCATCAGAACTGCGCTTACGAAATCACATGTTTATCATCTTTCAGAATGTTTTCATTAACATCCAGGACTTCGAGGCACACAAGGATAGGATTTCACTGTTTTTATCCATTTATTTATGAATAACTTATATATTCATTATTTTTCAGCGGTAAAAGAGTGACAGAGACAGTTTCTTAAGCACAAACCTTGTACTGGAGAAAGGATGAGTCTGGAATAATAATAGAGGTGAAGAACACAATATAACTAAAATAATAACAATGCATTTGGCCATAGGAACAACACAGTACTCCAAACTATTTTTTCTTCTACCAATCTACAATTTACTAAGTTTATTGTTAAAAAATATTCATGTTGACTTACGTGACTTACATAAGCTAAAGTTGCCTTATAGCACTTTCCCTGACAAAAAAGTAAACAACTGATATTCATTTAATATTTACAAAAATCATTATAATATTGTAAGTTTAAAAACAGGCAAAAATATCTGAAAAAAGTTAGTTAAGTTTATAGTTAAAATGTTACAAGTCATCTTTCTAATATGTTTAATGATTATAAGCTGTTGACTTTCAGGTGTTGAGGTTTTCCCCCAGGTTCTTGAACTCAGCACATGATACATTTGCTGTAAAATTTTGTAAAATGTTTTTTTTGGTGCACGTTCTGAGTGCCACTGTTAGCATGTGATCATGTAAATTCAGTAGAGACGATTCATGAAGATGCTGTCACCAAAGATAATGTTGGCTGTCACCTCACACTGGCAGCAAATCTGAGTTCCAGATTGCTGACTGAAGCAGTAACCACTTCCAACACTTGGTTTTCAAACACTAAGCCCAGCCAATAATGCAAGCTGAGTTGTGCAAGTGTTCTGAGCCAACTTAGTACTTTTTTTCCTTTGCTGTGGTTGCAGATAATGACTTGGAACCTTGAGGATCACATCAACTTCATCACTGTAGTACCAATGTGCAAAATAACACATTTCCCTACAAAGAAATACAATTAAATGTTTTTGTTCAGCATCTTTCAGACACAGACACACTTCGACAAAACACAACGTTATCCTGGGGCTACACTGCAATTACAATCACTGGAGCAGTGCTGATACTGGGTGTTGATCTGTATTTCTCGGCTCTATAAGTTTAGGAGAATCAACAGGGGCTGATCAGGGGAGGGACTGTGCCACTTCCCTTCTCCTATCTAGTGGTAAAAAGCCTCCGCTGTGGGACGACTTAATTACTGGCAAGAAAGAGATGGTAATTAGAGGAGAAACAGGAGGCTCGAAGAAACTGTCAGGGTTAAGCACTGACTAATTCACTGCGTGGGACGCCTGTGCCACTCTCCCTCGAGACTGGAAATACAACATCACCAAGTGTAGCAAGCTCTGAAGAGTAGATGCTGGAGCAGCCATGTCTAATATAATTTCTCTGATGTGATCTGAGCTGCTAAATGATACTAAATATTCCACCAAAGTAAGTCTGGGAAGTTACAAAAACTAGCAGCAAGGTCCATATAATGATACATGTAAATCCTGAGGAATCACTCACATTTAAAGTTAGTATCTTTTGTTTTTAAGATGTTGTGTTTTCATTGTATGAGTTCTTCAATTCAGGCTAGGGTTCAATGGAGCTGAGGTCCCCAAACTCCGTATATCCAAAAGAATCAAAGTAGTTAGTGTTGCCCCGACAGGTAAAACCCAACTTGCATCGGCGAGTCAGGGGAATGTCAGTCATGCATGAAGTGTATACAAACACTTCAGACTTGGGAAAACATTGTATCATGAAAACCAAGAACATCCATGTGGGTTTACTCTGCACAGAAGCATTCCAGTTCCAAAAATATATAATAACACAGAATTAGAACAATTATAATAATATATTGGTCATTCGGAAGAATGTTGCTTAAAGGGGACCTATCATGCAAAGTGCACTTTGTGATGTCTTTTATACATAAATATGTGTCCCAGGTGCGTCGGGGAACTCACGCAGCGTCAGCAAAAAAAAACCCTCTCTCTTTTCCTCCATTCCCAAATCTTTTAAAAACGGGTGTACAACGAATGGATACAGATTTCCATCCGAACTGACGTCGGCGGACCCACAGAAAGTTGCTATCAGAAACAATGCCTGACGTGTTCTCGTCTTTGTTTACATTAGCAAGCCTTGCTAACACTCAGAGCTAACCTGTACTGAACTGAGCACATGTGTTTAAAAAGCAGGAAATAAAAAAAGGAACTCACCTTGTGATAAACCTGTGGGCGATCTGTTTGGTATTTTGAAAAAAAAACTTCACAGACATGTTTTGTATAGGTATGGCCCTACAATATATTTTTCAAATATAGCACTTCAAGTCAGAGACAAGGGAATTGACCATTTATAGAAAATAAATTACATTTTGAAGGAAAGGCTGTTTGAGGGATTCTGCTGGTAGAGCTAATTTCCCTAAATAAATGCATACATAAATATTAGTTGGGTCATTAATATGAAATACAACGTGAGAGAAGTCGCTGTGCTCATTATGTACATCATGACAGTGTCAGGAAATAATGTTGGCACTTAACACCTGCATGGGTATGATTGGATGAATCCCTTAAATTCACAAAATCAGGGCCAAAAATCTTATTAAAATATAATTTTAGACGACCAACAAGTCTAAAAATGTTGTAACTCCGATATTTTCAGTCTGCTCACACCCTCTCTTCTGAACACTGAGTCGGAGGTATCCTTAATCTCTAACCTTTCTGTCCTGCAGTCAGTGCACAGCTTTGGTGGTTTTTGTGACCTACACAAACACAAAAGGTTTATTTTCAGCCTCCCTCATAACATCTGAGTCAGTTCAATCCTAGCAAAGCACGGAAAAGGCTGGGCGTGTTATCCTCGCTCTGTTAGAAAAATAGGGTACAGAAGGGACTTCTGTATACCCTAAGAATCCAGAAGGCTAGTTGTGTAAAATAAATTTCTATAGGGCTTTTCTGAAATATCGGCCTAAACATTTTGTTCAGTTGAAAGACATATATTTTGATGATACAAGCTCCAAATATATGCTGATTCAGGTTAAAAATAGAGTCATGGCATGATTTATCTTTTGGTAAAGAGTGTACAGTGAGTTTCAGAAAGAGGGCACAGAGATAGCCGGCCTGATATGCTCAGGAAGGTTGTTCTGATCTCAAGGGGTTTGCACAGCAGTGGCCTGATAAGTGGGTTTAACAAGTAATGACATGTTTCTCATTTTTAGACTTGAAGCACTGGAGCGGTAACGATATTATAGATAACCACTGACTTGTTCATGCTCGTATCCACTTTCACTTATCAATTAAGGGTCAAATGCCACTATGGAAGGCTGGACAGGACACTACAGATGATGTTTAGAATTTTGTACCACATTATCAGTATAAAAACGGGTAAGAATAAATGTAATCACAAGAAAAAATATTAAAACCTGGACAAAACAAGCTATCACAAACCGTTTTGTCCTCATCACAAATTATAGCTTCATTTTTTACCTTAAAAGCAGCCACTGACAAAACAAGCTCAGCTCAAAGTCCACTTCCTCGTTTGATGTGTAGCTTTTGACTTCAGTTACTAATGTTAGCTCACATGAAAAACAACGAGTATGTTACATCTTTTAAACTTTAGGGTTTACATTGATGGTGAGATCAACTGAGTACATTTTTCTTACATTGCTGTTTATTAAATGCTGGTGTTATAGGTATACAGCATATCTCCTATACAGGAATATCAACAGCCTTTGTTGTTTTCCAATACAGCTTGAAAAAAAAATCTTTCAGAACTTATATTGGCTTTCTTGAGTTTGACCAGCAAGGCAAGGCAAGGCAAGCAATTTTATTTACAGTATATAGGACCTTTCAGCACGCGACAATTCAAAGTGCTTTACAAAATAAAAACAAAAGACATTTAAAAATAAATACAGCATTAACACATTATTAAATGGCATTTAAAAAACAGGCATAAAAAAGCAAAGATAATGAAATAAATAAATAAACACAGCAGGTACAGAATACATGAATAAAAGGCATACTGCAGTGTGAGTATGAACAGCTCAATTAAAAGCAGCTGCAAATAGATATGTTTTTAGTCTGGATTTGAAAATAGAAAGTGTTTCAGCGGACGTGCACGATTCGGGCAGTTTGTTCCAGATTGTCGGGGCATAATAGCTAAACGCTGCTTTTCCATGTTTAGTTCATATTCTTGGAACAGAGAGCAGACCCGGTGAAATATTGCTGTACAATGTGTCGAAACTGTTCCTCAAAACACATTTTCTCTGTACAATACGCAATTCGTGCCACAATTCTCAGCATGACGACAAAACATATTTTTCTCCACTTTTTTCCCAGCTAAATTGTTCAGATTTGTCTTTTTTTGTGGTTTGATATAATCAAGTACTACTCGCATTAGAGATATCATTTAGATCAGTGGTTCTCAACTGGTCAGGCCTCGGATCCAACTTCGCGACCCAACATTTTGAAGCAATCAAATCTATTCAACAAAAAAACGTGCTGTAATATATAAGCGTTTCAGCATACAATATTAATAAAAGTGAAGTACAGTGCATATATCCCTTATATCCCTTCACAGAACTAAAGTATGCTTTTAAAAAAGATTTAATGAGATGATGGAATCAAAGCCGAACTATATAAAAAGGCACGCATGCTGAAAACCCAACCCCAGCAGGGGG
>NW_011357334.1:157552-177216 GCF_000735185.1 Notothenia coriiceps
CCCCCCAAAAAAACCAAAAATTCCAACTTTTTTTTTCTTCACTCACACATCCGTGACCCACTCCAAACGGGTCCACGACCCACTTTTGGGTCGCGACCCACCAGTTGAGAACCACTGATTTAGATATCCTTCAATTATAGAGAGTGAAGTTCAGTACATTATAATACGTTTGTTTCTAAGAGATAAAACGATAAAGAGATTATTGAATTGAAAAGCGGGCAATTTTACTCATATCACCAACAGCAAATATAGTACATAGAAATCATCAACATAATGCTGGATTATTCGGGGTATGACTCAATTTTATTATGGGGCAAATTGAGTTCAGCAGTAAATGGATGGGATACAATAGGCTGCATCTAGGGCACTGACAATAGCAGTAGTTTGTTTGTACCTGCATGAATGCCTTGACCTTGGTAGGTTTTGTGTTGTATGTAGATTGGAAGAGCATTGTAAGTGTTTTCATTACAGGAGGTAGAAGGTGATAAAGTGTTTTATCAGCTGTAAACAGGATACACGAAGACTAAGATGTAGTTATATTGGAAAGAATGAAATCATCTCTTGAACTACGCTGGCTTTTGTGAGGGCAATGTCAACAACATTTTCAGGGGGATCATTCATTTTGAGATTCTTCATGATTGTTGGTTCCACATGAATGCAAGTCAGTGCCTCTCATCCATTATTTGTTGCATGGGCTTATACAGTAATAAGTTCCATTCAGTCATTGCCCACACAATCACACTAGTTCATCAGCAGAACTTCTCACATTTCGCAGTTAATTAGATTCAAGTACATACTCATGCCACTCACCCGTGCATTCACTTCCGGCACCATGTCCCATCCAATTCTCGAGATCAAAGTGAATTAAGAGATTGTTTTTGATTAGATCCATTTTGGTTTCATTGCCTCACCAGATTTACACAGTGCACTAACTAAGCTATTATGCCAGCAATAATACTCCATTTAGAAAATCACGCTCCACTTGCTGATATGCTCCAATTAATGGTTAATAACTAAGACACTTACATGTGAATATGGAGGAAGTGGAATTATTTAAGTTAGAGATATCTCACATTGAATATTTTAGTATGAAGTTAAATCACGTGTTTTAATATAAATATCCAACATAGTGTGACTTTCAGAGTGCAAAGCTTTGTTACCACTGAGCCTATTTATTGCATTAACTGTGTCATTCTGGTAGTTAGTAACATCCATTTAAGCTGTTTATTTCCCCTTTTGACTTCACTTGAAGCCATTAAGTACTACTTGTTTGTGGGTCAATTATGGCACAGCAAAAAGAGATTCATAAATGTTTTATTCTAACAGCAGTGTAGTTAACGTACATAAATTGCATTCACAGATTATTGTGTGAATATTAGCACTCTATTTTATTCTCTTTGCCTTACTCTCTCTCCGTTTACCTCACAGCTATCTTTACCAACTTTTTGAGAGAGAAACTGAAATTGATTTTTGTCAGCTCATACTAAAGTTGGAAGAAGAAATCGAAAGTCTACCCAAACTCAGCCCCCACTTCATAAGACTGATGGCAGCCTTCCTTCTTTGTGTACATCACAGTAACGTCGACATAAGCCTTATCCTTTTCAAACATCTCTCTCTTCAGTCTGTCTATATTTCCTTTCCTTCCGCTGGACTGAAAACAGTACCGGCCTTGTGCCAACACTTTACCCAGATGGACTCTGCAGGCATCTTGACGTCACAACTTGGAGTGATTTTGCAATTTGCAAATTGGGTTGGAAGAAAAAATAAAGCCTTTTCTTGCTATATTTCTTAACAGTTTAGTTTTAAACTTTATAACTACTCATTCTGGCAGGATAAGCAATAATATTATAGCCACACTCCACTCCATCAAAAGCTTGTACTTTAAATACTTCTCAATAAATCTTATGTCTCATTACAAGCAGTGTGTCTGTATGTGATCACATTTTTAAGAGCAGATAAGGACACTTGTCAATAATGTCACTTGCCTTACTAAGTGTTTCTATATTTGATGAAAGATTTGCAGCTATCTTTGTAAGACAATATGATCATTAAATAGACAGATGTGAGTGAACACTGACAGTGAGTGTAAAGTGATTTAAACGCACCTTATTTTATCCTAACCCATCAGCTCAGTACACTCACTTGGATATTTATACATCGCCTCTGTGCTGATGGTTTCTACTTTTTTAGCTGCACTATAACAGAATTTCAAAATAGCCCCCCTGATTTCCTGCAGTACTTACACTGCAGGAAATAACGCCCATTTCAGTTTTGAAGTGAAAATAAATAAAACAAGCCCGAGCAAACAGCTCAGGCCATCCGAAATAACATTTCTGCGTAGACCTTTACTGTGCACTGGAGCATAGGATTAAGATTCATTCTATATTATTCTGAATAGTTTGTGGTGTTTGAAATTTATACAGGATTTCAATTGTATCTCTGTCTGTTTGATTTATTACTGGGCCTTGCCTCCTTTTTACCATAAAAGACCCAGATGTTTTCTCTTTCATTCCGGCAAGCTGCTGCATAATACTGTGACAGCATTGAAATACGGTTTCTATGTTCTCAGATTGTGGGGGCCTTCCCCAAATAAATAACTGTTAATAATGCCCCTCTAAGGAAAACAAACTTGCACATCTGCAGTCTTTAATACGTTGTAGATGAGTGTTGCTACAGTAGTTGTACCGAGTCAGTTCAGCCAGATCACAGAGATTCAAACTGTTAAGCACTTTGATGTCCGGAAGTCTATCATTTTCAACCATATTGTTCTTTCTTTTTCTAATTTCTCAGGGTATTGCTCAGAACAAAACATGTGCACTGGTAGAGAGTGACATTTGATTTAATGTATGTAGATGTTAGAGTTGCTTCTATAGATGCTTTTTTCCAATGGTTTGAAAAATAACAAAAAATACAACCAGCACCCTCTGTCTCACCCTTTCAACGATGTCGCTTAAATAAAAGCACTGGTTGCCCAAGAACATATTTGAAAAAAAATCTTTAAAAAGAACGATTATGTAACATCACGTTAGCTGGATAACTACGTCGCTAATTCCATGAAATTCGATTACTGATGAAGGAAAAAACTACACATTTTAGTTGTGAAGATAATTCAATTGAATTGCTCTAAACCACTAAATGTAACTTTATTTCCCTTTTTTCCCGAAAATGTTGTCTTTTGCAGTCCTTACTATAAATGCCAGTACCAGTAGTGTAGCAGTATCAATTGTATGCATTTTGTTAAGTGTACGGTCAATCCCAATAAGGTGAAGATGGCTCTAATCAAATTGTATTTACCAAGTGTGTGCCTTTGGGTGCTCATCTATCACTGGTAAATCACATGAACTGGACAAATGAAAAAGTAATGCAATGCAACATGTAATCCTGGAAGCCCTAAGGAGGCAGCCTCTGAAATGCAGATGGACATCCATAAACTATGCTGGGTTACATGGTGATCTAGATGTAATACCATTTACTTACGTGCCTGAAAACATATCAAATCCAAATACATGAGATCATGTCGCACTGTGTCTGTGTTGGAACACCATGTGCAGAATGAAAGGCTTGATAATAAGTCAATACTGAGTGGGAAGAGAAAATCGCTTCACAAAGTCATTCATGGGGGAATTACCATTATTGGATCAAAGTCTCCCCCAGTCTTTGCAGCTTGCCAGAATTTTCTGTTGATGCCCTCATGGTTTACCACTTTCAGTCAGCTGAGCAAGGCTCTAAAAAGAACAGTGTGCCACATCTTCACTCAATATCGTCTCAGGAATGATTAATGGTCTTTTGTAAATAATGTAGGATGCTATAATAGAATGTATACATTAGTAGGATCATTTGCTAATTATTTTTCATAAGATGGTATTATGGTGATGGACAAAGGAGATCATCAGGGTGAGGATGATTCCTGCATACACGGTCATTTGTTAGTTTCCAACCCTTTTTATTTCTAAATAGTTTCACTAATCATTAGTTTGGACTTGCAGCAGCTTATTTTTCACTCTGTCCACAACACAATAATGATCCTCATCTTTCTAGAAGCCATATTTCTGACTTCCTCATCCCTCATTCACACTTTTACCATAAAAAATGACAATTATACAAATGTATGAAAGTGGAGTGATCGAGTAAATACAACATATTGGCTGATAAGATGCATTAGGAACATTATCAGTTTTGCAAAAAAAAGTGTTTACAGACACGCCTATGTCTTCTTCTATCTCCTTTTTTAATGTAATGGTTGTTTTGACTGATCATTATGTTTATGCTAATCGGAATCGTTAATATTAGCATAAGCACTGTTTCTATACCAAAATGTTATGCAAAAATAGTTGTATAAATACAGAAAATGTGGAACTGGTAAATTACCTCGCTGAATTCTAAGCATGGGTCGCAGTTCACTGAGAAATAATATCTCAATGTTTTTCTCATATAAAATTGCAGTCACGTTAGCATGAAGCTGCCATCCATTCAAGCCCAGCTGATATAGTTTAAGGATTGGAGCTACAGTTGTTTATGTCTCCACTCGATTTGATTGGTTGTTGGAAATAGACTGTTACCCTCCAGAGTATTTTGTTTGCTGACAGTAAATTTGACTAAAGTAGATAGTTCAAAATGATGTTGTTGTATTGTATCCCTTTCAACCAGCATTTGAAGTATTAGCCAAGTCATCCCTAAAATACAAGAATTGGAACAAATGACAAGAAATGAAAGGTTCATCCTTCATCAAAGCATTAAAAATCGATGCTGTCTTTCCCTTCGCACATCAGTTGCACCAAACTCACAGCTTTTTCAATGACATTTTGTATTTCACAGGCACCATGAAACAACTTAAATCTTGAGGGAGAAACACAAATTATTGTGTACAATTAAAAAAAAAACGTTCCATTTATGGCTTTGTTTTCGAAATAGCTAGGCTCCACTGGAAAACCAAACTGTTTGTACATATCGTTTACAAAAATAACCAAGTCATAGAGAGCGTCCTTCTCATGTTTCTACTTCAGATGTCATTCACTGTGGTATTAGGTTTTCGTTTAATGCAAAGCCACATTTATACATTATTGAGTAACAACCAGCCAGCCTGTAACCAAGAGTTTGTGTCCCTCATTTAGTCATTCTTAAATTCAATATGCATCATGGGAATATGTGCAAGAATAGCAGAACTGACTGACTCACCAGGCATAAAACATGTACAGTGTGAAAGGTAGCACGCATAACTGGAGGACTACAGAGAGAATGTGAAGGAAGTAAGGTTAGCCCCAAAAGCTGTGGAAGATGTCAGTGGACACTGTAGCAGGAGCTGTGGGTCAACAGGGAAAATAATATTAATGTAAAGTCTTAAACAAAGTATCTAACTCTTAATAAAACATTGTCTGTTACTGCAAGATATATATTGTATCCTTGTACATTGCAGCAAAGTTTGAATTACAAAGTTATGACGTTGTTGGTCTTAAAACTTTAAGAAGTGCAGCCTTCATATGTCATACTTATCTATTTTTTATCCTAAACCAACAGACTCAATTTCCATGAATATGACAAAAGCTCAGACAAAGTGACATTTTAAATAATCCTACATTAACATTGTTAAAATAGTGAACAGCTTAAATGTTAAACTACTTTGTATGTATTTCATTACAACATCAGAGCAGTCTTCATTTGACATTTTAAACAAAACTGACAAGCATTTATATAATATACATTTTAAAACAATATATTTTTAAACAAAACTGACATACATTGATAAATTACCTTAAATTATACCAAAAAACATTTGCCCCTTTACAGGCCTATTATGAAATGCTGCTACTGTTAAAATATGACGTGACTCAGTACAACACAAGCCTTAACAGCTGCTAGTACATGTCAATCCTTACCCGTCTGAAGGTCTGTTGTAACGATCAGTATGAGCTCACAGATGTACAGAATTATGCCGTTGATCCTCCTGGCTCTCTCATGTACACAATGTAGAGTTTATTTTCTATTTCTCCTATTTTTAAGTAATGTATTAGTTCAAAGCCTATAAGCCTATTCATGTTCATTCAATACATATGCCCTGTGTTCTCATTCATATTTGTACAAGTTGAAACAGAAGAGATAAACAAAATAATGAACTTGCTATATATTATTATCCAATATTTTTCAATGTTTCTGCGCTCCATCAGATTTACCACTGTATGTTAAACGCTTCAAATGTCCACAAAACACTCCTTGAGGTTTACACTGCACTGCTAAGCGTCTGCAGACAACAAGGAACAAAGTAGCTACAAACATGATTTTCTTTTGGCCTGTTTTTGTTCTAGATATTTTTTTCCCACAGTAGATACATCCTTAAATGTTCCTCGTAAAATGCTGTGCCACACTGTTGCCCTTTACGACAGCATCTTGTCTTCTTCAAATAAAGTATTCGTGTTTTGATAACGTCAACATGTTTATAGCTAGGTGTAACATTTTTATTTTGTTTGTTTTATCATGAGTGGTTTGTTCAGGTGTGTGAAGTGAAGATAAAATGGCACAGACTTGTTGTCAGATATTCAGGATTCTTACAACAGACTGAAAAAAGGTCAAGATGTAACAGGGAAACATATCCTTCTAAATATGAAATGCATTTAACTGTAAAGGGAGGAGGACAGATGTGAACATGAAACTACATATATAGTTCTGTAGTTTACTGACTGCTTTTATTGTTTTCTGATGTCATTTTAGAGTCGTCCATGTTGTCTCTTGACTCTCCGAAGCCAGTTCCCAACTCAGTTACTTTAAAACTGTGCCTGTCTTTCCTCGGTGCCACCTCACTTCGAATATCTGTCATGCTCTCTCAAGGTTTTTTTAATCCAGGATCAACAAAGAGCCTTTGGCAACACGCTGGTTGATGGTCCTTTCCTGCCCCTGTCAGAGCTTCAGGGTATTTTTTGCTCGGTGTCAATGCGGTCCAACTCTAATTGAAGTAGACAACACGGTGCCTGGAAGGTGTGATGGACTGACATAGCAACACCTCCCAGCTATGGTTAGAGAGAGTACTATGATATTTATAGCATTTTTAACTCAAGTTAAGTCAACTCTAATCTAGATGAGTAAGGTAATTGCTTTCTAATTTCCCATTCAGACAGAACAAGTAATTGTAGGTTTCCATATTTAGGCAAACCATGTTGCTTTTTGCAGTTTACATACAAAAAATTCAGTGTTTTTTAATAGTTGCCAGGCATTAAATTGTTCTTACCCTCTGCATTCCTAATCTAAAAACAAAAGCTAAAGAAATATCAATGAATCATTCAGCAGTTGCTTCAAGCTAAACCTTAAGGTTAAAAATAAGTTGATAGTACACTATTGTTAAAGTACAGTTTTGCCCTGCAGCTTGTCATTGAAAGTGAGCTGGAGTTAGTTTAACAAAAAACACATTTTGTTTAAATCAACACATCACAATTCACCCAAAAAGGCAATGCCGTCGAGTGCTTAGCAAAAGTTCTTTCAACCTTTTTTCTCTTCCAAGGTGCGCAGCAACACACAAAGTGGCCCCAGGCTGTTAGAAATTGCTCTGATTTGGGCCTAAAAAATCATACAAAAATAATACTTAACATACAAAAAACGATTATGATCAGTGAAAAAGGTTATGTAGGATTCAAGGATACCCCTTGCAGATATAATTAAGCATACAGTAACACTGCACTGGATTATGTTTTTGGTGAAACAATTAGAGACAGGTAATCCAGTAAGCAATTTGTTCCACATGGAGGTGATTTTTAAAAGCAGAACTCCAAAGACACAATTTTTCCATCGCAGTTGAAACATCTGTTGCAGATAGCGAGAGCGATTTATTTATTGCGCGGTTTCCTTTCATGAACATCTGATGAATTACTAACCTAATGTTTAACAGCACCATTTGAATCTCTAGTCACCAGCATGATCAATAAATGAAAATTGCAAATACTTTGGTTTTATGAAGTTAATTACTGAAGTTTGAGTAATTAATTCTGTTTATTTGTTTTAGCAGAGAGATGCAGTTGAGTTGGTATAATTTGAGGCTGATAGATTGATGCAAGACATGGAGCGTTACACTCCTTGTAAATAATCAATTAGTTTATAATAATAAAACTGGGACACTGGCAGAAATGTGTTTTGTATTCTGAATTATTTTTGAAATTTGTTGTCGTTCTGCCAGCCATGCATTGCATTTTGTTTATCTCAAAGATGACTTTCAAGTATTTTCAAATGCGCTCTCTGTAATTGGCTGTAATAAGAAGGAAGGAGCAGGACTTTAATATCAATATTTAATGTGAAAACTAAATAAGGCAAATCAAAGCTATTCTTGCTGGCTTTATTGATCAGGTGTTGACTTCCATAGTGAAGCTCTGAATGTCTGCGCTCCAAACATTATTACAATCTCTAGTGCAAAACAATCTGCTCTTTCTACTGTAAGTCATTTTGAGTTGAAATGGAAAGGTTAGCTGTTTGATTATAATAACATATATCCTGGCAACCACTGTCCATATTTATCGGACTGTGAAGATACAAACATTGGAAAGTATTCAGATAAAATTGTGGTCTCAATGAGGGCTCTGGGGGATTAACCGACTTTAGAAGACGCTTCAAAGAAGAAAAACCGAGTCCTATAGAGCTAAATCTTTGTTCAGAATGCCAAAAATGCTGCTTGTAAGGCTCTACAAAATATTTCAGAACTGTATTAATAACGTTTTAATTGAATTCTGGGTCAAGATTCGATAATTATGTGCAGCCTTTTTTCACCCATTCTGTCCGGTATTTCTACACAGCTGCAGACAAAGATGAATCTACATTAATATTGTTAGTATTATTACTACTACTTTAAGAATTCATTTCCAGCTGCGGCTGTGTAGATTTCTTCTAATTGGAGTTTTCCCAACATTATTAATAAAACCAGAATGCCAGAATGTTTAAGAAATAGATGCAATTATGTCCAAAATGACAACATGATTTCATGCAACACAATGTTCAGTTTTAATCCATTTGTATTGGCATTTAGCCTTTCTAAATAACATTACAATTCACAGCATTTTCACTGCGGTCTGAAAACGGTTTGCTCTCCTTCTTGCTGCACACTAAAGGAGAGAAACACCGGTATTAAAGGGCACAATTAGCACTAATCTAACACCACCATAAAATACAAAAATATAAAGCTAAATATATCCAATCCAATATTTCTAAGGGTTATGAACCAAGACATTCAAAGGCTTGATATGAATACCTCATTAAATGCCTAGACCTAGGTGTTTGTTAGACATACATACTGTACATCTACAGTATGTATTAGAGATCAATACAACATATTATAATGCACAGGTGGGTAAGCCTTTTTTGGATCGTCCACTATTAAAATATTCCCAAATATTCAAGGTTGTCAGTGCCATTTGTAGTTAGCATTGAGAAAAAAGGGGAACAAGTATTTATTCATGAGTCCTCGATATCCATATCATGTTTTCGTATTCTCTGTAGGTCACTTCTTCACGCAAATGCACTAAAACCCAGCCTCCCACATGAGTTACGTGAACACCATAAAGCAATAATCACCTACGTTCCCATTTCCCCCTATACTGCTGCAATGCCATTTATCTCCTCTTAACCTCCTTTGATAGGTCATTAAAGACAGTCTTGGAGCTGTGGATTGAATCACTGAATCATGTCGCAGGATCCATCTGCTTCCATGTCTAATTTGGGGCAGAAGAGCACCAGTACATATGGCTGCCATATAACGTTTTATAATAATTGGCAGTGACGGAGCCATGAGGAGGATTCACTGGAAATGAATTGATAAGGGACGTCGCAGCAGGGAGGGACACAGAGAGGGATGGGGAAAGAATAAACGGAGGGATATGTTGGTTCATCTGCTGCAAATCTGAAGGCTTCTCGCAGTTCTCCTGATTGAATGTTTGCTCCATAGTTCCGAAATAACAGCCAGCATGTACTTCTAATAAAGCTAAGTCATGGGGCAAGAGTGAAAGCTGAGTCAGCATTTACTAGTATGAGTGCTGAGGCCTGTCCCCCTGGATGAGGACTTGTGTCTTTGAGGAATTGCAAAGTACTCAAAAGAAAACCTCAGCAAGTCTACCCCAAAGCCTTAATGGAATATCAGGTTGGAAAAACTTTACTCGATGATTTTAGAGATCAGACAGAGTAAGAAAAAAGTGCTGCAGCGTTCTCCTGTCAGTTGTAAAAGCATGTGATGTTATTAGCAATCACTCAATCGTTTTTGTTATTATACTTCAGGGGCAGACTTTCACCCTTGGAGGGAAAAATTGAGATTGGATGGTCGGCTACTGGCCAAAAGCAAAAACCTATTGTATTGATTTGTTTGGCAAAATGTCGCTAAAATCCAAGTTCCTTCAATTGAAATGCCTCTTCTCCTTAGTGACTGGCACCACACTGAAGTGTCACTCAGCCCCTATGTAAGGCAACCCTGCTACGTCTACTCCTTATGGCTCTTTGATAGTACTAAGTGTGTAAAAGGACCTTTTCCTTGAGAGAGCTATCAAGATATTACCTTTGAAATCTTGGCTACATTATGAAGTTGTGTGACAACTGGCAGAAAGGACGTCAATGTTAAATGTTATTATGGAGTGCTGAAGGGAGCGTTAAAAGGTGCTGCCGCCAAGTCGTGCTCAGGCAGGCTGACACATCCCTGACTGTGCGTCGGAGAATCCAAACTGAGTAACTGACGCTCAACTTTGGAGGCCACCACCTATTCATGGCTAAATAATAATAATAATAATAATAATAAAGTTGTATAGCACCTTTCATGCACAAAGTGCTTTACAGAACAAGAAGAAAACATAACAACAATATTAAAATAAATATAGAACAAGATAAAACATCTAAAGTGATCCTAAAGAAATTCCCTTGAATTAAAGCTGACAGGAAATTAAAATAGGTTAAAATAAAACAATTGAAAAAGAAAATTAAAAATGTAAAATAAAAGCAAAACAGAAAAAATACAGTAAAACATGGACAATGATACCAGTGAGAATTGAAAGTGAACCCAAATTAAAAGCCATTTTAAAAATATTTGTATTTGCTTTTAAACATTTCAAGGTTCTAACATCATGCATTAGGAGCCCCTGAAGTCTGCAAAGGATATATATATATATATATATATATATGGGGATAATAGCATTATTGAGTCTAAAACCACCTTTTAATGATTTGGCATTCTCTAGTGCAGTGGTTCCCAACCTGAGGGGCAAAGATCGCAGGGCGGGCGCCAGGCCTCAGATTATTTACATATAATTGTAAAGCAATACATGATTGTCACTAAAAGCCTTGTCTCTACATTACAATACAATATAAAAAATTATTGATTTGAATAAAAATTCAAGTTAGTAGCTATTAAAGGCATAAAAAGACAGAAATGTATAATTCTTTCTTTAATAGAAATGTTTCTTCTGCCTGTAAAGTGTCCAAACCGGGCTTTTCTGGATAAGCGCATTTTTAAAACATAGTCATTGTGCATGCCGGTTTCAGTTGGATTATTTGTCAGTTGCTCCGATCAGTTCGGTCTCCTCCATTTTGTAGATTATTTACGACTTTTGAATCCACATAAACTGATCGGCAAAATCCGGCTTACTTTGAGCATGTGTTTTAAACAGTTTAATCCCTTTGTGAATTGTTTCCACTTCCGCGCCGTCCTTTAATTTCTTCATACAGCGGGAATCCAAATGAATGAATCCTGAGTCCAATAACAATCAAAGTCACTCCAATAGTGCTCCTTAATTACGCTTTCATCCTCCTTTAACAAAATACTTCACATTCATATAGTTTGTGACAGTGGGGGGCGCAACTTCCAACAGGAGTCATTTGGGGGTGCTCTTGGGAAAACAGGTTGGGAACCACTGCTCTAGAGCAATTGTGTCATGATGTAAGCATGTCAATAAGTGTGTTTGATAGAATAAGTTCCTGCAATCGAGACCATGTGCAGGAGTTTTGTTACACCTGCAGTATTAGGGAATGTAAAGGACACACAGACATCATATTCTTTCGCAGAAATCAGGCCAGCTATTTCTCTCTTCCATATGTATAAATATGGAGACAGTAAATCAATGACTGAAACCGTGTCGCATGAAAAGATTCAGCGTACTGATTCAAGGAGTTCATTTCATCAAACTTATGGTTGTAGACTTGAAAAGAATATCTTTGTGTGCATTATTTTATTGTTTAAACATATTTTTCTCACTACCAATGAGTCTGAGCTTTGGAATAGGATGCAGGATTTTCTTGTGAACAAAAAACAACCTTGAGAGTCGATCTCAAAAAGGCCTTTTCTTCTGTTTTCACACTGATAAGAAGACAAGTACAAACCCTTTCATCCTGTTTTCAATGCTTTCTTTGTGTTCTTACGGTCCTATTTGTTTCAAGAACTAAAGGGGGCAGCAAGAATAACCCAATTTGATTTACCTTAAATTAAATACCTGTTTTAGTAAGAGTAATTGCAATATCTGAAAGCATAGAATCTTCCAAACCTGCTGATTGTTTTTTATTGTAGAGTGTGTGTGTGTGACAGTTTGTTAGTCGAATCTCACATAAAACGTATATCCACTTATTGAACAGAACTCAAATTGTTTCAAGTAAACGAGGCTTTTAGGTAGGAATTATTGAGACAATAAAGCCTTTTGTTTGTGCCTAATCTGATAGAGTTTTTGGTGCCTTAACCAAACACTTACCGTAATTGGCCTCATCGTTCATACACTAAAGTCTGCATCACTAAACATATCTAAATTCAATCTAAACTTCATTTCATTTTGTGGAAGTGCTTTTAAAACTATCAGACTGTAATCAGGAAATTACATGTTCCTCCCTATGGAGTTTTTCGCTCATCTAAGCAGTGCGAAGAGTGTTCCAGTCTTTATGTGTACATCATCGCCTTTCAGGCACAAGTGTGAGCATATGTGTCACACGTTAATACCGACACCAAAGATCAGCATGCAAATAAATGTATGTTTCGCGGAGGTGTGTGTGTGCGCAATCTGGATGTATAAAACAAACTGAGGGAACAGATGGCGATGAAAATCACAGTTTTATTTATTCAATTTGCATTTCAATAATGATTTATTTTGAGTGAACCGATACATCAGGAATCATATGTGCCTTTGCTTTTCCTGAAAAACAAAGTATGCTGAATAGGAACCGCTTTCTTTTTTTATAACAATAACACCATTTTTATGCAGCTCTCTATACTGACAATTTTATCAAACAAAGGAAAGATACTTACATGAATGCCTAATCACTGACTTTCAGCACCTGGATATGCCAGACTCAACACGAGTGCCTCCTTTTGAATCCCAGATAGCTTAAAGAAAACCTGTTTCTATCCTCAGGGCAGGGATATTTGTTTTAGTTGTTTCTGTAACCCTCAGATTTACAGAACTGCCTGTAATATTTGCCCTTGGAAATGTTTTCTGAATGCATTTCTTAGTGCAAACAGTAAAAACACATCAGGAACATCCACACAAATATTTTTGCAGCATATTTTTTATACAAACACAAAAAGGGAAGAATCCTGTGTAGTTCAGTGAGTTATACTCGTGGTTTTTATACTTTTTCTTAAAGGTTCAAGTTCAAGCTTTACACAGAGAAAAAGGACCTTAGGCAATTTAAATGAAAAACGTTACAGAACATTGGTCTAAGGACAAACAAGAAAACTGTTTTTTTTATATTCATATCGGAGTAATAAATGGACACAACTGAAAACGAAACTTCAGCTTTCTTTCTTTTTACCATTTGCAAATTGTTTTAGCCACACATTAATTTGGTGCGATGGAGTCTTAAGTGTTACCACGCCATTGTACTAGTATTGCTGATGGTGTGATTGTATATACTTAATCATGTGGTTGTTTTTCCTGTTCTTCTCAGGGAATTTGCACGTTGGAAGGTGAGGAACACTGCCATCGAGAGGAGGGACCTGATCCGGAACCCCGTGCCGCTCATGCCTGAGTTCCAGCACAGTGTACGCCTGCTGGGCCGCAGACCCACGACTCAGCAGTTCATCGACACCATCATCAAGAAATATGGAACCCACATACTCATCTCAGCCACCCTAGGAGGTAACTGAGGTTTCATTTGCTCACTTCCACACTTGAGTCACGGTTTTACACCCATTTTTTTATGAATCTCACACAGGGGTTGTGTTTAGCTGACATGCTACATTGAAATCACCTAATGTGCAAGGTTCCTTTCAGAGAAATCATTTATTGAGATAGTCATTTAAAGCCACTATGTTTAAATATTAACTTTAAAGGACCAATTGGGCTGCAACACACAGTGTGAAAGGTGGGTTTTTCCTAAATATAAGCTGTCTGAAACTTTTGTATGACTTCCTTTCTAAACAGTAAAATAAATGCAATAAATGTCTTTGAAAATGTGAATTTTATTAATTAACAATAATGAACATCTATTATTTAAAATCAGATAACGGTTCATGAATATGATAATTTTCTAGATCTAGGATTAGGCAGCAAAAACGCTTTTAGCAAATTAAGGAATACATATTTCTCTTTTATTTTCTCCAAATTAATATCGCAATTATTTTGTCATCATCTTATTATTCTGTTGAATTCGACACCGTTGTGTCCTTCTGGATAATTCCTCCGCCTCTTTGCAACAATGTCAAACAGAGATGGAATTTTAGTCCACATTGTTCTCTCTCTCAGCAAAACTGCAGCTGTGTCACAAGCAGGCAGGAACAGGCGGATAGGAGACATGTTCAACAACTAAATAAGATTTTTATTAAGAAAAAGATTAGGGCAACTTGAAATGAAGATCAGGAGAACCATGTTATAAGACATATTTGCGCCAGAGCAGCTCTTACATCCTTTAGCAAAGCCAAATGAGCATTGACGACTGAGTAGCATTTTCTAATCTATTTCCTTACATTTGAATCAGGTTTTCATTTGTTACTGATTTTAATAAATGATAATGTGTAACATATAAACCCTGCATTTAAATATAAATCAAGGTTACACTCAGGCATGTGGATTTGTCCGTTGTTCAGGGTGGGTGACTTGCACAGGATCAACTCCACATCGACCAAAGCAAATGATAAGTCTATTCTGAACAGGTATTCCATCTCGTCTGGCTTAAGTGGATTTTCCAGCAGTACAGTGACCCAAAACTTGCATCAAAGCTGTGACAGGACTATCTTAAATCCAGAGTCTCCTAACTGCTTCCCCACCAAACACATGTGGGAGAGTTTGATAAGTGAAAAGGCAAGGCACACTGCAGCAGCCTACACATAGTGTGAATTCTCACAACCTGCAATATTGTGGAAGCAAGGTGTTGAAGCCAGCTGTGAGCTATGAGCTGTGAAAAGTACAGAGAACTAAAACTTTCAAAGAAAAGTTGTACTTTATCAGAAATAATAAGTATGCATCAACATCTATATATTACAGCTTCCCACAGGAACATGAAATGCAAATAAGACCATGATGGAATTAGCACTTTCCACTTTTCACATCTACATTTCTTTCATAATGGGTAGAACGACCAAATGTGATAACAAGATGCCAATTCCATGAGTCTTCAGTAATTCATCTTCTGAATGAGCTTCCTGGAAGCAGCTGACAACACGGCTTCAATTTCATTTGCAACACCCGAAGACCATTATAGTCATACATATGGTAATTGCATTTTTATGTTCATGCCAAATTTAACCTGAAGATAATCTTCTTCATAAGTGCTTGTACGTACACAGACCTCTCAGGTAAATAGGGGAGGATGATTATCATATGTTTATTACTGAGATTTATCTTCAAGAACTGATGTATAAAAGAAAAATAAGGGATTCACTCAGCACATTTCTGACGTGGGAAGAAGCCTTCATAGAAGCTAGCGTTTACAGATAATCTTTTTTTATCAAGGGTACATTGTTATTTTTTTCTCATTAAGACTTCTTTTAATGTCTTTATTTTCAAATATGGCAAATTCATGTAATTGTTTTGAAGCATTATTTCAAATGTATAAATCCCCTGAAATTCACAATTTAAATGCACTCCAATTATCAATAACAAGAACCCACTGTGGAAAGGCGAATAAATGCCTCTAATGGACGATTTCAGTACGTTGGATGTTATTCCCGAAATAAAAGTTAAGCACCCCTGCTGTCGAAGTCTAAATATAAATGGCTTCTTCCTCCAATCTCTTATGTTATCTCGAGCTCTGAGGGACACATGAAGGCGGCTTACTGTTCTTTCTTTGCCAACTGCATTTCAAAGATAGAATTATTAAGATTATTCACACTTTTACTCCAACCCTGCATTGTATGCGTGACACATTGCCAAGTAGCAGCTCCAGTTGTGTGAAAGGATATATGTGTTGCTTTGTAATCTCATAATCAAATGCTGAATTATTCAATACATTTGTCATGTTTTCCCCTCTTTTAAGTGCAATACTGTGCAATACAGACAGACATGGGGTATCATTGTTTTTGTATTAAGCAAGAAAGATAATTTAGTGTAGTAATAATGGTCAATTTAGCAGAAAACCATTGACGTGGAGATCCTTTTCTATTATGTATTCTTGTGAAGCACTTTGTGATCTTGCTTTATGAAAGGTGCTAAATTAAATATATTGTACTAACTTACTTTAGAAAAGACAGTCTGTATTGATCTGTCCCTTTGTCCAACAATAACAGAACACATTCAAACATTTATTTTATGTCAGTACTGATACTTCGACTAGAACCATTGATGCTTAAGCAGTTAGCGAAGAAAGTGGATCTGGAAGGATACTTTAATTTGAAAATGTTGCAGTCTACTTAGTGTCTAATACTAGGCTTTAATAATTTAGCTAAACTGTGCAGAGAAATATCAGGTGTGACGGGTTAGAGTTGCAATATCGCATACACCATTCCGTAAGGGGATTCGTGCTGAGACACTCATTTTGGAAATTGGAAATACAATATTGGTCTGAAACATTATATGAAGGTAAAATGTAATTAAGTGTGTCTAAGCCAGGGACAATGCAACTGCCCCCAATGCACCAGGTGGCTAGAATTGGACAAATAAGCCACAAAAATAATCCCAGTATCATTTTCAGCCACAGCATCCTCCCTACTCACATCGAATTGCATCCCCTTATATTTGTCCTTTTCTCTTTACATGCCCTGTCTTTCATTCATTTTTAACCTTTGCCTCATCTTCTCTATCTCTGAGTTATCACCGTATTATCTATAACCTTGAGGCCATCTTGTTTCAAGATATGGGTCGGTACACTCTTATCTCAATCTTGGGATTGCTCATTAAAGAACTCTGTTATATGAAGCAGGTAATGTGCACAGCAGGCTAGTGATGAAGTGGCAAGAAGAGGCTAAATCTCTCTTTAGCCACCTACACCTTTTGGTCTTAAGAGCCATTATACTCGAGAGGAAAGAAATAAATGCTCCTTCGCACAGGAAACTCAGAGTTGAGGGTCAATTGTGAAAATCCCCATTAGACATTTCTTCTGAATGAGTAGACATGATTTTATTGCATGACCAGGAACAGTTGTTATGGCACCTAGGTTTTATCCAAATCTCCTTTTTTATCCTTATGGTTACACAAGGCAGAAAATGCACATTATTTTGCTTTTCTTCAGGTTCCCCATCTCTATCTGGCTGAGTGAAATATTACTGATTTAGCTGATAATCACTTCAAATAGGGACCTTTACGGATGTATTTGGGTAGCATCAAACCCACATAAAATATATCTTTTTATCAAACTTTGTAGCTAATTTTTATTATTTTATTTGTATTCTATTGTAAACTGCAATATCTGACTTGGATAGTCTTTTTGTTGATTACTGATTCAAACTGAAGTGACAAATACACAGCGGCACAAGCTGAGGAGTGCTGTTTGGTGTTAATGGTACATGTGTGGGTCACTTTAGCTGAGCTCCCATAAGGAGGGTCTGAGCTCCTATGAAAGCAGTGAAATCATACATCTGTGGGGGTCGCTAATACATAACCAACAACCATTATTTTAATCACAAATAATGCATGTGTCAATGTAATGAGTATTATTTACGTTAGCGAGGTAAATAGGCTAAAAGAAAAACATGTTTTCCAAAAGAACTACGCATCGTATTCTCTCTTGAATGACAATATGCCTGCACTTCACCTCCAAGGTATGCAATAAATTATTGCTCAATCTATGCCTGTGAGCGCGAGCTGAGATGATGTGTTGTGTGGTGCAGTGGGTTGTGCGTTGGTGTTCGGGTCAGGGGAGCACAGGTTCAAACCCCAATGCAGTCAGCATGTCGTTGTGTCCCTGGGCAAGACACTTCACCCCAAATTGCTCCTGTGGGGATTGCCCACAGTATTGAGTAAGTTGCTTTGGATAAAAGCGTCTAACAAGTGACATGTAATGTGGTGTGCGTAGTTGAACCTTTTCACATTTAAGTTTGTAGCAAGTAGAGGGCTGCTGCTGTGTGTGTGCGCACACGTTAGTTTTAAAACCCCATACAACTCAGATTATAACTCGAACCCTGGAAGTAAACCATTTCTATATTCATACATTGCTTTGCTCTTGCACCACAACAGCTAAGTTATTATGTGAAGTGTTGTATGTCTAGTAGTGCTATGTATTTGAGTGGGTCACTTATTGTGCAAATGTACAAGGACGCAACCAAGGTTAACTACCTCGCAGGCTCATCTAAAAGAAGACTGAAATCTAACAAACGATGATGTGAACAATGTACAATTATAGCATATTCAATCAAAACCTTTGCAAATGAGGAATGAAAGAGTTTCAACCGGTTTGTTATGTCCCAAAGACAATAAGGTTTTTGTTGAGTCAACAAGGGTAAGGCAACTTTTAGGGTTATGCACATATTGTCTGCACCGGAACAAACTGGTGGGGTGGGGATAGAGGACGGGTTCTGCGGTCTCCTGTGTTGACACACTTTTTATGTCGAGCCATCCACCCTTCCTTTTTCCCTAAGACATTGTGCCACAGTAAAACGTCCCACTTCCTCTGCCTATGGCACCGACAGACACTGTGCTATTGTTTTTTGCTGAGGACACTCATTTAATCCTTTCAACGGATTATACAATGCCATCCCTTTTCCAATTTTTAAAACCAAAGCCCTAACTTAAGTAAAGTATTAGGATTCTACGAGAGGAGTTTGACCTTTTTTTTATGTCCTTATCTTTTTCTTTGTATTTTATTGTCCCTTGGCCTCTTTTCCTGTCTCAAACAATGGTGCCCGTGGTGCCTGGAAGCACTTGGCATCAACGCCCCCAGAGAACAAAAAACTGTTTGTGACAATAGCCTTTGATTATGTCTGGATTTATGGAGACACTCTTTACGGAATATAAAGGTTTATAGATTTAATTCGTATTTGACTGGTTGCTAATGCTGAAGGAGAGGTAAAGAGTGCTGCGGGGGATGACTCACTTCTTCTGCTGCAGTTGTTGTAGTTTGTAGAGCACAGGTTTATTGCAAGATAACATGACAATAATAGTCAGATTAATATTGCCATCTTTAACTGTTGTCATCTTTGCAAGTTGGAATCAAGCGACAAACACTGGGGCAGAGCCGGGAAGCCCATAAGGAAGTGCCACAAACTGCAGTTCATCTATTGGCCGATAGGGGATGGCTGCAGAAAGGAGCAATTTCCATAGACCCCATGTTAAAAAGACCAACTTTACAGCAGAAATAAACATGTTTCT
>NW_011357335.1:0-2166 GCF_000735185.1 Notothenia coriiceps
AATCCCTGTAAATGTTGCTGTATGATGTCCTTTTGTTGTTCTGTTGTTTATGTTTTTATGTCTTCATGTGGAACCTACTGCTGCAGGTCTCCCTTGAAAAAGAGATCATTGATCTCAATGGGATTTTACCTGGATAAATAAAAAGGTCTTGAATTTGAATTTTGTTTTTTCCAGTAAAAGACAGATGGCATACCCCCAAAACAAGACAAAGAACATACAATCAAAAAACATACAGAAATATACAAATATTAGAAGTAAAATATTAATGAAAACAACACAAACTAATCAAAACTGTGTCAGTGGAAGTATGAAATCGTTCTCTATTTGAATAAATAAATAGAAGTAAAGAAGCCCCCTGTGCACGGGGGTGTAAAAAAGCCTTTTGATACAAACAGCTGACTCAGTGATTCTGGTGCCTGTGCATCTTTCTAATAATAGTTTTGATATCCTTATCAAATAATCCCTTATTAAGACTCATCATCTGACACGGATGACGCGAGTTCACCCCCCTGAGGGAAGTAAAACGTTTGATTAAAATCAAACTGCTTTGAAGCAATTCTTGATCTTTTTATCTTTTTATATTTATAACATTTGAGCATGATTTGTGATGTCCCACCCCGGGGTTTTTCCAATTTTATTCAAACAATGTGCCAGAAAGGTTTCAAAATGAATCCTTAAACTTTTACAAAAAGGGGTTTGAGAATTATTTGGAGCTAATAAAAACACTTTTCTTTAAAAAGTCATATTTTCCTTCCTACTTTTCATTCGTGTTATTATGTTTACGTGTTAATCGAGGTGCATGATCCCGTTATTTGCGGAGAAAAGAGCTTTTTAATGCAGTGAAAACGTTGTCTTTGACATATTTAGGCAGATGTTTGTTTGGATGAAATCATTTTTGTTTTTTTGTGTCTTTTTGTTGGACCTTTGGAATTCACTACGCTCTGGAGAAGCTACAACTCTAATCTACTTCTACTAAGAGTATAATACTATAAGTGTGTAGCCTCATCTTTATCTGCTAATGTGCAGAAATATAGGCTTTACACGCAATCTATAGCCATGCAAACAAATATAGAAAAATAAGTGCCGTTAAGATTATTGATTTTGAACTCAAACGGCATCGTTATGAACTGAGCCAATCTGTACAGCCCTATTCTTTAAACAACCCAAAGTATGCCAAACTGTGTATGATATCTCAATGTGTGTTTTAGTTAAAGCTTTATTCTTACCGGGGTCCTGCGGGAGTTGCAGTACTGGATCCAGCCCAGGTAGACCCCGCAGAAGCTGTCCCTGGAGATGCCTGCCAGCCGGTGGTCGTAGTCCTCGTCGATGTTGGGGTTGAAGGTGGGGTCCAGGTCCACGTAGTTCCTCTCCCCGCACCCCCGCAGCCCGTCCCTCATCGTCTCGTTGGCCAGCCACTCCTCCAGTTTGGCGGAGGCGATCACATAGTAGATGATCCCCTGAGAGGCGGAAGAGAGGATGCATTTAGACGTAGATCAGAAAAAAATATTTCTGTCGAGCTAACAAAAAAAAAGTCTGATACTTTATTTAAGTAAAAGTAGAAAAACTTTTGTATTAAAATAAACCATTAATGAGAAGGTGTGGCCAATATATCAGTTGTTCATTTTCAGATATATATTTCCACTTGTTTAATTAATAATATATTTTATTTATTTATTAGAATACTATTGTCAAGTTAAATACCGTTAAATAAAAATTGAAGTAAAACCTAGTGTCTCAAATAAAAATGTGCGCTCCTATTGGCTAGCGCTCCAACACATTGTAGGTTATAGACTAAGGGGCGGGACATCTCTAAGCGGTTGACCAATCACAACAGAGCCAGCCAGCTAATCAATCAGAGCAGACTGGGCTCACCTGAACATCAGCAGGAGATAACTCTTTAAAGTAGAGACACTACATACTGATATACACCTGAACATCAGCAGGAGAGGACTCTTTAAAGTAGAGACACTACATACTGATATACACCTGAACATCAGCAGGAGAGGACTCTTTAAAGTAGAGACACTACATACTGATATACACCTGAACATCAGCAGGAGAGGACTCTTTAAAGTAGAGACACTACATACTGATATACACCTGAACATCAGCAGGAGAGGACTCTTTAAAGTAGAGACACTACATACTGATATACACCTGAACATT
>NW_011357336.1:0-5964 GCF_000735185.1 Notothenia coriiceps
TTGCCTCGCTTTTTGCCGAACTGAATTGTGGGTAGCAGAGCGGAGCTTTCCTGGCGTTTCAGGCTGCAAAAGTTGAACAATGTTCAACTTGTTGAACATTGTTCAACTTTTGCAGCCTGAAACGCCAGGAAAGCTCCGCTCTGCTACCCACAATTCAGTTCGGCAAAAAGCGAGGCAANACCCGAGTGATTGACTTGAGCAAGGGTCGGATACTGCATTTTCCGACCTCCGCAAACACATCACATCTCCGGCACAAAGTCATGATGTGATGAACAAGATTTTCATTGCAGGTTGAAAGAGAACTTTGCCCGGTCGATTGTTGGAGCTTGCCCTGGCCCACAGAGGTGAGGGCTTTGCCGAGACCCCTTTCACTGTTGCAAGAGGGGACGGATAACTCAAGAGCAAAGGAGTGGGTCCCTGCATCCGCAAGGGGAAATATACACTGAACTTAATTGACATGCACGCACTAACGGGCCAGCGAAGTTTGGAGGATGTCAAAAACAGCATTTGGCCAACGTGTCAGCAAGTAGCGATCTGTGTGCCAGTATGTTTGATCACATACAAATGGAACAGCTTTTTTCACACATGAACTCAATCAAAAGTAGACTCGCTGCTCCCGACGGACAGCACTCTTCACCAATGTCTTAGGATTGCATTGACATCCTATGAGCCAAAATCACGCTCTTGTTCAAAACAAAAAATGTCCCTTCCCATTGAGAACGTCAGCGATGACAAATCACAAAGAGTGAATTAACACCTATTTACGATAGTAGACGTAGTGTAGTATCATTCATATGTTACGTTACCCGTATCCCTTGATGGTGGCACTGAAGTTTGGCAGTTCTTCTGTATTCATTTAAATGCACTTGTAATCGTGTTGGGTCAAATGTGACCAAAACTTGATTTTTTTGTATCTTGAAAGTGAAAAAATAGTATGCTACAGTACTACCTCTTTGTGTTTGCATTGGGCTCTTTAGCTTTTTTTTTGTATGTACAAGGACATTTATTAAGACTGCTTATGTATTCAGTTAAAGCACTTTGTGATGTGGCCTGGTCAAAAAACAAACCTGAAAGGTTTGACTTCTAAAGCAAACAATGTAATGCTACAACGTGCACCTTTTTTTCCAATTCTGTTTAAATTAATGCTAATTTGTTGTGTTTTTATGCACTTTTGACCTACCTTTGTTAGATGAACAATGAAAAATATTCATGTTTTTCATCGCAGTAATATGTCTTGGTTTAAAATTGTCCACTACCCGTTTTTACAGCGCGAAGGTCTGGCCAGCTGAATTTGAAGTTATAATGGAATGTGTAGTTGATAGCCTGGTGAATATATGGATAATAAAAAGGCACTCAAGATGAATGACAGTTGTAGCAGCGCAAATATAAAGAAGAGTTACGACAGCGGAAGTCCAAACGTTAACGTCAGTGGTTCATGTAGACAAGGATCGTCCCCGAAGTTCATGAGGGCAAGTGAAGCATTGAAACAGAGATAAACTACATTGTTGGTAATATTATTAGTGAATAAAGGTTTTGATTTGCAATGTTTATCAACAAATCGATATATCGTATGTATTTCATCAATATGTTAAAATAAAATATAATTGCTAATATTAATTGATAAATAGGATTAGTTGAACACTAGTTTCATTTAGGCTAAACAGTGCCTTTGGTTTAAAAGCCTGTTGCTGTTTATTTAAGCTTTGAATTTCTTTAAACCAATATTATCTTCTAAACTTTGTATGGGTAGTCAGGGAGCATCACTCTAATGTATTATTGATATATTTAGAGGGAGGGGATCTAAAGAATGCATTCAAAATTCAGCGGTTAGATTCTTTCTACCATTTTCTTAAATTCGATGGTAGTTTCAGTAATCCATGGTATTGAGGACACAAGTTATCTAAATGGACCAATGTCACTCTTTTATGGCTTCGGAAAGGTCCGCCATATTGAGGGCTGTTCCAAACCAACGAGTGTGGAGCGGTGTGGAGGGGGAGTGGGCTATCATGCTCTCAAACAGCGAGTCTGCAGCGGTTCTGAATTGAGACCAGTCTCTACCGTCTCTACCTGACCGGAGTCATGCTGTGTGTGTCCGTCAGGAAACACGCTGTTTACAAGTAGTTCCAGCAAACATCCACTGATAAACTGCGATGTTAACAACGTCATGATAACCTCATGTGTTTTTAATTTAGGATCATACCTGTGTTTAGTCTAGAACAAGGTAAATGTGTGTATTTTATTATAAAGTTGTGTGTATATTTACAGACTGTTGCAAAAACTAAGAAGCTTATAAACATCAGGTTTAAAGCTAAAAGAGCTTTACAAAAAAGTAACACAATTAAAGATGTTTGGAGTTTTATTTGAGTTATTCATTTACATTTTTTGTCAAAGAGATGCTCATTTGAAACCGTTGTTACATACAGTTACGGCATTTCCTGTTTCTGCCGGAGAGAGGGGAGGCCGTCCCAAAGCTTGCTGCTGTATTTACTCCCTCCACCTGACAGGAGGGAGCCTCGTTGAGCTGCGAGTGTGGCTACAGACGGAGTTCACTCCGTCACGGAGGGGTAGGGTCGAGGGAGTTGTTTTGGGATTGGGCCATAGACTCTATGGTGAATCCTGGTTTACCCTCCGGTCCACAGTCCAATAGACACCAAGTATTGCTTGAAAAAAAATTACATTTTCTTTGTAATAATTTAACTAAAGTGGCAAGACATTTTAAATAGTATAGTTTGTTAAACATATTTTTAGAATAACACATATCCAGTAATGGAGCCACGCGTTAGGTGTGTCAGAGAGCATTACAACCCACTGACACAGCATTAAGATAGACTCAAACATTAATTTCCCACATAAACTACCAAAAACCCAAAGATATTAGATTAATGTGACCCATTTTCCATGCTTACATTATTAGCTCGGAATTGTTAAAAAGGAAAGCATAAGGCAATTTCAAATGTAAATGTTGATGTTATTTCCACATTGTTATGGAGATGAAACCAACATCAGTCAGAAATAAATCATCACAAGAAGGTATTCGACCACCATTTAGAATTTAGATGGATGATGATCTGTAAAGGTTAATGTAGTTTTAGACTCAGGTTGTATCACAAGTTAATGGGACAGTCATCCATCCTCCTCATTCATATAAATAACATTTATTAGAGGGTGGAGGGGGACAGCCTAACGGATCACTCCCCTAAAGCCTATTCTTCCCCTCTCTGAAAACCATTATTGTCAGCTATATATTTGTATATCATACAGCAGAACTACCCCAGCATGTATCACTAGTTTCCCTTTTATAACGATAAGGAATACCAGAGGAATTGTACTGTTTCAATACTCATCTAAGCATATGGTTTTCCTTGCACATTTGGATCACCAGATTTTGTCTGCTTCTTTTTTAAATAGAGGCTTTTCGATAGGGAGACCATGACACTTATTTAAAGGGTTTTAATGAATATTTATATATATATATATACATTACATTACATGGTATTGGCTGACGCTGTTATCCAAAGCGATTTAGTCACACATCATCATTATCACAGACAGGCCTCTGGGAACAAGTTGGTATGAAGTATCTTGCCCAAAGACACTTCGAAATGAGCCACAGCCACCTAGAAATAATGAACTTTGCTTAATAAAGTGAAATGCTACTACTTTATGTAAACAAATACAGTATATATCTGTTTGTAAAGCAATTTTCTCTGAACGTCCAAACGCTGTTTTCACACCAATTTAGGAGACTACATTCACCCAGAAGGCATCACTCAAGAGAAACTGCAAACTGTTACTTTATAGAAGAAAGTAATTAAATGTTTAATAAATTAAAACATTTAATAAAGTAATCATTTTGTTCCCTCGTCTAATTTTAATGACAGTACAAATTAAGTAGAATAGATGATAATCATGCAATATGAAAATCTGTAGAGAAATTAACAAATTGTACTGGGGTCCCCCAAGGCTCTACTGAAGGCCCTCTTTGATTCAAAATTCATATTAATAATTTACCACCTGGTTGAAGTGTTCCTGCCTGAAATCAAAGATTTTTGTTAAACAGGAAATATTATGCTCATGTTCAGGTTCATGTTAGTGTTTAGTGTCTCTACTGTGACATGTTGACATGCTTTAATGTTCAAAAAGCTCTTTATTTTTCTCACACTGCCTGTGCCTCTACTTCTTTTCACCCTCTGTCTGAAACCACATTGGTTAGTTGACTGGCTCTGTTATGATTGGTCAAACGCTTAAAGAGACCTTGTAAAGCAGTAGTAAAGCAAAGCTTGTGCAAGTTTTCAGATATCTGTCTCTAACATGTCCTCTGAAGTGTTATATGTGTATAGTGGGTCAAAGTGTTTGCATTTTCGAAAATAAAACGTCAAGGATGAGTGTCTGGAAATGTGTGGGGGACAAAGCCCTGGTTTCCTGCTGTATATCAGCATAAATGCAATACATCTAGAAAGGTAAAAAATCCCATATTTAAGATAAAGTTAAATCTTTCTTGTATTTACAATTTAGAAATAGCTGATGCTTTTTGTGTCCATGTAGTAAAAACCCTGTAAAGCAAAGCGAAACGTCATTGTCCTCTGATATTTTCCGTTTCTCAACAGGATAGAGAGACAATGAGCATTGAGGCATGTGGTCCTAAAACCACTGATTTCAGCGATGATATGACTGACTTTCATCCATGAAAACAGTCCATGTTTTTGACAGTCTGCTATAAATCAATACGAGATGTAGATAAAGGCTGAAACAGAAACCTGCAGGTGTCACCAGGTGGAACACGGAGCTGAAGATAATCAAATCTGTCTGGAAAGCAGCTAGAGGTGTCATCTCAGACCTGGATTGTCCAACACAACTCAAATAAGCTCAAACTCATGCAGTAGCCTTGTGTGTTCAATCCCTTTGAAGAAACCACATATGGTAATCTGACAAAGTGGTCACCTCTATTTGTGTCACTGGATGTGTCATGGGACGGTGCAATGGCAGACTGAAGACTGACAGGGAACAGAAAGCATGTTCAAACATTGAGACGCTCTGCTGCGAAATGTCTGGTTAAGTTTTCGCAAAGGAAAAGGGAGTGGAGGTTGAATTTTGACAGCAGAATGACGTGGGTGATTCAGTCCTCCTGCATACATTTCTTTATTTTTTTAAGATCAACATTTTTTCTTTGTGAGAAGCCATCAACAACCATTATATTGAATATTTCTTAAGATGTCATTCACTTTTGATATATCTTTAGATGGATGCATCACTTATAGTGTTATGAAGAGTGCATAGGAAGTGAGCTGCAGTTGAATTGCCAGTAATGCAATGCAGATGAACATGCACACAAGGGCAAGTGTAATCCAAGCCATCATTTGAAAAGTGGCACGCAATATGTTTCCTCCTGTACGACAGAATACTTGAGTTTCTTCCTGTAGGACGATTCTACTGTGTTGAATAGAGGTTGAGGTCAGCTACACATCAGCCATGGTTGAGTGGCTCATTCAGAGATGCTTTTTCAACAAGGTGGGTGCTTGGTAATAATAAACACCTCTAATCCACAGTTGTACGTATTCCTCAATGAACGTGTAGGTCAGTGACCACCAACTGGCGGCCCGCGGGCCACATCCGGCCCGCCAGACATTCTCATCCGGCCCACGCGACTTGGGTGACGGCCCGTCCACACTACAGCTTCGACAGCTTCAAAAACGGTTTCCAACGCGTCTGCCCATTCACTTTGAATGGGGTGACGTCACGTTGCCTCGCTTTTCGCCGAACTGAATTGTGGGTAGCAGAGCGGAGCTTTCCTGGCGTTTCAGGCTGCAAAAGTTGAACAATGTTCAACTTTTGCAGCCTGAAACGCCAGGAAAGCTCCGCTCTGCTACCCACAATTCAGTTCGGCAAAAAGCGAGGCAACGTGACGTCACCCCATTCAAAGTGAATGGGCAGACGCGTTGGAAACCGTTTTTGAAGCTGTCGAAG
>NW_011357336.1:6032-7044 GCF_000735185.1 Notothenia coriiceps
GCCCGCGGGCCGCCCGGTGGGGGTCACTGAACCACACGTTCATTGCGGAATACGTACCACATTTTCCATAACTAAAAATATTTTAGTTTTATATGTAACATTAGCATTACCTAAATTATAAATCTCCAGCACCACCAAAAAAAGCATGCATTCGTTGGACAAATATACTTTAATTGTCAAATCATAATAACCATTACTCCACAACACTATTATAACAAATAAAAACAAGTTAAATCACATCAGACCATAACAAAAACAAACTATAATCATCAACAAATGAATGTCTCAACTGACTGATGAAATTACAGAGCTGCATGACTGTTATTAATATATACTACCATGGAATAATAACTGAAATTTCCACAACTACAGAACAGAGTGATTGATAAACTAGTGGATATTGAATACATAATGCAATGTGACATAGCCACAATAGAAGTAATGCATATATCCATATATAGGAAATATTTGAGGAACCACAATCTAACACATTACATTGCCTTACCAACAAGCAAAGCAAAAGTGATCACCAAAACCAGATAGAAAACAGCCCTAGAACCATATTATTATAGAGCCAACGGTGGAAAGATGATTTGAATAAAATACCACGGAGCTAAGGAATAGAGTAAAATAGTAAATACCAAACACATAAATAACATGTCTAGCAATATCAGAGAATAGCATACACTAATGCCTAATGCCACACTTAAGCACCTTTTAAATGTAGAAGTAACACGGAATGAACGCTGAGATTAGCAAAAGGCACTAAAATTAAGAGAACACACTTGCATAGACATCTGATTCTGGAAATTGAGTAATGAGTGAGCATCCAGACATATATTTTGAATACTGGTATTTATATCCAACATTGGCCTTATAAGTCAAACGCTTCTGATCGAGCCTGATTAGAAGAACCCGTTGTCACGTTTCGTCACAGTTGTTGCAAGACCAACTTCAAGGATGATTCCCATCACAGGGAAGGCCAGTGAGGAGCGGAGCGCATGCTCGGGGA
>NW_011357336.1:8786-9695 GCF_000735185.1 Notothenia coriiceps
ATGTGGGAAATTAATGTTTGAGTCTATCTTAATGCTGTGTCAGTGGGTTGTAATGCTCTCTGACACACCTAACGCGTGGCTCCATTACTGGATATGTGTTATTCTAAAAATATGTTTAACAAACTATACTATTTAAAATGTCTTGCCACTTTAGTTAAATTATTACAAAGAAAATGTAATTTTTTTTCAAGCAATACTTGGTGTCTATTGGACTGTGGACCGGAGGGTAAACCAGGATTCACCATAGAGTCTATGGCCCAATCCCAAAACAACTCCCTCGACCCTACCCCTCCGTGACGGAGTGAACTCCGTCTGTAGCCACACTCGCAGCTCAACGAGGCTCCCTCCTGTCAGGTGGAGGGAGTAAATACAGCAGCAAGCTTTGGGACGGCCTCCCCTCTCTCCGGCAGAAACAGGAAATGCCGTAACTGTATGTAACAACGGTTTCAAATCAGCATCTCTTAGACAAAAAATGTAAATTAATAACTCAAATAAAACTCCAAACATCTTTCATTGTGTTTGTTTTTGTAAAGCTCTTTTAGCTTTAAACCTGATGTTTATAAGCTTCTTAGTTTTTGCAACAGTCTGTAAATATACACACAACTTTATAATAAAATACACACATTTACCTTGTTCTAGACTAAACACAGGTATGATCCTAAATTAAAAACACATGAGGTTATCATGACGTTGTTAACATCGCAGTTTATCAGTGGATGTTTGCTGGAACTACTTGTAAACAGCGTGTTTCCTGACGGACACACACAGCATGACTCCGGTCAGGTAGAGACGGTAGAGACTGGTCTCAATTCAGAACCGCTGCAGACTCGCTGTTTGAGAGCATGATAGCCCACTCCCCCTCCACACCGCTCCACACTCGTTGGTTTGGAACAGCCCTCAATATGGCGG
>NW_011357337.1:0-6572 GCF_000735185.1 Notothenia coriiceps
CCTGTTTTACGTTACTATGGATACTAGTCTGTCTTTCCGATGTATGCCTCTTTCATACTAGGCGTAAAAGTTACACCCAGGCGCAATGCATACATGCATTGCTTAATGCATTAAGTCTAAGTGGTGCACTATCAATCAATGTTTATTTATATAGCCCAATATCACAAATGTTACATTTGTCTCAGTGGACTTCACAGTTTGTACAGAATATCAGTATGACAATACGACACCCTCTGTCCTTAGACCCTCACATCGTACAAGGAAAAACTTCCAGAGAAAACCCACAGTTTAAAGGGAAAAATGGGAGAAACCTCAGGGAGAGCAACAGAGGAGGGATCCCTCTCCCAGGACGGACAGACGTGCAATAGATGCCGTGTGTAAATTATGCACTAGTCATAACTTTAGTCTGCTCTTAACCTTCGGTTCTACGTCGGACTTAGGGTTATGCCCAGTCTTACGCCCAGCTGGTGCGCTCCACTCCAGGTGACTCCAAATTAATCCAGTGTTGTAATACTACTCTTCACGAGAGCGGCACACCTATACAAATGTTTTTTAGTGTTTTTTTTCTATTTGATTTTGTTGAAAATTCAGCATTTTTTGGAAGCTTTTATTTCATATGACCAAGTGACTCCAAATCAAGTTTTGTTGTTAGTGTGTTGCCACCTGAGGGCAATATTCAGATTTGGGACGTGGCCTTCAACTTTCTCTGTTAAAGAAGCAATAATTAATACTTTAATGTGAGCAAGGGATGATTACTTCTCTCTCACTGCTTCATGTATCCAAGTGTTTGGTCTTTATTGATCCTCTGTATTTAATGCACAGTTCGTGTTTGAAAGTTAATGTATTTTCTTGTCGACTTGAAGTCAACATTAACAGGCTGTAAATCCAAATATGTATTTATTAGCTTTTTAAGTTAATATGAATCTTGGTATTATACTGGTGTTCATTTAAACATCCACCTTACATCAAATAACATCATCTGAAGTTGATTTATTCATTCATATCCTGAGTAAAATATTGGCCTCTTTAGCTGGTAAATCTGCTTCTGTGTTTGATTGTGTCTTTCTGCAGGTCAGTACTGAGCAGGTACGTTGTTTGTTTGTTCTTTTAGAGCCTGTTTCACTGAAAACAGCAGCCTTCTGCTTCAGAGAACATCCCTATGAAAATGGTAAGAGTCGGCCCTGGCTATTTTCCGGTCACCTGATCCTCACCTGCCAGCATCTACCCCTCATTTCCCCTTGACAGCCACGTGGTATGTACCTTCTGCAGTATTCGTCTTTTGTGCTCTTGAAATGTGAGCAGCCAGCAATCTGCTTATTTCTGTTTCTCCTGTCGGTCTGCTCGGTTTTCTTTTGCATTAGTTTGCCTCCACTGACTAATTGCATGTCGATCTTCTTTGAACCGTTCTCTTCATTTGAACCCGTTCTGACCTGAAGTCAAAATATGTTTAACTCTTCAGTCAGAGCAAAACGCAGATTCGCCTCATCTCTTTGAAACTCCCCTTGAAGCCTTAACCTCTTGCATCGGTTGACCTCTTTAAGACCCTACCGACCACATAAAAGCATGGAGACGCCCTTGTTTCCATTGACCTACAGTAATCAGGGGCGATTTAATCCTGTAAAAGTCCATGGGTTTAGCTAAGGCATTCTGGCCTTTTGCTCCCCCCCACCACAACTAAGCGATTTCCCCCTGCACATTGTGATACCAGTAAGTCAAGTCCAACCAAGACAAACATAAATTCACTTTGTTCATATTTCATCACATCTTTCAAATAAATGAAATCAATCTCCAACAGTATGATAAACTGTCGGCAATACATTTCTGCACCACAGCAAACACTATACAACAGAGCATACCAAATGTAGTGCAAGCTCAATAAACAACTTAGCAAATTAATTCCATGAAAAAAACATTTAATAATAAGCAGTCACTTTTTTTTGGGCAGCATTCCCTGAAGCCTATAGTTCTTGAATGTAAATGATCAGATAGCCCTTCTGATGCCAGGATGAGCGCAATCTAACCTTGATCAAGCATTGAAAGAATGATGGATCCCAACCGGTATTAGTCCCTGACATTGTTAGGAATAATAACAATATTTTCATGCTGTCTTCGTATTAGTTTGAGCTGTAAAAGGGCTGACGTATTTGTTTCTTGGCTGTACCTAAACTCCCCAAATGAAACTGTTTCATTTTCTGCTTCCTCAGGTGTGTTACTATCATTGTCAAGTGCGGCACCATGCTAACATTGGTGCTAGCAGTCACAGAGTTTTGGACTTGCACTTGCCATTTTGTTTGTTTCTTCTCACAGTTACTGACAGTAATAATGCATTTAAGTCTGAAGCCTGGAGGCAAACAGTTAATCAGAGCAGGCAGCTGCCTCTTAACCATAGCGCTGCTGCTTCCTTTGTTGTGGTAGCCATCACGGGATAAGTGACGTCAATAAGTCACATGAGTGGTACTTCTGAACTTGTGGTATCATCTATTTAAATTCATGAAACAATACATCACTCGTCGTGGGCTGATAGTATAATTGGCCAATCAAGTAAAAACTCATGTTTGCTTTTATCTGATATGGAATATACATTATTTAAAAAACACTTTTTTTGTAATGCAAGCTTTGCCATTAATCGACCAGTTTGACAAAGTTTAAAGACTTTCAGATTGTTCCATTTAAACAGTTTTAGACACCTTGATAGATGAAACTATTCAGAATAAGAGAAAAGAGAGAGTAAAGCAAAGTAAAATATGTATAAACTGTATAAATCAATATGAATAAGTATTTATACAGTAAATAACAGCAGGTTTAGTTGCTTAATCTATATTTGTACCTCATGCAACCATCCATCGTCTATACTAGTTCTATAAAGATTATACTCAGTCAACATGCTAGTTGTTGTAACAAGTACAAGACAATGTTATGTTTTATACATCAATCAAATTCCAAGTTCCATAATTCTTATATATGGGTTTAAATCACATTTGATAATTCTGCTTATGTGTTAAACATCATATTTTCAGTTTAAACTAGAAAGGTCATGGTAACTAGTCTTGATCTGCACTCTTGCTGATACTCAGTCTGTGTTTCTCTGCAGTGAATGAAGTGTAATATTATCCCTTGTTTTGAAAAACCATGTTCTGCTCTGGTTAGTTTCTACCTGCTTTCAAAGTGTTAACACTTATTTGTGGTGTGATCTGGGCAGACCTTGCTGCTTCTTGACGTAATGAGAAAATTAAACAATTTTCAGAATCAGCAGGTCATTTGAGGCGCCACAATTGCTGCCGTTGTGTTACTGGCTACTCAAAACAGTGGGTGCGTTTCGAAATTAAGTGTGACGCATGTCCAGTTACTGCTCATACTTTCAATACTCCCTTTGCCTTCTGAGATGATTATAAAATTAGAGGTTCCTTATGTGCGTCAGGCCTGAGGTTTTGAATTTATTATCAAGGTGGGAGAATTCTATGTCACAAAAAAGCC
Source organism: Notothenia coriiceps (assembly GCF_000735185.1). Lineage (NCBI taxonomy): Eukaryota > Metazoa > Chordata > Actinopteri > Perciformes > Nototheniidae > Notothenia > Notothenia coriiceps. The sequence goes on from NW_011357337.1 coordinate 3,475, forward strand.
CTTTGAAAGTCTGAAGCAGAGCCTAATGTAGTGGTATTCAAAAAGCTCCAAAATACAAAATAGATTCCTTCATATAAAATAAAAAGTTGAGTTTGCCATGGCCCATGACTGAACAAGATTACCACTGTCAGGTCTGTTGCATAAATATCTTTTCCCAAATCCAGCAGTCAGTTAACTTAGCTCTGCACAGGACCAAAAACAGGTTTACAATGTTAGCCTGGGTCTGACCATGACCTACCAACACCTCTATGGCTCATTATTTAAATTAAGAATCTTATGTGCTAGGTGTTTGGCTGGGAGCACACACACACACACACACACACACACACACACACACACACACACACACACACACACACACACACACACACACACACACACACACACACACACACACACACACACATACACGCACACGCACACGCACACGCACACGCACACACACACATGTATATATAGACACACGTACATGCACCAGAAAACAGAGAGGAAGGATGGGCGGATGCATTTACGGGCACATAATCAAACAGTTTAAGGAGTACCCTTAACCACACACACATACACACACACACACACACACACACACACACACACACACACACACACACACACACACACACACACACACACACACTGACATGTCACTGTGTGTGTGGCACAAATTGAACCCCATCAGTTTCTAAGCCAGTGCACAGCTACTGGCAGTGACGGAGGCCGCGTGTCACTGGGCTGTTGCCTACGGTTATGTCACCCAGTAGGACTCAGGCCTCTCGTCCCTTGCTGCCAGTTTCAGTAACAGCCCCGCGGCTTCAGCCCTCACACCACCCGGCCTGCTTCAGCTCTCCAAATGGTTCAAGCTCTCAGCCATTATCATCGCCATTCCTCTCTGGGAAATCAATAGGGTTGAAAATAGCACAGTTCAGTGCTAAATGATGAGGAATACGCTCTGTCCAGAGAGCCACTACTGAACAACAAACTGTGTTCTGTAAGGGAAGTCCTCAGGTGATTTTCATGTTGTATGCAAAATAAATGAAAATTAACAACAACAAATTCTAAGAAGTAAAAAAAACCCAAAGGAAAATCAAAATACTGAGATATATTTATTTATATAGTAATCTTAGATGAGAGTGAAAGTGGAGCAGCTCCAGTGTCCCTTTACCTTTCCACAAGGCGTAAAACAATAGTTTATTTTCCTTTTTAAAAAGGAGTGACAATTTGTCTGTGTAACTGCACCTGGTGATCGCATAACAATCTCAAATCTGATCTGCACTCAGATGACTTCGCCCGTAATATTTTAGAGTTTGCTCTGAGAAAAGTCTTCCAGGGAATCCTGTGTTTGACTCCTGATCGGAAAAACCTCTTTAGCCAACAGGAACACAGCACAATAGAGAACATTGTGAGGAATCACAGGGTATGATGAGGCTGGTAGCAGGAGGCGGCAAAAAGCACATGTCCTAGTTTTAATTGCACTCATTCACGTCATAGCTCTGTAAAAAAAAAAAACATAAGCGTGTCATCATGTGAAACGATTGAGACCCCTGCCAGCTCTCATCTTCTCTCTGCTCCATGTCCTCTCCAGATTGTATCATTCTGTCCCTGCAGTTACGCAAGATAGCTGGAATTAATTCAAGTTGGCAGATAGACATGCAAACAAAGTTTGTGTTGAAATGACTGAATTAGAAGGAAGAAAGTCAAATGAGTGGAGGGCAAATCAGCTGTTTGCTCTGATTTCTCTCTTGCGTCCAGTGGCGACTGGTCACAGCCATAGTGTCAGCAGAAAGTATTAAAATAATGATTACAACAAAATGCAAAAAAAAAAAAAAAATGTATATATATAAAATATATTTTAAGATCATGTTTAATAATCTGATTGGTGTGTCTACAGTGTGTGCCTATTGAGCTGTTTAGAGCCATGTGGGACAAAACCCGATCACGCCCCTCACTGTCTAAGTCAGGGGTTGGCAACCCGCGGCCCACGGGCCGCATGCGGCCCTTTAAGCCCTCTGCTCTGGCTCCCTTGAGCTTAGACAAAAATAAGAAGGAAATAAAATAAAAGTATTTGTAGGACTATTTATATTTTGTTGCACGGTTTAAAATGTTTCGTATTTTGAGGGGATACTGTGACACATAAATAAAAAACAAAACGGTTTTAATTAGGTCAACTAAAATATGCGTCACATCCTGCTNACACGCTGCGGCCAGGCAGGAAACATGTGACTTATCAGTAACTTTAGACATCGTAAAACAATTTTAAACAAGATTTTATTGTAGATTATACATTTTACTGATACCAACTATATAATATTTACCTTGTTCTTTAAAAAAAAAAAATATATATGTTTTGGATAAACTATGGATAAATCAAAGAAAAGTACCGGAGGAACACAGGATTTAATTCTGTGTGGACAGAGTTATATGCTTTCACGGCAAACGATGCTGGTTTACCGGTATGTTTGATGTGTAGAGAGAAGTTGTCAACGGTGCTGCAACCTTTACTTATCGAGGAACAACACGGGAGAGGAAGACAGCTGACGATCTTCAGTCATAATTCAATGGGGTATGTCATTTATTTCAGAAAACACTTTTTGTTATATTCCATGGAATGCTCTTAACGTCCCGATAGCAATGAATATATTAAATGCTTTGACAATAAATACATACAAAAATTAATCTCTGGAAGCCGTAGCGCTGTAAAAAGCACGACCAATCATCTGAGCCGGCCCGGCTAAAATAACTGGATGGCCTACCTGCCTGTCAGCCTTCCATCTGTGCACCAGCGCCTTATAGACTGAGAGTTACGTCACCTCTCGTTCACTCCAATGGACCACTTTTTTACAGCAATGGCGGATCGTGGAGCCTCTCAATCGTTCCCCGGAAGTTAGCGCCAAGGCTAGCAGAGCTGTAGAGTTGCAGCATAATAGACCGTTCGTGACGGACTTTTAAAGGTAAGAAGAAGTTTAAAGATTTATATTGCGGATATTATCAGTACATCTGATTCAAATTAACATGTGTATTAAAGGATGTCAGTGGATTATCCCTAAATTAGTAGATTTAGGGAACGTTTACAGATAACAGATTAAACTAGGATACCATACCAT
>NW_011357337.1:6612-14071 GCF_000735185.1 Notothenia coriiceps
GCGCATGGGTTCCCTCCACAAAAAGCAACGAGTTTTCTCCATAGGATTTTAGAAAATAGCTAAAAATAAGATCACTGGGAAACGTACCTGTTAGATAAATGCACGTTTTGTTCAGCCGGATAATATCCACATGTCTACCCTACTTTTATAATTTTCTAATCATAAATCTATCGATTAGATTTATGATAGACTTTTGAAACTACAAGAAGATAAGGAGGTAATTAATTGAGATAATTGAGATTTTGTCCAGAAGGATAGGCAAATGGACTTCATCTTCAAGTCAAGGTAAGACCGCAATTTTATTGAAAATGGGATCTTACTAAGAGAGAACAATTCAATATTTAAATGATAAAATTAAATTTTTTGGGTATCCTTTTGTTGAACTGTCTGTTTAAAATTAATCGAAGCATCAGACAAAAAAAGCTTTTGAAAATAATATTATATTTTGATTTAGGTCAAAATATAATATTTGTAAACCTGAAGAGTCAGTGCCAGTGCCTCACCAGCCATGAACCTCACTGCAGAAGCTTATATATAAACATCTAAGTTTTTTTTGCCCCACCACTTTTGTACATAAAAAACGCCACTGCATGCGTCCCTCAGGGGGAGCACAGCAGTTTGAAACTTACCTTTGCACTTCATTGGGAGGGGAAGTTGGATACAGGTTCCAAAAAATGTTGATTGTTTCCTATATTTTATTACATTGTCCTTTAGGCAAGACTAAAGGTTGAGTACTCATGCCTCTGTTTCTGCTCTGATCCCTCTCCGAGCCCCAGATGTCAGCCAAGTGTTAAACTATTCCACTGCAAAGGACACTCTGGGTTGTTTTGGCATATTAAAGAGCGCTCAATAATATGTGAGCATAATACTTTCACTTTACAACAAATCACAACACTTACAGTAGTTTAGAAGTGCTCGGATTCCAGACAGGACTAAGTAGTATCTTGATTATTTTCCCTAGTAATAATAATGATATTAACAACTGTTTTTAGTGCCCAGCCAAATATGTGACACCATTCAAATATTGGTATCATCAAAGTCAGTATGTGAGTTCCCTCTCACATTGGAAGGGTGAATAAAACCTTAAAGGGGCCCTATTATGCTTTTTGGGGTTTTCCCTTTCCTATAGTGTATTTTATGACTTTTTGTGCCTGTAAATGCTCTGCAAATGCTAAAATCCCAAAGTTCCCTCATGGCTGGACTCCTTTGTTTACTTCTGTACCATAATGACATCCCTATGTGACACTTGCACTTCTATTGGCTAGCCATCCAACACATTGTACATGATCGGCTAAGGGGCGGGACATCTCTAAACGGTTGACTGCTGCAACACAGGCAGTATGAGAAACTTTCTGAACATTGTTTGTTTCCAAACACATTATTCATTTCAGAAAATGTGTTCTGATGTGAACAGGCCCTTAATAATGTAACTCTGAACTTTGGAGTTAGTCTGTTATTTCTTACTGAAAAGAAACCCTTCCAGACCAGTAACAGCAGCACAATTAAATACATACAGTCTTTGAGGTTAAACACACACACACACACACACACACACACACACACACACACACACACACACACACACACACACACACACACACACACACACACACACACACACACACACACACACACACACATACTCTAACACACGCAAAAAGACACAGTGTGTGGTGCCTCTGAGAACAGTTTGATGGTGATGTGCAGTGAAGGGCAGAGGTGGTGCATTAGATGGAGCGTGGAGCTGCTGTGAGTCAGCCGGTCAGACAGACGCTGCTCTCAGGCTGTGAGTAGGTGTCTCTCAGGGGACAGGCAGGCTTTCCTGTTACGAAACCCAGAGTTCAGGCCGGGCAGTCGCTGCAGTTTTTCAATTCTTCATGACATGCAGGGGGGTGGCCTACTAGAAAACACAGTGGAGCACTTCATCTGAGGGTCACAGTGACTTAAAATGTTTTTAAATCCAGAATCCATCAACAGATTATCTCTGCCCCTCACTGTTTTTGAATAGCTTTGTTACATGACATGCTCACGGTAAGCATCTTTAATCTGTTATTCAACTGCAGTTATCAAGATCTTTCCTCAATAACAATCCAAAACCTCTGCTCTCTTAAATATCAATAATTTGTACATGGATTATAGGATTTTGTAAATATGTAACTTGATGCAAAACCATTTTGTGTAACTATGATCTGCTTGAACATATTGCATTGATGTGTATCCATCAGAAAACCTTTTCCCAGTCTTTTCAAGACTTTAAATACATTTTGCAGACTTACAATAAGTGAGTCTGCAGTGATTTAGCTAATTATTAAATTTGCGTTAACATGATGCTAGTGTGTCCGATTTAGCAAGTTCCAAAACCTCCAATACTACTGGTATTAGAAATACCATGATGGGTTTAAAGGAAGAAAGAAATCAAACAAACTGTCAAAGTGTGTTTAATACTATTCATTGTAGTCTTTTCCACTCTCAATAATTGTAATATTGTCTTTCTTCTAATGCATTGTGTCATGTAGTTTGGCATACAATTACTAATTTGTTAGCATTAAATCATATCATAAAGCCTTAAGTTATTGGTCAGAATGAGTTGATGGCATTACGTTTTGAAGCTAAGCTAAGCTAACTACTTTGGCGCTTTATTGCTCAAGCTGTTGTTTGCAGTGGACTTAAGAGTTGCATGTACTGGTCACTGACATTTACGGTATCAGCAGCGTTGTTACTGTGGTTCTTGAAGTCATTAGGAGCTCTGCTATCAGTGGGCTTGCATGCCTCATGCTTATGCAACTGTAACAGTCTCTGTTTTCATTGACGTGTAACAAGAGTCCCACACAGAAGCCATAAGCAGCGTATAGTGTGTGAGATCAGTCTGCAGTGTTGCTTCTCACACGGCTGCTATTAAACACTTTCTGTTTCTATCAATTTATGGCAGATAGGTGGCAGATTGTGCGGTGTTGCTTTAATGCAGCACATTTTGAAATATTAGTGGGAGAAACTTTAGACAAATGGCTTTATGAAGACTGTGCTAGTGTAGTACTGGAATGTTATTATTAATCTAAACACTTCTCACATAATAGCAAAACACTAAAAGGGAATGTTTTACTGTGCACAATGACTACTTGTACTCTTTATTCTTAACAGTAAATGTTTCTTATAAAACTAAAATACCTTTACTAATGTATAATTTTGAGTCCTGGACTTGTGATTAACATGTACTATAAGGCTAGTACTTTTACCTTAGTTAAGAATCTGCTCGTCTAACGGCCTTATTCGTGGCTGTTTTAGTAAAGGTGCCAGGGTGTTTGTCAATTGCGTGTTAGTGCCAGGTGATGGGAGAGATGTATATTGTTGTTTTGGCTCAGGAGCTTTTCCATTTTGGGAGCCCCCGTCCTCGCATCTGTTTTTTTCATCTCTTACGTCAATGCCTCCCGACTTGTCAGTGAGTGGAAGGGTTTTTCCCTCTGGATGCCCCTTGAGAGCTGCTGCCAGCCCTGCTCTATTAATGTAGGCACTTTAACAGGCAGTGGTGGAGAGAAAACGGCAGGGGAAATACTGAATCTCCTTCCTGAGTAATCCCCCAACTTCCTTGTGTCCTAGGTTGGGCCCATCCTTTTCCAAACAGGTGTTGTCAGTCCAGTGATGTAGTAAACTTACTTGTAATATTTTCCCTTCATTGAAATGTCAATAATGAACATGTGAATATGACGTCAACAGGATGTGCGCTCACTTCCTTTGAGCAAAGTGCTTGTTCCTATCATTTGACTCGAGCTCATGCAATAACTTGCAACAGAGACAGGAAAAAGCTGATATATAACCAGCAGCTTTGAAGTATGGGTCGCGCAAATTAACTGAGACACATACAAGCAGAGGCTTTACAAAGTTACAGAGGATGTGACAGACAGTGACAGTGTGTATGTGAAAGAAAATAACAACAGTGGGCAAATGGGAAAAAGCAAAAGAGCAGCAAGAGGCGCATTCAATTGGACACGACTGTTAATTATCTTGACAAATTCAGTCCAGCCTCATGACTGCTGCGCTGGAACAAAATAGTGCTTCTTGTCTCAAACAATCTGCTTGACTAATACAGAGGGCAGGGAAATGGGTTGAGTAGAGGGCATGGGTTAGCATTAGTCAAGCAGATTGTTTGAGACAAGAAGCACTATTTTGTTCCAGCGCAGCAGTCATGAGGCTGGACTGAATTTGTCAAGATAATTAACAGTCGTGTCNGAACGTGTTGGGTAGAATGATACCTTTAAGAGAGTTATATGATTATGTAGTATATCGTATTTCTAAAACATTATCACTGATGCTTTAACACAATATAACAACCTAGTGAAGGTGGAGCGCATTGTAACTACTTTATATATTGTTTAGTTTGACCTCCAGCAGAGTATCCTATTATAGAATTTGATCATATTTTGTTGAGGTAAAAAGTCCAATATGTCTTAAAGAAATATACATTGTACTTAGGTTTAGTGCTTGATTAAATGTAAGTTGCTTCCCACCACTTGAGATTGTGTAGCATTTCTGTTTCAGTGTTAAAGCAGGTATGTACAGTAGTGGGGCTTGAAAAATAAATAGTACAACAAAAGTGTCACCAGCTCATTACGCTTGAATCAGTAACCTAAAACTCACTCCTTATCCTCTTAAGAAGATATGGACTAATATGTGAAGTTGTGTGAATTGACTGTTTATGTTCTCGTCAAAAATGCAATCATTAGAAAGGAGCCAGCATGTCATACACAAGGCCTACAAGACCAAAACACCAATGAGTAATTGGCCTCACTGTGACGCTCCATTCATAGCATCAATGCTCCACATACCACAGACACTGCATACTGCATATTAGGTTAATATGCTGCCAATGTTCCCCCGAAGTGAGGACAACACCCAGGACTTTTGATTTGGAGGCTCATGTATCACCAGGACTGGTGTGGCTTTACAGTAGAGAGAGATTAAAGGGAGGTGCATAACAGAGACACACACACACACACACACACACACACACACACACACAGTGTCAGCTGTGAGAGCTATGACGCACTTTGGGCTCTGTTGATATTGTACAGCAGGCTTTGGCGTCTGTGTGAGCATTCCATTACAGGCATTACATTCCATCACTCTCATGCTTAGCTCACAAAGCAGCTGTGTGTGTGTGTCTGTGTGTACGTGGTAGTATATGTGTACGTGCTGAATTGGACTCTTAACCTTTGTCTACAACAAAAAAACAGCACTGAACAACAATTCATAAGAAACTAATAAGGTCTGGAGCCACTTGTGAGAACAGTGCAGAAAGACACGAGTGGTAGAGTATTAGGCTAGGAAAAAAATAAATACGGGGCCAGGGGAGGAGATAACATTCAGAGGAATTAAATTGCCCTGGAAATACAGAGTAAAAGATTTCTAAGGAAAAAGGCCTACAGTGGATAATAATAATAATAATAATAATAATAATAATAATAATAATAATAATACATGAGACTTGTATAGCGCTTTTCAGGAAACTCAAAGACGCTTGGATGAACTAATCAGATTATTTCTAAAATCAGATTTAGCAATAACGAAACACTTTTAGCACAGAATATTTAACATTTAGGAGACTTTGCTTTCAATTGACAATTATCATTGTTCAAGAGAAACAACCTACTGCTTTGATAAAGTGTAGGCCTATATATTCAACTTTCAAACACTTGAACAAAATTTTAATTAATTTAGCTCCCAAAGTCTACGGCAGTTGTTACTGAAAATGACAGTATGGATATACATAACTCAATAAATGCAATGTTCCATTTCATGAACTCCTTTTGTTGACAAAACTGTTAAACATTGCCAGCCTCATCCTTGAACTCCATGTGCTCTCTTTTCTGTAAAAGTGGAACTGGGATGGATGTAGTTGAGTTGTTTCTGAATATCATGTGATTTACTGCGTTTTCCTCCTTGTCTTATCTCCAGTGTCTGATCTCTCTCTGCACGTTTTTCTAACAACATGCATAGGAGAAGTGTTTAGAGCAACTGATCAGAGAGCAGTCACTGTGCCTTGTTGCACCACATGGTCGTATCATGGCACAGGAGTGTCAGAAGTTGTGTCTCCGTGGAAACTTTGAGGACTTGAAGTCAGACCGTAGGTGCGTCACAGAGCCTGAGTCCTGGGCCTCCGGCTTCGGTTACGCTTGGCTTGTGACACCAGAGATAGTGCTACTACTTTGTTGCCACGAGACCGCACGTTGCAGGTGGGTGTCATGGGGATCAACAACACCCCCCCACCCCCCGCGGCTTCTTCCTGCACTACAGAGAGCCTGAGTTTAGTTGTCGAGACTTTTCTAACAGGACACCCTCATATGTGGTTTTATAACCACATCTGTTTGTCAACTCTTAAACTCTTGATTTTCCCCTTAAACCTTCACTTTGTGTTTTTTAAGAATATTTTTAGTGGAGGATGGTTGACTAACCACTTTGGTCCAGAACTGAAATATCTCAGTAACAGTTGAAATACCATGAATGGTTTGTAATGAAATGGTGAACTGACTTTCATTTTTCTCAGACTATAAATCCTGACCATGACAGCAGTAGTCTTTTTTTATAGATACTTTAAATATTATGCTTGTTGTAAAAGCTAACCGCAGGTATTCTCTGTTGAAAACTAGAAGATTTACAGTGTTGGTATTTCAGTAACTTTTATATCAAATCAATCCCTTGGATGACAAAAACAGTTATTGTTGGATTTCTGTTTTATTTCCTGTGTTCTTCCTTTGTTTTGGACACCATGACATTGTGATGAAACCTGTTGCAATTAACATACTTCATGAATATTTACCTACTACACCTTGACTCACAGCCTGACTCATACTGGATGTTTCACACTGATTCTGATTTGTGACGTAAACAAATTAATGCGAAGTTAGAACAATGCACATCACATTTTAGAGAAGATTTATGAGCACATAAAGAGGCAGATATGTGGCAATAAGTAAACACACACTGAAATGCACACATACACAAAGCATGCCATGACATTTACTACTAACAACATTAATAACACAGCAACGAGCATTTATCTGTTAAAGAAAAACAACACATACAATTCGCACACATAAAGTGCCCCTTTTTTCTCTCCTCTCAATGAACTGTTTTTCTTTCTGCTTCGTCTCGATGCAGCATGTTTTTTTTTCTGTGTCACCTTTCAGTTTGTCACCTGCCGGCCTGCAGGGGACACATGAAGTCATCAGCCTCACTGACGTCAGCTACTCCAGCTCCGAAATACAGCCAACAGTCTGTAAGATGTATACAAGTCTGTCTTTCTTTTCCCCCGAACGCTTGGTTATACAATTTTGCAGAGGGCTATATGTGTGTGTGTGTGTGTGTGTGTGTGTGTGTGTGTGTGTGTGTGTGTGTGTGTGTGTGTGTGTGTGTGTGTGTGTGTGTGTGTGTGTGCGTGCGTGCGTGCGTGCGTGCGTGCGTGCGT
>NW_011357337.1:14111-28016 GCF_000735185.1 Notothenia coriiceps
GCTGGGAGGGGGGATATATCCAGTCTCTGATTGTGTTACGTGTTACTTGTTTGATTCTGAAATTATAAATATATGTGTGTGTATATGTCCGCATCTGTAGCCTGTTATTGTCTCATTATACCGCACTGTCAATGAATTAAAAGTAATAATATAAGTCGTCATGAACACATCTGTCCATCAGACAGAGGGCTGCTGTGCCTCCTGTCATCGTTAATGNGGGCTAATGCTAATGCTAATTATGCTAATGCGAGGATAATAAAATGGTGGCTTCACAACACTTTTTTTGAGTTTTACGGGGCGTTGTTTGCAATCCGCCCAGCCAATCAGAAATATAGCTCTTTTCTCACAAGAGAGCCGCATGAGAGTCCCTGCTCTCTAGCAGGGACGGAAAAGGGGGTAAAAAGGTTCTCATGAACTAATTTTAGTTCCGGCTCTTTTTAGTGTGAACGCGACATTTCGGAACTATATCGGAACTAAAGTGGGAAAAGTACTCCGGTGTGAACGCGGCTCTTGTCTTGTGTCAGTTCGTCTTTTCCTGTCTCCATGTCAGTAGTCTGCTTACCAGTGGTCACTTATCCTATCTCAAGCCTGATTCCTGCTCCTGAATTACTTTGTAAGTTTTGTTCCTCACTTAGTGAGCGATTTTCTTTGTGCCTTTTTTGAGCCTTTTTTCACCTCGTTAAGAGTGTCGATCATTTTTTATAAACCTATTTTGGATAAAGTGTTGTACGCATACTTTACCTCTGTCTCCCGGGTCGTGCATTTGAGTCCTTTACCTTGTGTTTCCAAGTTTGTGACAAATATACATTCATACTATGCCTAACAAATTCAGTTACCAACACCAGGGCCAAAGCTACAGTTGAGGACAGCAAGATGGTTTTCTTAATACTTATTCCTGCAAATTTAGAGGGTGGTCGGAGGAACGGGATGGTTTTCTTATAAGCCAACTATAACATTTTCCATTACACCATTCCATTGTGTAATTTCAAAAAATTAGTTGTGTTTAGTATTCTTCCATAATATGTAAACAGTATTAATTAATTGAAACAGTTATAGTTTCAGAGTTTGGTTGGAAGCTAGTTTAATAAAATCTTAGATGTCCAGTGTAGGAAATTTGAGGCCTTAGTGCTGGTCACCTGTAAGCTTGGTGGCTTCTTGCAGCTACAGTTAACACTAGTAATTACTAATGCTTTGTTTTAGCTCCAACGCTGTGATGCTCCCCAGCTACATTCCTTAGCTGTGTCATAATTTTGGTATGGATGTGTAGTTCTAAAGGTCAGGCTTAACCTGCACCGCCTCCACCAAATGGGACACTCAAGCTTCCCAGAAACCGAATCTACTTGGGAGGTCATCATCGACAAGCATAGTTCAAATTCCCCAAGTGTACAATATCACCACAAAGGTGCCCACAAACATCTGACGAAGTAAATAAACAAGTCTCCCAATGCTTTAGTTTGAAGAGTTAAACAAATGACAAAAAGTGCAGAACAGTCATCTAAAAAACTTTTAAATTTCTCGGCAGTGCCATGTGATTAACATCATGTGCAGGCTGTTGACAAAAACAAACTAGAGAGTTCTTTCCACGCTTTTGTTATTCACTTCCTCCAGAAGTCCCATGAGCTCTGGTCAAGTCAGTTTTAATTTGACAGATTTGTCTCAGAGGGCTTTAATCCGTCAACAACATTTATCTTCTTAGACACTTGAACTGGTTTAGGGAAACTCAAGTCAAAGATATTTACCAGTGATTGAGCTTAAGTGGCCAATAAGTATAGCACATATGATCTACTTCACAGTAATAGTAAAGCAATGTCTTTCAAACCTGTAATCACTTTGGTTCAGTGGATGCTGTACAGTGGTTTTTCTAGAAAAATATAATATGAGGGCAATACTGTGGCGCTGATCTTGTATATAAGACATATCAATTATTGCGAGAACATGACGCCCTTATACAAGATGGAGCCGCGGACATAAACAACAATAGGACTTCGGAGCTCCGTAAAAACAAAGCTGTCCATGCCGTCTGAAGATCTATTTGACAAGATTTTCACTTTTTTGGAGTAATTATACCTTTTTTGACGAGCAAAAACATTGTTTTCTATCATCACTTCACACAGCATCTTGGTATGAGGGCGCAGGGCCCCTGTTACCCGGTTTAGACAAAACCCTTCTGTAGATATGAAATATGAAATTAACATCAGAATCAGAAATGCTTTATTTGTCTCGCAACGGGGAAATGTACACGACAACAACATCTATTTGTTGCTCCTTTTTAAGTTGATTAAAGTTAGGTTGTTCCCAAACGATTCCTGAAAATGTTTCCAAAAAACATGTTTATGGACATTAGCCTAGTATAATGATGGCACTTAATCAGTTCTAGCTCTAAATCAGAGTTGTCACAGTGCTATGATATATTTTCCTCAAATGTTTTCTGCTGATAAAGTCTTGGGAAGGTTATTTTTTAAACAAAACATCTAGGCTTCCTTTGGCTGCTGCTCGTCCCAGCAGGATCAATGAAGTAACTGATGTAGCAACACACTCTGTTGTCGAGCACTTCCGATAGTTGTTTATTTACTTAACTCTAAACCTCTAAAGTTCCACATATCCTCTGGTATTCATACTCGTCCTGATTATTGGCAGTGACGCATGTGTACAGTGTCTCACTCACGTTCGCACAATTAGGAGGGTGCTAATCTCACATAAAGGGGAGAAATCCAAAAGCCCACTGCAGAGGCTTCCTGATAATATTGAGTGTTTTCTATGTGCTGTACTTCAGGTCAGTGGGTTTATGTGTACAGTATCTGTCCCACAACAACGTTTCTTATGCAACTGTTCCCCGGGCTAATGGAATATAACTGTTCTCATGTGTCAGAATTTCCATTTTGTCATCAGACATTAACTTCCCCTCTCGTTTATAGATTCTCATTGGGAAGTTCGTTACAGTGTTTCTCCCCAGCCGCTGCTTCCCCCCCAATCTTCTGTCTCTTCTGCTTTTGTGGACACAAATACATTTGGGAAAAAACTCTGTGCTCAATGCACTTTGATAACCTAAGTTACTTATTCAAAAATCTCGGAATGTTTTATGGCGAGCGTTCTTTGCGTGGAAACCTTGGATTCTTTTTACTTTCTGTACGTGTGTGTGTGCATGTGATGATGAGTGTGTTGGGGAGTACAGAGGGTGAGAAAGGTCCATCGAAGTAACATTTGCGTGCGTAATACTCTTGTCAAAATCCCCAAATGCTTTGTAAATTCCACTTTCTGGATTGGATTTTCTTCTCTTACCAATTGGTAGAAGTGTATTTAGTGTGGATGAAGCTGATATAATTATTTTTCTTGTTGAGCACCCATCTCAAGAAAAAAACTCACAAATAGTTGTGTCTCCTAAGCCTGATGTAACTAATACAATGTGCCAAAGGCCTCCTCTGTTGTCCAAAAACAAGGACAAGGACAGTTCAGTAAGGCTTGAGATGAAGAGGAAGTATACTGGATAATACATAAACAGGATTTCTCCAAGTATGACAATATCAGTACATAATGTGTTAATGTATATTTATTTATGTTTTTCTGCAGCCTCTGACAGTCACAACACAGTTACTTATATGCATTATAAAGACTTTTCAGTCACAGCTCTTAATTGGTTTCACACTGTAAATAGTCTTACGATGTGGCATAATAGAGTGGTGCAGGAACAAGTCCTAAAACAGGGGCAAACAAACTTAGCGGGAGTGTTTACGTGTTCGGCGTAATGACGTACAACGTCCTCGACAACTTCTGTAGTCCTATTCAGCCACTTGTTAACAACCATCGCTTTTCAGACGCGTAAACTTTTCAAAAACCACCAGTGGGGTCAATGCTGATGTATTTAATGTTGTAGAACAAGACGTGATCCGTCTCTTCAATGTGTGTCAACCACAGACCTTATTTCGAGCTATTTTCCTAAATCCTATGGAGAAATCCCATTGATTCTGAGACATGGTAACCGGTAGTGGTAAAATGCTAACTCACTTCCGGGTTTTAGGACTCGTCACTGCACCACTATAGGACTACAGAAGTTGTCGAGGACGTTGTACGTCATTACGCCGAACACGTAAACACTCCCGCTAAGTTTGTTTGCCCCTGTTCTGCTTGAAAGCAAGTACCTGCGCTCTTGCAAACTGTTAAAACAAACGCTTCAACTTGTACAATCTGTATTTTTGAATATCGATCTTAAGTTGGCGTGAAGTTGAAGTCGTGCGACCCTGCTGTACTTGGCTGTAGTTAGTTTATAGCATAACGTTAGCATTTTGCTTCTGGGGATCATACATTTTAGCCATGCCTCATTTCGCTCTATTTGCTCTATTCCAGCCCTGTCTTCACAAGGGCTTATTCTGTGGCAAATGAGCTGCAGCTGACCACGCCCTCCTGCAAAGGAGGGGTGCGAGGCACGAGCGTCATGTTACCATGCTGTTTCCATGCAGTTACCATGCTGTTACCATGCTGTTATCATGCTACGCAACCCCACATTCCCCTGATAGGTGGAGAGTTGCCCATATAGGCGGAGCACCCCGTTTCTGACGTCAGAACAATTTCAAATCTGTATCAGTCTGTATCAGATAAGTTAAAGCCCCGTTTTTAGAGATTTGGGTATGGAGGAAAAGAGGGAGGGTTGTGTTTTCTGACACTTGGTGAGTTCCCTGACACACCGGGGACACATATTCATGTATAAAAGACGTACAAAAGTGCATTTTGCATGATAGGTCCCCTTTAAATCACTACACTGGCTCCCCGTGGAACTGAGGATCGAATTCAAGGTCTCCGTTCTCACCCACCAGTGTACCCATGGAACTGCCCCTCCCTACCTCAAGGAACTCCTCACCCCCCATACCTCCTTGCGGACCACCCGCTCCAGCAACTCCAACCTCCTCAGACTCCACAGGATCAAGCTCCGTACTATGGGAGACCGGGCAATCTGCTCGGCTGCTCCCAGTCTGTGGAATGCTCTCCCCGACCACAGAGCACCATAGACCGTGGAAACTTTAAAAAAAGGCCTCAAAACCCATCTATTCAATAGAGCCTTTCCCTAGACCTTTTTATTTATTACCACCCTTTTATTTTATTTTATTTGTATTTGTTTTGTATTGCTTTTTATTCATTCTACCGTGTTGTGTACTGTTTTTATAGTGTTCATGCTCACTGCTTGTAGCACTTCTGGATTTGAAGTCAAATATGAAGTGCTTTATAAATTAAACCCATTATTATTAAATAAGTTTCTATATCTTAACGCATAATAGTTGAAATGTTCTACTCTAACTGTGTTTATGTGGGCACCGTTTACACCAAGGCAAATTCTTCGTATGTGTTAACCTACTTGGCTCTAAACCTGTTTCTGATTCTGATTCTGAAAAAGAACATACATTAACAAGTCAGATGGTCACAGTGTGCTGTAGCTTGTTACGAAAAGCTTAATAGCTCATGCAAGGTTCACGTCTGCAGCAGGCATCAGCTGATGACATGATGCGTTTGTGACGTCTGTTTTTTTAAATGCATGGCATTCCTTTTACGCTCATTCCCACAAGCAACTCCTCAAGGGTCATATGCCAAATGTCACAGTATTCGTTACATGTATAAATAGGTGCGAACATGTATGTGTCAGACAGTGTAAATATGTACATGAAACAAGCAACAAATCATTAAGTCTGGAAAATGCAGTTCTCCTACAGGAGTTAAATCTGAGTTCATTTTCTTTCTCTTGACAAAGTGGAGATAACGAGCACGCAGCCAGAGTAGAGCAGCAGAGCTCACTTGGATGGTCTGCCTTCTCATTTTGCTGTTGCGTCACTCCATTCTCACATGGCCTTTCCTGTTAGACGTCAGACACCTGTCCATTCTCAGTTTGATGAATAAGCGGCCAGCAGTAGGGCCATGGGGGTGCAATGCATCATCACTCTGCATCACAAGATAATCATAGGGTGCCAGCGAGTGCATCATCAGAGAGCCTCGTCATCAGTTGGTGGAAGAGGGTGAGGCGTCATTAGAAGTCTTTAGTCCGGAAAACGCACTGGTTATTCTGCTCCTGTAATAACCCTGGAGTAGGGAGACTTAATCAAGTTGCTATCGAAATATTATAAAGATAAAACAGTATTTAGGAATACACAATGTTTTTATCCCACCATAATTATTATTAGCGGTTGTCACTGTTAAGGATGATTATTAGTATTATAGACAGGTATTAAGAGGTATTGCATATCTATCATTAGATTTAAGGATGCAAAAGGTTTTGTTTGTCACATGCTCATTCAGTATGTGCGAGAAATCTAGATTTGCATAAGGCTGTACCTACAATGCCTACGATAATCACATGTGAGAATTAAATACAACATGTCAAAATAGAAAAGGTTAATTCTACATTTATATCTAATTTAGTATGGCATTCCTTGCTCACTTAATGTAAATAATATCCTACTTTTATTTTGTGTTAGCTGTAAATTGGCCCTTCAATAGTGTTTTAATTGTCAAATAGTTAAAGTCAAGTCCTGTTTTATTTCGATTTTTGAAATGTTTATATTTTATAGTTGTTCATTTTCTACTCTTTTTCATTTCTAATTATGTGCAATGCCTTGTTTTTTAGCTTCTGTCACAAAAACATTTCACAATTTGGGATCCATAAAGTACATCTTATCTTATCTTGCTTTGCTTTAGTGGTTTCCTTCATATTTCTTTATCATAATGAAATATCGACCGACATGTTGACCGTAGATATAATATAAGTTATTGAAAAACATCAAGACAACAGACAGTTTAGGAAGGGAACTTTATTTAAATAAATAGCCACATAAATACACAATCTATCTGGAACTGACATTCTCTCTCCTTTCTCTCTCCTCCTCACTCACACACACACACACACACACACACACACACACACACACACACACACACACACACACACACACACACACACACACACACATGCTCACACGATCAAGTTACAAACCAGGAAATAGGATCTTATTTTTTTTTATCAAAAAAGAGAACTGCATCAAGAGTCTTAGCGTTTCAATAGTTTGTGAAGAATTGTTTTCGTAATGAGAAATAAAATATAAATAAAGTGCAATTTTCGCTTCTATTTACACAGCAAGTTCAAAGGTCCGATACAGAAGAAGAGAGAGAGAGGTCCGAGAAGGTCTCAAAAGGGCCATTAAGCTTCTTTCTTTAATGTAACGATCAGAGATGAAGACCTCAGATCAGGAGCTTGTTCAAAGGCACAAGTGTTTGTAGTGAGTGCAATAAACCAAAGTTGTTCTATAGAAACATCAACACTTTTTCCAAAGCAGAACTTGGTTTGCAAAAACACTGCTCTTCTACAAGTTGTTTCACAGATATGAGAGGGCTTAATAAGCTTATAATATTACACATCTCGTTCAGCCTTAAACTGTGTGAAGTTCAGCTTCCAGCACAACATAGTATTGCTATATCCTGACTTTTTTTTCTATTCTAGAAAAGTACAAAAATGAATACCACCATGGTAAGCTATGGGTATAGGTAGCACTTGTAGCTTCGGGATTTGGTGGTAGCCAGAGTTTTCCCATGGCAACAGCTAAGGAGATCATGTGAAATATGTTTGCTAACCACCTTGCTACATTTTGAGACAGCATTCAAAGTGAGTAGTCAGTAGTGTATCTGATAGATCAGCTATCTCTTGTGCTGTTTGCTCTTTGGTAAAACCCAAATTCTTCCTTTCAGTTAAAGAACTACAAGCATGCTGTGAGAAGAAACAACATTTTGAAATGCCTTGAGTCTTTTCTCTCAATTTCTACAGTAACATGTTATTATGTCACATAAATAGTACCTGTTCTAGACAGCTAGCTAGCACAGCAAAGAGATACATTACAAATAAGAACACAAACACCTCAGGCAAATGTACATTTGACCATCCTATATAAAGCCTTATGCTTCCTTGGTATTTCAATGTGAAATATTGCACATTTCCCACAGTCTTTGTTCTGTGCATTTGAAAATGTTGTTTCCTCTTATATACTGGGATTGACACCATTTTCTTCGGGAATTCTTTTTACAGGTTTCTAATTTGTTGCCTGTGGAGGTAGTAAAAGCATCTAACGGGAAGGTGTTTATCAAACAAGGGAATACGGATCAGTGTATCCACATGTGTAGGGTGCCACCAAGCTGAAGGAATGTACCTGTTGTGCTTTACTCAATCAGTGAGACACCATCGTCCTTCAGTTTTGGCTGATGAGGATGTAGCAGTCTTTTGCGGCTTGAGGTAAAAGCAGCATTTGCGTAACTATAATTATCTTGCACAGAAGAAAAACAAATCACAGTTTCAATACAAATGAACTCCTTCAATGAAGCTTTGGACACTATACTGCATGTTAATTGCTACAGAGAGATGTCTCTTTAGAAAGGCGAACAAAGTGGAAAGAAAATCATTTTGGTCTTCTGTCCAGTCAATTGAAAAACATAGAGAACAGGAAATGACACAAAAGTGTCTATAAACAAGAAGGAAGAGGGAGCCTTCCTGTATTCAACAAAGGTCACGTCTCAGAAAAACTGCATCAAAGCACGGGAGACGCAACTTTATCAGCTACCGTCAACTCCATTTCATTCAAGTGACACTATCATCAGGGCGCTGCCTTTCAGTCTATTATTGCTTCTCTTGCTCTCTGATACGGGTTTAGCGCCTTGTCCAGAGTCTGATTATTGCTTAGCCTTTAGCTTATATGCTATTAAAGTATACCCAACATACACATTCTCCCATGTGTACCGCATGTTGTTAAATAAAGTGTTCATGTGTCGCTTGCATCTGCTTTTGTTCTTCTTCCTCACTTCTGCTTTTTTTCTTTTTACGGCTCCAAATCTTTATCTTCCACAAAGAAAAACATTTCTGGTCGTGATCGTTTTACTTCACCATCACACAGCTACTGAGCTGCTGCTGGGTGGACAGACACGAGTCCTGCTGGTCCGGGTCTGTGCTGGAGGCCGAGTCCGCGCTCCACGCCCCTGGCTTGGACATGATGGGGAAGGTGCCTTGTGTTGTCGACTGGGGCAGCTGTTGGAGGCCGATGTGGGAGGGAGGGGCGGTTTGCTGGCTGATGTGCAGACGAGCCTCAAGGAGGTAAGCAGCGGAGGCCACGGGGGACAGAGAAGAGGCGTAGCAGGCTGAGGAGGATGATGAGGAGCAGCCGGAGGAGGAAGTCTCCAAGCTCTGTTTCCACGGACTGTGCTCTAAACCCACTGACGTTTGCTGAGGAGGTAGGGCGGAGGGGGTAGGGGTGTCAAAGATGGACGAGGAAGCAAACACTGTAGTAGGTGGAGGAGAGGGTGACGGCTGCCGGGCGAGAAACAGCAGGGGATTCTGGGTAGATGCGATCGGAGCAGCTTGGACCAGAGGCTGAGGTTGGATCTGGATCTGTAGCATCCTGAAAAATAGAGACAGAAGATCAGACTATTAACATCAGGGCTGTAAAGTCTGACCTGATTGGCCACCTCAGACATCAACATCAACAGTGTGCTCTTGAGTAATATTGCTCACGTTTCTCACCTTTGCTGGTGCAGCACCTCCTCCAGCATGCTGCGGTGTTCAGAGAGCGCCGGACCCAGAGACCCTCGGCTGCCGCGGTTACAGGAGGGGGGAGAAATGACTTGCCTCGTCAGACCTTTGATCTTATTTAATCCCAGAAGCCCTTTGGTGCGTGTGTTTTTCCTCAGCTGCTGCCGGAAAGCTTTGAGGCCTGTGAAAAGACAATGGAAAGTTATTGAAAATGCTCCTTTGATCGCATAAAGTGACAAATTATTAAAAAAAAAGAGGATGAATCAGAGTGGATGAATGCACTGTACCTTGTGAGAGGGAGGTGTCAGAGGCTCGGCGACCCTCCTGGAAGCTGACAGCGGGCAGACTGCCCTGGGCCTGGGGCAGGAGGTGGGAGGAGAGGGTCAGGTGGGTCTCAGCAGGCAGCAGGGCTCCACTTTCAGCACGAGAGGCCAGAAGTGTTGACATCCCACCCATAGCATCCTGCAAAGTGTGGGCTTGACTAGACGAGGACTTCAGACAGCCGTCAGAAGAGGCACCATCGGAAGGACAGACCACGATGCCTACAGAAACACAACAGGCAAAACAATTAAAACGTTGGATATCCAGCAGTGGGCATCAAAATGTGCTGTATAGTGAAGCCTTTCAAACTAATGGTTTATGTATAACATACTTACATGGAGGGTTGCACTGGTGGAAACGGGCCGACACCTCAGCCAGTGTGTGTCTGCGGGAAGTTGTGCTGGGAGGGAGCAAAGGCGCAAAGGTTTGTGTTGCCTCCTCTTCCTCCAGGTCTCTGGGTCGCACCTCTTCACTGATGCTGGTCTCCAGCAGGCTGTTGGGGGAAATGGAGCGGTTCCAGAGCAGTCGGTTTAGGCTGGCCTCCACTGGAAACACCACACGCTGAAACACAAAGAGAGGGACCGTTAGTAGGAGATAATGGCGAACTCTCGTAACACTGAGCTGCCGACAGTAGAAGGCTGTCAAATGTAATCCATTTTTACCTGAAACAATCCAGCTTGGTCATACTCCATCTCCGGGTACACTGGAGCAGTGCTTTGGGCAGGAATGGAAAATGCTGTAGATGTAAAGCTGTCAGCTGACTCCATGATCGCCTAGAAACAAGCACAAGGCACACAACGTTTTAGAATCCAAGTATAAAGTGGCAGGTTACATCACAATGAAATGGAGGGCTACAGGAGATAGACAAGTCATAGAGAGTGCACTTTTGATCTGTACACTATCCTTTTTGCCAGCCTCTCTAATCCGACGTTGTATGACAATCAAATTGCTGGAGTGCTCACCTCTGGGCCGGGGGAGTCGGAGGTGCTCCTGGGTCTCTGGCTCCAGGTCTGCTGGCGGCTCAGCTGCTGGCTGCGGTGCTCTCTCACTCTCTCCAGCAGCAGGTAGTAGATAGCAGAAAAGTGGTTGTAGCTGCTGCTCTGCAGAGACTGTGGAAGAGGACAGACAGCAGATTAGTGGTGTTGCCGTTATCTTTCTGTGGCTCTTAATGCCAGCTTGTATCTGTCACTTTCTCTCTTTACAGCTTACTTTAGCTCTTCTCATCTTTATTGTTAGAGTTAAAGCAACGTCTGTGTTCAAGCTTGCTGCCCTTGTTGAGTAAAATCTCTTTGGAGACGACATAGTAACAATTGAATCTTGAATTCACCTCAATAGTTTTTTGGCGGTCGATGCCCAGTGTGTTCATGATGCCCAGCACTGGTTCACTGTAGTCCCCCAGGTTGGAGTTGTACTCTGTCAGGGAGTGGCTGAGGGTCTGGTGGGCGGCTGTGGGGTCTGCCAGCATCCAGCGGTGCTGCTTGATCTGGGCCATGGTGATCCTCCGGGACGGGTCCACCACCAGCATCTTACGGATCAGGTTTTCACAGTCTGGAGGACGGAAAACAAGGAATGAGTCTTGGATTCACAATTCTTGGAAGATTAGACAGTATTTTTTATGATTGTGTTGCCGTTATACCTTGAGACATGAAGAAAGGGATTCTGAATCGGCCCTCAGTGACTCTCTGTCTCAGTGCAGGAAGGCTGGGTCCATCAAATGGAAGCGAGCCGCAGACCAGAACATAAAGCACCACACCAAGGCTCTGTGTAGAAAATAGCAAAACGGAGAACTTAAGCATATGAAGGAAAAAAATGCTGGAATTAATAATGCTGTCTATATATTACTTCTATCAGCTTACCCATATGTCCAGCTGAGGCCCCTCATACTCTTTCCCTTCAAACACTTCAGGGGCAGCATAAGGCGGGCTGCCACACCATGTAGCCAGGGGCTCCCCTGCATTATAGAAGTTTCCGAATCCAAAGTCTGTAAGACACAGAAAGAGATACACAAAACTGTTATTATTCAAACTTCTCAGTTTTCTCTGTTTCCAACATGAGGAGCTCATCGCGCTGAAAGTGATGATGCCTTTCAGTGTATTTGTCAGTGTCATGTCCTTATCATTGTCGAAAGACCAGATCATAATGAGCTTTAATATATAGTTTCCCACACATGAGACAGACAGGGGTATGAAAAGATAATATTAGATTCAAAACATGCTTTCTAATAAAAACAAATTAACCCTTTTAATCAAAGTCACAAACCACCAGACCTACCAGCTATTTTGATGTTCATGTTGGCATCCAGCAGCAGGTTCTCGGTTTTAAGGTCACGGTGAACAATGTGGTGTTGATGGCAATAGTCCACAGCTGTAAGAATCTGCCAAAACTTCTTTCGCGCCTCATCTTCACTCATGCGGCCATTTGTCTTCAGGTGGTCTGTAGGGAGAGAGGATATATTCAATGCCAAGTTTCTGACTTGAAAATGTATATTATTTTATCTATTGGAGAACATATTTGGCCAATATTCATTTTAAAAGTAAAATATTAAAAAAATCGAAAGCTGAACTCACCAAACATTTCTCCATTCTTCGCATACTCTGTCACAATGTACAGCATGTCTTTGGTCTCCATGACCTAAGCAAAAGGAAACAAGACAGAGTTTTAACTGACTATGCCATTGGCAGCTGGCTATGACGCAGCGTAAAACCAGTTCCAAATTCATCTGTTTAGCCCGCTCCAGGCATCTCTTGGCATAAGAATGTTCTAACCACCAAATTCCTCGTCTCATTATTCCCTGTATCAATTATGTTAAAAACACACCCAAAACGGAAATGTGTAAAATGCATATCTTTCGCATAGAGATGTTCTTCCTGAGGCTGACACTAGTTGGCAACCGTCCTAGTGTTGTATTGTCAACTCTACTCCCCCTATCTCTTTAATTCCAGGAAACTGAGAGACAAATTCACATGGGGCAGTATTCACGTGTACATCTAGTGCAGGGGTGTCAAACTCAAGGCCAAATCCGGCCCGCGACTTCATTTTATGTGGCCCGCAAGAGCTTGCAAAGAATATAATACGTTTATTATACAGTTAAATGCCGCTTTACAGAAGCAGGTTGCCCATTAACTACATGTCCCACAATGCATCTCGTTTTGTGACATGCTCACCGAAGAGACTTGCAATTATTTGCCCTGGACATCTGCTTTCAAACGTAGTTAGTTATTACCCTATCCGATAATAATCCAATTCAGAGGCAATAATGTAATAATACATTATTTTATATATATATTTTATATTTATATATGTATATTTATATAGTTACAACTGGCCCTTTGAGTGCAACCATAATGCTAATGTGGCTCGCAGTGAAATTGAGTTTTACNAAAAAATAAACAATGTTTTGTTGCTTAAGCTTATGTATTCAGTCATTATTCAATGGTATACTAAAATCCATGTGAAAAAAATTGCTTCTCACTGTTCTCAGGTCAAATATTTATATGCGATTAAAAATGCGATTAATTGCGATTAATTAATTACAAAGCCTGTAATTAATTAGATTAATTTTTTTAATCGAGTCCCGGCCCTAAATATAATACATTATTTTATATATATATTTTATATTTATATGTATATTTATATAGTTACAACTGGCCCTTTGAGTGCAACCATAATGCTAATGTGGCTCGCAATGAAATTGAGTTTTACACCGCTGGTCTAGTGTATCAGAAACACCATGAGTGCAATCACTCAATACACTCTTTGCACTATGTAGGCCGGAAAGACGCAATTCCCAATTCATTCCTTGAGCTCATAAAAAGCTCCCATTCCCCAGGAGAGCCCTCAGGAACAGGGCAGCTGAGCAGAAAGGTTGCAATACAAAGACATTTTTTTTTTTTCAGAAGACAAAGCCCTTTCTGGGAAAAGCTGCTGTGAATCAAATGTCACAAAAGTAAACTGAATACTCCAGCTTAATCTTTTTCATCCACCAGCCCCTTTAGAAAACCAAGAGAAGAAGGATTCAATCCACCGCTCCTCAAAGCGGG
>NW_011357337.1:28048-50708 GCF_000735185.1 Notothenia coriiceps
GCAGTCTTTGTCCGTCCGATAGGGCAGCTCTCCGGGGCTCTGTCACCTTGAGGTGCTGCTGACGTCAGCACTGAAGAGCAGGCACGGCACGTCAAGCACCCTCAAGCTATCCCAGAAGGAAGATTACCTCCTTAACATTCATATTTTCCATTTTGTTTTCCATAAAGTAGCTTTAAGGTTGTTTAAGCTGCAAAATATTCTAACCTAAAACATTGGTCTCCTTATTCCATCACATGCACATATTTGACAGGTCTTGTGCAGCATTTGATAAATATTGCTCATAATTCAGTCTGATATAATTGATAATTCCATATTATTTCCGCCATGGATTATCAAAAACGTGGTCATTCTTTTTCTGTCAATTGACTAATCAATTAGGGGACTACATTATTGCCGCTTTAGTGATTATCTGGCAGCTCCTCCAGTGTGACGGGATTGGCTCGAGCCATCCCCTGAATAGGAAAAAGCAGTTACAGATAATACAGGGATGGATTTTTTTTGTGTTTGAGATCAGCAGAGGTTGTACTGCCGCACAGTAGTGGGGTGTTGTTCAAGGGGATGAGAGGAATGTGCAATTTACACAAGGTCAAACAGAGGAGACAAAGAGAAAGGGAGAGGCTTAAATGATCCTCGACTAGAGAGGGGAAACGAAATGTTACTCTCATGAGACCGGTTAGAGAAGCAGCAGCTGATTTATCAGCCAAAAGGTCTCAGACCACCTCCTCCCCTTCATCGAGTACCAACCATCTGACTCGCATCACCTCAGACAACACGCACGCAGATTAAAGAGGATGCATCACAAGCAGGATACAAACAGAGGTCATCCATGTTAGACTTGAGAGCCACCTTTACCTTGACCTGATCATAATCCAATCTAATGCAATTATCGGTATATCCTTTTCTCGGTTAACAGTTAACAAGGTGATTTTTGTAAATTATTTACATTTCTGATATAGATTTATGGACAAATTTCTCCGTCTCGACAGGAGCTTGTTTGATTTGAGACATGATTTCACAGTAAATACTGCTTAGCTTCTTAAAATCAGACATTAAGTAGGTCTAATCTCATAAAGTAGCAGAATAGCACAGAGCTTAAAAGGGCAGAATGAGTCCAAAGGAAGAAAAAAGAAAGGGCATTGTGTGTTTTTGCCTTTTCTTGCCAGACACAAGCCAGAACACCAGAAACGGCATCCGAGGAGAAATAGTCAATTATTTCCACTAAGTCTTCAATTGAATTTGCAGTAAAGCTAATTGGGTTCATGTGAGGTACTGACACTTTGCACCAGGCTTTAACGGCTGGTAATTGGCCTCGATGTCCAGACCTGTGGACGAAGCTTTAACCAGAAGCGCTATCACTACAATCTCTTCTACCAGTCTTGCAGTGAGCCGGTACAATATCACTTGGTTAACAAATTCTCCTTATTTGGCACGGCCGCATCCACATATCAATGATAACAACCACACTGTAACTGAGGGAAATCAATGTCCCCCTATTTTGCAAAGCTCTCCACACCATTGCATTTTCCCTCCCAGATGCATGCGTGTGTTCAGACTGGCTCTCTGCACTTGGGGCCATCACACAACCAAGCTTCACCATTGAGGATGTAATACAGGTTGAACAACTACTGCTGCAGCCATGCATAGAATAACACTGCACAAACATGAACAATTATACACACCTGGTAGAGTTTGATGATATGAGGGTGGTTAAGCAGCTTCATTATCTGCACCTCTCTGTATATTTTCTCCAGGTTGGAGGGGTTCAATCTGGTCTTATCAATGATTTTAATGGCCACCTGAAAAAAAAGATAAATTGTAAATGTCAAAAAACAATAATTTGAAAGGTTATGCATCTTTAAAAAGCAGCCACAGAATTATAGCAGAGATGCTGACCTGTGTCTTGGTGACTTTATGTCTGGCCAGTTTCACCACGGCAAAGTTTCCCTTCCCCAGTGTGCGGATGATCTCGTAGAAGCCGACCTGCAGGGGTCTTCCCTGGGCCGAGCTGGACTGAGCCCCCTGGCTGCTCTCTGTCAGGATCACCATGGTGCATCAACAGTCTGGAGTTACTGCGTTGGGATAGGTTTGGGTTAATACCTGCAGAGAAAAACACTTGCTTTAATTTCACTGCATATTCAGATATAATTTATATAATTGCAGTACATTCTTATTTTGTGATAGGTAGATACACGTATGTACTGGTGTGCACCAGTGTGCACCAAAGGCAGGGCTCTACATCACATGCAGCAGGGTGAAAACTTGCTTGTATAACAAATGATGTCAGTGGGAGAAAGTCTCACTGGAGTGGACTGAGTAAGGTTCTATCAAAATGTTCTTCACAGTGTTATCCTCCAAAAATATTTTTTTAAACATACACTTTTTCGAGTTTAAAAAAAAAAAAGGATCAAAAACGGATAACTTCTCCTAATGTGTTAATCATATAGAATTCATTTGATTAAAAAATCAAGGTCACTTTTCTTAATGTTAAATAGAAAGTAAAAGACAAATCAGCTTAACTAAAAACGAAAGCACTTTTGGTTGTGCAAGAAAATTACAGAAACGGTTTATTGCCTCTGAGGTAGTAAAAAGTAGGTATTTTGGAGAGAGGAGTCTCGTCTTACCTTAAAAATCGGACATAAACCACCTTCTCTGAAAGTTCCCAGAAAAAATGTAAACCATTCCACAAGAAGAGGGAAGAAACAACAACGACAGTAGGGAGGAAAAACTGTAGAAAATACGCGCGGAGCAACTTTTTTCTTCCCGTCTTATTTTGAGTTGTGAGTTCATACAATAAGTTTCTCAGCCCGGGACTCGGCTGCGACCGTGTGTATCTGTGCGCTCCGCCGGAATGCAGAGCAGAGCCTCGGCACTCACAGGGGGAACTCCTCCTCCTCCCCCCGCCACCATAACAAATTGATACCCACCTTATTAACGTCACACCCGCGTCAGAGCTCCGAGCTGGGTGCAAGGCAAGGCCGGGCTCGAGCGCAAGTCACTGTTGCCGAGCAACCGCGAGGCTCGGTCGTACGGTGACGCGAGTGCTGATCAGTGCTGATGGAGGGGTTGCCTGGAGATGTGGACGATGACGTCAGTGGTAGAGATATGTCACCACGTGATGTTTCCCGGCTGCCTCGCGCTCTCACTCCATACAGTCCGGGTGCGCGCGCGGTTCCAACAGAAACAGGAAGCAACTGGTGATCTTTTAAAACAAATATTAGTATTATTATTGAGCAATCAAATGCACATTACATTTAATTGGACGTGAAAACAATGATCTTAACTAAAGGGTATTAAAATATGTAGTTATTAACATATCTATAGTACCTCAAAGCTTTTATTTAAATTAGTTCATTATGTTTATTATATTATATTATTCTGCTTATATTATATTATTATCTTACATAGAACTCAAATAATTAATGTGAATTAAACTCAAGTTAATTTGGTCACAGATCATTAATAGGCCCTTAGGAATACTTTTATCTAGGCTACGTTTTAAAATTACGTTTTTCAGGTTTTCTTTTTTTAAATGTATATTGTTGCGCAGGAAGTGCAAGAAAATCCAATTTGCAAAAAGCAGGTGGGACTGAAAGAGAGAGGCAACACCGTATCAATCAATGTGAGAACAGCAGTGTGTCACTGAAAAGAATAAGACTTGCAGGAAAATAAGGGAGGGGGAGTGTTACCAAAGAATGAGAAAAAAGTTGCATGAGAACTAGTAGGAGGATGCGGTTACGATGGAGACAACGTGCACACACACGCAAACATCCATATAACTCCTCACATTAATGTATTACAACTCAAATGATTATCTGACATATTATTTTATGAACGCACAGTTAAGAAAAGCAGTGCAAGGGTTGTGTGAAAAAGATTAGTATACAAACTTTCTCTGTCAATAAACTGTCTAAAATAACCTCGCTCAGCCTCTAGATATTTGCAAACCATCACTTACAGTGTTAGATCTCAGCTAGTGTCATTGTTATTTATACTGTCATGCTGCTGATTTTCAGTAATGACAGAGCTGCTGTATGTTTAGCAGCAACAGAGGTTTTCTGACAGAGCTGCCATTTTGCCTATCGAGATGAGGAGAGAAATACAGTCATTAGTCAAATATAAAAAAACAAAAACTAATTTGATGTCCATAGGTGTTGCAGGGGATTCCAGATACATATAAGATGCATTGATGGAAACTCATATGTGAAATTGCAAAGAAAGCTACTTATTTATTAAGCAGCCAAGCTTAGAACAAAGTGACACAAAAATGACAGGACCATATGGCCAAGAGTGTAAACAGTCAGTGTGACACCCCAAGAACACCAACAACTCTATTATAACATGTTTCAGATGGGACATACTGTAAAATGTCATAGCATGTGAATACAAGTAAGTGCAGGTTAGTGTAAATACCATACCCAGTAGAGAAACAGTTCGTACCCTCCC
Source organism: Notothenia coriiceps (assembly GCF_000735185.1). Classification (NCBI taxonomy): domain Eukaryota; kingdom Metazoa; phylum Chordata; class Actinopteri; order Perciformes; family Nototheniidae; genus Notothenia; species Notothenia coriiceps. Next base: position 32,492 of record NW_011357337.1, read on the forward strand.
ACAGTCTGAAATGTTAAAGGAATGCAAACTTCATGCAAAGTGTCCCAACTGAAATGTCATGCAATATTGTGATGCACATTTACAACGAATCCACACAGCCCACGCTGTTTCGTAACCAAATGTCTTCTACCTGTTGCCATTTGAATATCTGTCTGACTCCATTTTCTCAGTGTGAGCAAATCATGTATTTACCTGAGTCAGATTGTCCAAGTATGATGGGGGATTTATTTTAACAAATATTTGTGATAAAGCATGAGCTCGCGTATCTAAGAGGATGAGATTTGAATTGAGACTACATCACTTTTGCTGAACACTTCTTCTATGAACATGAGTGGTAACCCTACGCAGCAAGTTGTTGTATTCATAATTACTTTAACTTTTCCTTTCTAAGAGAAGGAATATTTGTGTCTGTCATAAGGTAAATAATATAGCTTTAAGTTGAAAAAATCGGGAAAATCCTTCATTTTAGATTGAATGGAGCTCCTGAAGTCTTTCATGTTTAATGAGATTAGATCCTAAATGAATGAATAACAGGAACAAGAGAAAACAAATGCCTTCTGAGGCTAGTTACAGAATATAAAATTGATAAAATATGAAGATAAAAAACAAAAATTCAATGGGGCAGGTTTAAGGCAGATCATTTTATAGTTCTCCTCTTAAGAACAAATGTAATCAATCATGAGATCATTTGAGAGCCGCTCTTGTAAAATAAAAATATACCCATTGCCCAGAGAAGAAATGTGTTGAACGTGAGCCAAACCACATTCAGCACAAACCAGTCTAACAGGCACAACCTTTAATTCCTGGTAATAACAAGAATACTGGCCTCCCACACACTCTCACTTTCTGTCATATACACAAACATGCATGCACACACACATATTCACAGTCTACGCATTTTTTATCTCTTTAAGTGTGTGCATTTTTGTATTTATTCATCACTATTAATTGCTCATCGTAAACTTGTCGACGAACCTGCAAAATCATTTTGTGTGTGCAGAAAAGAAAAGATTATTTCTGCTCTGTCATGTGCTGATTACAAAGAAATACAAATACTGTATGTACGGTTGAGCAGTGCTGGTTTTGTCCTCAAGAATTATCAGCGTTTACTAAAAACAGGTGACTTTTCAGGCACGTTCCACTGCACATGTATTCCCGAGGACAGTCACAGGCATTTTTTGTCTGTTTGTGTGTTTTTATCAAATGTGGGCGCACAAAGGTTGCCTCAAAGGTTATATTTGCCTCTTCAAGCACTTAATTTAGTTGAGGAAATACACTTTCCCGTGCTGACTGACAGCAATATATGTATGACAGCATGTAATGAATCACGCTTTTCAGCCAAGGACTTGCTGCTCGCATAAATAAGCATATATTTACGTGGAATCTTTTCTCCAGTACTATAAGTGGGTGCTGTCTAAATGTATTGGAAGCGTCAATAATGGCAAACGTCAAAGAGAACCAAGGACGGAAATTATTCACAGTGGAGATTAGAACATTAACTTCTGTAAATCTTATTTCATTTAGTTATGCCTAACGATCAGTTGTAATTACTGTAAATTATCATGTCCCCTGGCTGCTCTTTAAGACAATACTTATCAGCAGAAAAATCCTTTGAAGGTTAGATGTGCGTCTACAAAACAATATTAAACCTGAACACTGTTGAAAACATGGCTCAAACTATTGAATTCAGAAACGATATATCCATACATTTAGCTACAATAGAAAGCCTTATCTCCGTCAATGAGGTTATGGTTTTGGTTGTCAGGATCATTGAAAAACGATTGGAGGTCCATTTAACCTAAGGGTGAAAAGTAAGAAGCTATTACATTTTTGGAGCGGATTGGGACCACAGGGTGGATTCTCACATATTTCTTGCTTAATGGCCTTGGTGAAAGTCTAATAAACACCCTATTAAACATTAGGCTACATATGCTCTTTGTTATACTTTTCACATCCTGTGATCGTCCAGCTGTAGAATCACTGCTTTCCTTTTCTAATAGTTTCTTCTGTACGTCTTTTACATGACCGCAGTGACATCTGTGTCGCACATCACCACTCAAAGTGTGATACTGTGTGCTCTGCAGAACATCTGTTCAGCCTGACCTTGACTTACCGAAGAGTCATTGTGGCTCTTTTCAAGCTGGCCACACATGCTGCCTGATATTTTCATAATGTAAAATCACATTTAGTTTACGATACAATTGCGAGGTCAATATTTTACAACTGCCTATAGATGTTTTATATGCAGGCATTTTGTATTGGTATTGATATTCGATTATAAACTGATCATGTGCAATAAATGTGGACAATAAGAATGCTGATGTTTTTCCGGCTTAATATTTAGCATGTTTGGAATTATGCTTTAGTGTGGTAACAAGCTAGCATTTGCTAAATAGCAGTCGTGTGAAGTACAGCTTATTTGTCCAATGCTCTGATTTATGACCAAATATCTGCAAATGTAACTCATCTATACTTCACATATGTGCTCATTTGCAAATGCTAGCATACTAAAAAGCTAAATGAAAATGGTGAACATGGGAAAAACTACACCTGCCAACACGGCGAGCTAGCATTGTAAATACTAGCATGTAAGCATTAAGCTCAAAGCACCACCGCCAATTCATCATCAGCATCACAGATTCGCTAGCAGGACTGGTTCTCTTGTTACTTTATGTACACTTAACATAATCCAAACTCCTTCACTTGCTGTAATGACAGACGTAGTATTTGAACAAAGATAAATAAACCTCTCTTAAACCACTTTAGCCTATTAACCGCTACATCAACAATACATGTCATTCTGAAAAATGTTGTGAGGCGTATTCTTATTATATTCACAGTGTATCAGTAAATATTTTTGGAGTACTTCATCAACATCACTATGTCATGTTCCCAGACACTGTGTTGACAGATTACCTGGGGTAGATGTTCAACTCACTAAACTCAGTCCATTTATTTTGCTATTTTCTTTTGCAACCTCTGACAGTGCGTGAAAGGCTCCTTTGTCTGATCTTTCGGTGTCCTTGTGTCTCACGGAGGACAGGGGTACCATTCTTCTTGCTAATTACCACTGGTCTGTCTCCGATTGTTGACTTAGAAGGAAGGGCCGGCCTCGTGAGCTTGTGCGTCAAACGACCATCCAGGAGGTCCAGCACCAGCCCTTCTCAAATAAACAATTTCAGTGATGAGAGCCTCACAGATCTCTCACTCACATAAACTCAAACATGTTTCTCTCACTGATCTAAGGGGTTTGTGGTTTAAAATATTCTATTATCAATGACAATATGTCACTGATTTATGATGTTTCAACAACAATGTTTTATTTATAGGGAACAAGAAAAATAAATAATGTTTGACTTGGCTCAGTATTGTATGTTTATGGAAAACACAATATTTCCTAAGAAAATAAATGATAGTAGACCTGTCATTTAGATGCTTTTCCTGAGCAGAAGTTTAGTGGTAAAGGCCCCCAGGGTGCCAGAAAATTGAAAATACTTTATTGATGTGAATGATTTGTCTTTCCACTCATAAAACGAAGCAAAACCTACAGATGGATAACCCCGAAAAATGTTCCACTTTTGATAAAAATAATCAACAAGCTTAAGTGTTCAGCTAACTGGCTAGTGATAGTAGAAATGCAATTTTTAACAAAGCACATATCTTATAATTTTTTACACATCTTTGTTGAATACACTATTCTTAATTTGTCAATCTCAACATTTTACTTTTCGTTAAATTCATTTGAATAACATTCCAGATTATTATTCTAGAAGAAAAAATGAAATGTGTTGTTTCTTTTTATTTTGAAATGCGGAATGACTAGTTTCACGGTTTCACTTCCTTTACTTAACTTAAAGACCTGACCTCGGTGAAATAATCCCCTACAGCAGAGGTCGGTAGGTCTTGCTCTCCCTTAATTGTAGCCGGCTTGCTGCACATTATCCTTGAGACACCGCATGCTATTTGCAAACAAAGCATTATGTTACATAAACAGTGCTCAGAAATCAGTGGGCTGTTTTTTCTGCTTTATCTTTGAGACTGAATTGTTATTCCTTAAACAATTGAAACCAAAACGTGTCACCTTTTGTATCAGCTGACTTGAATGTATCAATGCTTTTATTGGGTTTTACTTTGATGCAAAACATATGTGAATCTGAATCACAAGGCAAAATGATCTGCCCATTCAATACCCCTGTTAGCTACACAGTAACAAAAGCCTTTTCTGCTAAAGAATGCGCAGTGTATTGTATCAACAGAGCTGCTGATACAGTAATCTGTGGAGTCAGTTATTTCAAGATGTAAATACCTGGGTAGCGCCTGTGTCTGCACACCAGGCTACGCAGAGCCCTTATGAATGTTCGTGTATGCAAAAGCCCCTCAGGAGACAGAGCCATGTGCGTCATACCACGGATCAGTCTATTATCCAGGGCTGAGGGTGGCAGGAGAGGGGGTCGGGGTACCCAAATAGGTGATAGTAAGCTTGGCAAGGAGAATGAAATGAATTGTAGAGAAAGCACAGTGACAGATACAATAATTAGGTTGTTACAATTAAAAAACAGGAAGAGCATTATTAAATGATCCAAAGATGGCATGGGAAAGAGATAGCACAAAAGAAGGAAGCATTAAGAAGAGGTCATCTTTGAGTGAAGCAGCGTGATGCACCTCTCAAAGCGATTGAGTGACGTAATGCTCCTTTTCTACTGCTCAAAAAATACTAAAGGTGAGGATTCTTTAAGGCTGTGTGTGTCACGTTTTCTCTCTCCACTCCAGCCACACTCAGACACACACTAAACCAACAGGGGATTTACAGAATTGAGCTTCTAATGAGGAAATAGATGTTATATATGGGACAGTGGAAAGTGGGAAAAAAAGGCAGAACCTGATTAAAATCATGTACAAAGAAACAAATAAAGCCATCATTACTACCCCTGATGTCTGGATTTAGAGGGGGATAAGGGGTTTTAGGAATTTAAAATAACCAAATGTGAGCAAGCAATGTTTAGCAGGTGTATGGTTACTATGTTCACTATAGTTTAGCATGTTAAAAGCTTCCAGTTTGCTCATTGATTAGTTGGTAGCTTTTGGAAAATCCACACCATAACAATACTTTCCCAGTATTTAAATAGACCTTCGCTTAGAATAAAAAAAACATGTAAAATGTATACTTTACACAATATGGGACCATAGAAAAACAAATAAAATTCATCCGATCAACAAAGACATTGAGATACATCCATGAATGTCTCAATCAAAAATCGAATTTCCTCTTCAGCAATGTAAACCATCTGCCACGACTAAGACATGTATACCACCTAATGTCTCCAACATAATTTATTTACTGAGGCGATGAATAACAAGTATGACCTGGAAGTGACACTGAGTTCAGATGGAAGGAACGTTTCTGTTTATCCCTGTAGGTGTTGCTTCATCTTGTGTCCATATGGTCTCTCAGCTGGGCCCCAACAGCCCTTATCTTACTAGAGGAAGGAGAGGAAGAAAAGTGAAGCGAGAGCTGGAAACATGTACAAATGTCTTCAGGGCAAGGTTAGTGAGTGGTTTTCAAAGGAAGTAACCACCCAGGTCTGATTGGCTAGGGGAAGAACACGCTACAGTTACACATGATTGGTTACATGATTTGGAGTGGGGACCATTCCCAAATACATGTTTTTGCATGTATAATTCCACCAAATTATAATTTCTTTGTTAATTCCAATGTCTTAATTGACTTCCTCATTCTCTTTGTTAAATGTCTTCCACCTGACCTCCATTGTCTCCCTGCACTGCTGAGGGTTCAGAGCACAACAGGCTGAGTGAAACGAGGGGATGAGATCCTCTACTGCACCAAAGCCAAATAAGGACAGCTAGAGCTGGTTTCAAGTCCGGCCAAATCTGGCACAACAAGTTTATCCAACTTTACTATCTATCCAATAAGAGCTGAGAGGTTTATATATAGTGTTGCATGTTTAATTTGGATAAATGAGACATCTCGTCAGAAAGTGATGTAATCATTATCGAAAACCTTCCATCTCCAGCTTCTCTTTTATCTTCTAAACAAAAGTACATCTGTACCACTTTCATCTCTTCTGAAGTGTTCCATCTTCCTTACTACTCCCTTTCCTCATGCTCCGTACACTGGGGGATTCACAGAGTCTGACCCTTAATGCTGGCTGACCACTGTACAAACACACACACGCAGTAAGTGCAGAACATATTGCTGTTTTTATTCGCCGGTATGCCAGTGATTTTGATTTGCTAGAGCAATAACTCCAGAAAATGTATTGCAGCATCCCGCAGAGCCAAAGGACTTTGGGTCCATTTAGTCACACATACTGGTTTTTTCATTTCTTTTTTTTGCCAAGTGAGACTTTCCTGATTTTAAAGTACAAGAATGCACACGCTACAGAGAACAAATGGAGTAGAACACAGTGTACTCAAAACTCAGTGTGGGGTTGTGTGTATTGTTGTTCATTTCAACCATGTGGGGACCTTTTCTCTTTTGGGCCAAACGCACCAAGGTCCCCACAGCATTACTGTAATCATGACATTTCAGGGTTAGGGCAATATATCAAATATATTCTGTTTATATGTGACTTGTTCTAGGATATTGTCATAAAAACAATATCAATTGAAACTTAACTTTTTAATGCAATATCCAGTGATTAATGAAAGAAGAGTGTGCGTGTGTTCAGTGCAACTGTTTTACAGTTAAAGTTGTCTGATAAACTAGCAAGTATTTCTCTTTTAATTCAACAGCTGAGTTCTAGTTCTGACAATAGAAGAAGAGAGCATGAATGCTTTTACATGAAGTCTTTGAACCATCCAATACGATTTGCTCTGGTGCAACTGTCTAACATGTTGACAGGCACTTCAGCTGACAGTAAGCGCTCCCCTGTTCGAGCGCCGAGTGTTTAGCATTGTGTTTGATTTTGTTGCTAGGGTTTTTGTGAGATAAAAGCAGACGGCAGATAGTTTGACACAGTTCCTCCTCTGTTCTTGGTCCAGCTCGACCTGCTCTCTTCATCTAACAGCAGACCACCCACTGCTCACTTTAATGATTAACTTCAGATTAACTGCAGCACAAGCCCTGCTCTTGTTTCCATCTCCCCTCCCACTCCCCCTTTTTTCCTCCATAGTTTATCTACTTCCACTACCTTCTCTGCAGCGAGTAAATGTCAGACACTTAGTGCTGAAAATAAATATACAAGAGAGTGAAGTATCCAGAGGAGTACCCTGCCACACTGTGCTGCAGTATCTGCACATCCCACCTAAAGCGCACCATCCACAGTCAGACCATTTTTAACAGCAGAGATAAGAGAACTGTCTCAATCAGCCCTTTATCACAAACAACTATTATCAAATAATAAAGGATATATCTCTCAAAATGTTACTTGTTCTCTCATTAGGTAACCTCCAGCTATAGCATGGAGCTCTTAAGGAAAGTTTCCGCCTTTTTAAAATTGTATCCATACCTGCACTATATGCGTCACACATCATTATCTCAATGTGAAACTCTGTATAATTAGTGTCGGTGAAATTTTTTCATGGTGACATTTTTAAAGCCATAATCATGTTTTGAAGGCATGAAGAATAAGGTGTTGGGATTGCTTCTTTGCAGGAGTGACAGTATAAATATCCTGGTAGCAGGTCAGGTGGGCGGTTAAATACCATTCCCTTTTATTTTTCTTAAATTAGCCACACTACGAATGTCCTACTCTATATAATATCTTCTTATAATGCTTCTTCTACAATATAAATCCTTTCTTTCCTTCACATCAAGCCTCCTCGTTACTGTCCCCCTTCCCCTCATTTCCCCTCCCTCCCCCTCCTCCTCTATGGCAGTGAGCAGAATTGGTCAAAGGAGGTACAGGCAATGATGTCAGCAGCCTGCGTCAAAGTCTCGGGGGTGCATTTATAATCCCCTTACCTAACTAAGCCTTCCATTGAGAACGTGCGCACTAATAGAATCTGTACTGCCTGAAGCAAGTCAATTTCCTCCCTCAGTTCAATACCTCCATTTCATTAATATGCAGAAAAGTGTAGATTCTCTGAAAACATGCAGCACCTTGACCAAACGTATGCAGGCACACTTTTGCTCAGGGCATGTGTGTAAACAGGACGACAAACACGCTCACACACACAGTCCTTGGGGAGAACGATGTGTAACCTTGAGATTGCTCAATACAGGTTGTTTTTTTTCAATCAATGGAGGCGACTGAATCCTTTCTGAGGTGCACCAATCCATCTTATTCGTCCATGTGGGTCATGAAAAGTTTATTTTATTCTATTTTTTTCAAAGAGTTTAGTTGTAATGCTTTCTGAGTTCATGAACACACATAATGTAGGACGTTGTCTCGCTAAACGTGTTGGGCTTCCAGTGAAATTAGTCAGCTGGACTGCGGTGTGCATTAATGCTCATAAAGTGGCATAAACACTGACCTAAGTAAAAGGGCGCTGGTTTAGTTGCAAAGTTGTAACAGACAGGGCTGTGGGAAATGTATAAACAATGCCGGTAAATCGGAGCTATTTTTAAGGTTAATTTTGTTATCAAGGTCCAGTTGCATCAGTGAGGATGTTTAAAAGGCAGGGTTTATTTCCCTTTTTACCCGAGTAAGATTTAGGAAATGCAGTTGTTGGTACTCATCTATACCATCCCATATGTAAATGAATTTCTGTCACTGTCTTACTTTGTTAGAGATCCTTTTTCCATAAAAACAAAATTGAGGTTCTTCCATTTTTACTCTGTTAATTTATGTTGTTTAATCTTGGAGTGTGCTGTACAGTCTTTAAATTCTGATCTTCATGTCATTTTCACCATCCATGGGTCCATTAAACAAATGCTATAGCGTTTCCTTTAGCATTGCCTTGTCTTAAGCTTGTGCAAATGAACGACATCACAAAAAATATCTCTGGAAACTGGAAGTACTTGCTGTTTTAGACATCTCTTTCCTAATGTCAGTCTTACGCAATAAGGCACTTTGAGCCCCATGTCATTACATGATGGAAATGTTATTAAACAGCCATTTTAAAAGCCAGAATTTTTATAACTAATAAGTAGTAAACTCAACTTGATTTGTACAGTCGGTGGCCTAATTGGCCTCCTGCTGTGTCTCGGCTCTGCATGCACAATGACGTAAATCTCAAGCTGATATGTACACAACAACGTCAGATGGCACCATTACAGACAGATGACAATCTGTTACTGTTTTTCACACAAATGGCTCTCAGCATCTGCTCAGACTTGACTGTAACATCCATCACAAGGTTTAGCTACACTGCAGAAGTGAAATGAAGGGTGTGTGAGGTAAGCCCTGGTTAGAGCTGTCAGAGGGGCAGCGACCGCACAAACGTTTGTGCTGCATTTACGTCAGACAGCAGCTGTGATTCATCCCTTCCCCCCTGCAATACTATGAGAGTAAGCCAGACAGGCTTCAGGACTGGGAAAGAGAAACACTGCAAGGAGCCCTATGTTTGCTTTTGCAGACATGCTGATACGCTACACAATGGGTACTCACAACACAGAGAGCAGATTTAAGTGGTAGCCCATGGTATTTCCACAGAGGCGACAGGGAAATATTCATCCACGTACATACATAAAGCTTCCATAATCCATGACATGACATCTGCTATAATCCTGCTTGGCATTTAGCGCACACGACTGAGTGATTATAACAGGTGTCATGTTGTGTTTAAGACAGGTTTACGCCGGCTTAATCCTGCAAGTTCCTAACAGTAAACATAAGTGTGTGTGAGGGTGTGAAATAACCCTGCTGCAGACTCATAAAAGCCGTTTATTGTTTTAATTAAGGAGTGAGTTGCTGTTAGGGATTTCAACTACCCAGCCTTATTTCTCTGCGAACTCGAGAAGTGCTGGGAACTTGAGAAGAAAAACACAAAAAGGGAATGAAACTAAATGTGCCGGCGCTGCTCAGGGTTAAAGGTTTCAACACAGGGATAACATTCACTAGTCGAAACTTTATAATATAACTTTGTAATTCAGAAAATGTTTCCCTCCCTGGATTTAGTAGCGTTGGCATCAGGAAATGTAGCGCTTCTATCTCCATATTGGCCAAATCAATCAAGTGTCAAATTTGCAACATTTCTTTTTTTAGCGTAACTTTAGCTGATGGTGAAGTTGAGAACATTTCACACAGTTTACACAAGTACTGTAGCCACTTTTTTTTGAACAACTCCGTATTCCAACCGGTGTAAAAGTGAGAATGTTTTAGAGAGGGCGTGTTATCCGGCATTTAAACACTCAACTGCTCCATATATAGGCGCTTTCACACCGGAGTACTTTTAAGTACGAAGTCGTTAATTCAAGTACTAACATGGCTGCTTGGGGCTCGTTTGTTTCTGTTTTGCAGCGGCCTGACTGATTTGCCCTAAGTGTCAATGTTTCCACATTCACTGCACCTGTCTGAAGTCTTTGATGTTCCCTTTTTAACTAAGTCTGTATGTTGCAATGTCATCTCACGTTTGGTTATGCTGTTTGACATTCTTGTCATAACTTGTGTCATTTGAGTTTGTCACTTGAAACGTCAGTTCACATTAAACACACAGACTGATGAAAACGGCTCTTAAGAGATGAAAAAACGTATTTCAACAAAACATTTTAAAATCAAATGGAACTTAAAAGCCATAATTATTTGTTTGACACATTTGTCAACATTTTCAACAAAAACATTTCTAAGCACAGCACATTATCAAGCTTGTCATGTTCAAAGAACTGCATCAGATTACAGATTAAAACAAACAAACGTTTTTCCGCTTTGGTTGCCAGCACAGCCACCCTTTTTGTAGTGTAACCATTGTTTTTTGTGAAAATATAATATGCATGCATATGTTATACATTATATATGCACATATTTTAAGTTCATTCTAAAGTTGACCATTGTGTGGTTGCAAACATAAAAAACAATGGAAAGATCTTAACATATACAAATGGCATACAAATTTGAGAAAAAACAAGAAATGTTCCCAAAGAAAGACATTTAAATGCATTTAAATTATGTAGCTACTTTGGGAACAATGATTCTGACCTTCTGAAAGAGAAAACATCAGACTTAAGAAGGACAAGGAATGAAGGAAAAAAAGCTGTTAATCATAATCTGTCTTTCTAGGAGCTGATGCTGTGATGGCGTCACTCAACCTCCAAAGCTGCCCCCCCCCCCCCTCTTTTTCCCAGCGTGCCCAAAGACTGCATCAATCCTGGGCTCGATGATCGCCTCTCACCTCACTGCGTATAAGTGACTAACGACCTCCTCTTACAGGTATATCTCTGGTCTGCTAATTGTTTTAATAGATGGAGAAAGGGGCACTGCACTATGATGAACATATGCTGAACGTACAGTCTCTTGTGGACAAAAGACATGTGTCATTGCAAACAAAGAACAGTGTGGTCGTGACGGATCAAAGAATTTAGGAGACAAAGCAATGTATATCAGCAGATACTGTGAACAACAGATGGTAAAACTGTGTGTGTGTGTGTGTGTGTGTGTGTGTGTGTGTGTGTGTGTGTGTGTGTGTGTGTGTGTGTGTGTTTGTGTGTGTGAGACTACATAGCGTACTTCCTCTCTGTATAGTGACATAATGACTCACAAAAAAAGCCCACAAATGGCACAGTGTATACTTACACCTCAATCCCATGCAATCCAATACATCAATGTGTGAGGGCTAATGTGGGGGTAGGCAAAAGACGTCAGAGAAAAGAAGGATCAGCATGTGCAGTCCTGAGATCAGACGGTAAGGAAAAGAAAAGGAAGGGAACAATCTTTCATACACAGAGGAAATACCACAGAGTGAGGAAGCAGATCTCATTTTATCATTTAATATGTCTAACAGTCATATGTGTTACTGCTGACAGCATTACATCCAAAGTCATTATCAACTTTTATTTGACAAACAAAATCTGACAGGATGTTGAGTCACAGTGATGTTAAATATAATTTGTAATTCAATCTATTTAAATGCAATACTGCACTTTTATTTAAAGCTGGTATAAAAAAAAAAAATATTGTTGACACAGCAGATGTACCAGAACATTTCGTAATGTTTAAAAAACAACTACGTGCCAAGCTGTTAAACTTTATGAGCAACACCAGTAGGTTTATAAAATCTTTGTGTAAAGTTTCCAAAGCAGTTTATAATAAGCTGAGCAAACCCATCTGCTCCAGAAATGCTAGTTGGACCTTGAGTTTTTTAATTGTCTTTGTAAAGGATTGATATATCGGATTTAGTCATTTGGGGATCACTGTCCTGCAGCATTCAATGTTCCTGTTTTTAAACGTCTTGTCTTTCTTTTGTATTTAATTGTGAACCATTTTGTGGCATCTAATCTAGAAAGATGTAGACTTGCCCCGTGCATGTACTACAAGTCTTCAAATGGTTTAGACCTCTGCACACAGAACCTTACTGAAACTATGTGACCACGTTACACCAGCTTTAGCTTTCCTTCATTGACTCTGACAGAGGTCAGACTTTAATGCCACTTATTTCTACATCTCTGGTCTTCTTAAACATTATACTGATCTCAGATTACAGTGATCTGTTGTTGCCAGTTACAAAGAAATCGCCAGGCCACAGGGTCTTTTCCTATCACACCACCTTCTTATGGAATAACCTCACTTCTTACATCAGACACGTCTTATTCTGAGGCCTTTAAATCCACAAATTGCTTACTTTTTATTTTCAGACTTCAATTGTCTTTGTTGTATTTTATTCATTCAAGAAGTTCATCATACAGAGAGCATCACTGTCTGTAGAGGGAAAGACGAAGAGTAAAGTTTCAGTTGCATATTTAAACACAGAGAGAGAAGAGGAGGGCTGGCACACCTGGTGGTACTTGATGGTACTTGATGGTACAAGGTCACAACTCACACACCTCTTTGCTCTGACGAAGTAATAACTGAATGTTTTAGGTTCAGCAAAACATGAAGGTCAAACTGTGCGCATAGAGTGTAAATAATAACTTTTTATGAAATCTTCGAAATAAGGACTTTCCCCAAGCTTAGCAAAGAGGTGAACGCCAGTAAATAGAGATACACATTAGCAACTAATAATCACACAGTGATATTATTAAAATAGGTGAGTAAAATACTTTTTTGTTACAATGGCAGTTGGGTCTCAGTCTCAATGTATCATGTAAGCCTCAGTATCATGCCGAGGTGAATAATATGAACTGTCTGAGATCTCAGTAACCCCCTTGTAGCTCCCTCCAGTAATGACAAGAGGCTGAGGTCTTGATTTCAATACAGGGTTTATTTTGTGGGACCTATTCCAACCCGTGAGAACTGGGTTGTAAGACAACAAATATATCGAATATATGCATGTCATCACTGTTAATGCCGCTAAATAAAACAATAAACGGCACACATATCCGACCCACACAGCATGTAGCACAAGCTAACAATAGCATGTAGCACAAGCTAGCGCATAGCATACATACTAGGGATGCTCCGATTGCCAATTTTGGGGCCGATCGCCGGAATCAGTATCGGCCGATAACGATCACCGATCCGATCAAGTGGGCGGGGCCTATGGGGATCTTCCATTTAAAGTGATGTTTAAAACTCAGTTAATGGGGCTCATTCACTGGCGCTTCCACAAACAACAACCAACATAATTATTACATTAAAATATAGTACATTATTCAAGTTTACATTAACTTTGGATAATAACACGGGAGAAATGAGCGGAAGCGCTCTCTTTTCCTCTCTCCCCATCTCTCTCTCTCCTGACAGCCTGTCAGTATCGTCTCATGCAGCTCACTGATCCAGTAATGAGTGACCCGACAATAGTGTTGTCACGATACCAACATTTTGGTTTCGATACCGATACCAAGTCAAGAATTGCGATTCCGATTATTTTTCTTAAAAAAAGGGAAACAGTCTTAAATGTAATTATTGTGCTTTATTTCACACCAGAACCATAACACAAACTTTTAAACAATGAGGCATCAGTGGAATTCCAAGTATGCTGGAGATTGGAACAGTCCTTCGGCGGCACTCGATGACGTAGCAATATTGGCTTGGAAGCCAGTTTCCTCGCGACTGAGAAACGGCCTTCGCGTCCTTCGCGTCCTTAAAATCCCCACAATGCTTTGCGTACGGACCAATTTCCCCAAATCTGTGGCGGAAAATGTAAGGCGGGGCCTCTCATATGACGCACACCTGAAGACTTGCTAGCCTGTTCCACTCTTCGTTTTCCGAATGCCAGGAAGGATTCTTGCCTAGCTTCTGAAGCAATTGACTCGGAAGACATGTGCTACCAAGCAAGCATCCTCGCGATTGAGTAACCGCCAGAGAGTGAAGACAGTTACCCCCCTTTTTTGCCCCTTTCACACCAACGCATTTTCAGCTCAGGCTCGGAGCTAGAGCCTGAAAAGTACCGTTTTTTCCTGTTCACACCGCAGCGCCGCCGCCTCTTATACCTCATTCACACCAACGGTGTTTCAGGGCCGGTTCGGAGCTGGAGCTTGAAAAGCACCGGGTTTTCCTCTTCACACCGCAGCGGAGCAGCCTCTTAGCTCCGGAATCCGGTTCGTTTCAAGCACCAAAAAATTGTCCGGCCAGAGCAAAAGCACCGCATACGTCACGCTGAGGCCGGGGCGGGGGGCAGGGGCGGGATCAACTCCTGAACAACAACAAAAAGCCGGCGTTTTATCCAGTTTGTACACAACGATGGAGAAACTTAACAAGCAGCAGTGGTCCACTGAAGAGACTAGCTGCCTATTGGGAATCTGGTCTTCCGAACGGGTACAGAGGAAGCTGGAGCACAATCGGCCATTGTTGTTGTTGTCGGTGTCAGCTGTGAGGGGTTTCCGCGCGGTTTGGCTTTATGAAGCAGGCACGCAAACGGTTACATCATGAAGCAAACGATGACGCAATGACGCAGCACCAGTCGGATTCTGGGCAGTGTGAAAAGAGCCGGAGCTAAACCGAAGAACCGGTTCTGAACCTGAAAAGCTCTAGCACGGAGCTTGAACCGGAGTAGCGTTGATGTGAATGAGGTATGAGCTCCGGAATCCGGTTCACTTCCAGCTCCAAAAAATTGTCGGTCTAGAGGCAAGAGCTTCGGAGCTAAGAGGCAGCGTCGCTTACGTCTCTCTTACGTCGAGGCGTGCAGGAAACTAAACCCACCTCCCCTGAACATGGGTCGACTGCAGAGTCTCGTCATGCCTGCCTACAAAGCAGTAGTGCTTATAAACACACCTTTATAAAGTCAGGAACACTAACCAGAGCTTTGTGTGATTCTGTTTATTTGGTACCTTACTTTGACCATCCGTTCACTGTTATTGATCATTGTGGAGAGTACCGCACACGATTTGTTTTTGGTATTAAATAGCTTAACTATCTTGAGGCCAATATCATACTCATAGGCTTCACAGGCTTTATGTCGTGGTCCGAAAACACAGTAGAATGGATCATAATAAAATACCAGGAATTAGATGATGGCTCTGAGTAGAAAGCAACGATTTCAATGGACTGACACAATAGGATACTATCAGCAAATGTTCAGTATAGCTCAGTACACGCTACATCTATTCGTATGGTAACAGGATAGCAGAGTAAACTTTCATAGACAGGTTATGATATTCAAACAGCTATCAGACATGAACACAAAATTCCGTATTTAACGGACGATAAGTCCTCCTGAGTTAAGTCGCATCAGCATTGCGCGTGGACCAGAGTGAAAACCTATATAGGTCGCACCGCAGTATAAGTCGTAATGATATCAAGACATTGAGTATCAAAGTCGGCAAGCCAATACAGACATCTGTACGTGTGAACAACTGGAGCAGGAAAAGGTAACTAGGAGCACAGGTCCGCGTAAGGGGTGCTGAACGCAACACAGTACCTTCTAGAGCGGCAGGCAGGGCTGTGCGGAGCTCGGCCTGGCTGAATCATGATTCGACGGTTATTGACCTGCGTCCGATGTGGCATAACTGTGTACATATGTAGGACCAGATAAACCACATTGTTGGGTAAAATAACTCGGACCGGCACCGAATGAGCATCTGTAGCCCCGGACAATTCAACCTAATAATATAATAACGATTGACCCTGCGTTTACGTAACCGCATCAAGGACACTAGAAAGACGGCGGGACCTGTAAACTACCAGATGGCTTAAGCAAGGCTAACAGAACGGCCTAAGTCAACAGATGGCTAATCAGCAGAGCTAGCACGGAAAGAAAATCGTCGCTTGTGTCCTTGCTCTCGTTTCTTGTCAGTGGTACAGGAAAGCAGCATATAGTGTGTGTGAGAGAGGGGGGAGAGAGCTGGACCGGTGCAGCAGCAGGACGTGCTCTGCATCTGGTACTAGCTGCACTGTAGACCGGCATACCACTGTCAGTTCCAGAACAACTGAATGGAGACATCTCTAAGACATATAATCAGGTGTCAGGCTTCTCTGAGTGTCTAATAAGTCTAGTCAGTGATCTCAGGCCAGAGCTAGGCAAAAGGAGTGGGCGAATTATAGTCCAAAATATATGCGGCACAGACTTCATATGACGATGATAGTTACAAGTCATATGAAGAGGATATAGCGAATCAAATGTCAGTTATGAATTACTCACTGACAGTAAATACCAAGATAGCAGTTTGAGGGGAGTTATTTGAAGATATCCCTGTAGATTAAGACATCTGCTTTTTATAGGTGTTTACAATTCAAGCTGGGTTGGAGAGAGGCTGTATTATAGTCGTCAAATTTAGCTACAGTGACAGATTGAATGATTAACTTCAATATTAAGTAGGAAATCTTCGATGGAGCATCCGGACACCCTAGAGAGTGAAGGTCCACTTTCACCGAAAAAACAGACTTTACCGCTGTGTCGAGAAGGCTGATTATAGAACCCTTCATTATAACAGTCGCGGTCTAACAGACGTTGCGTAACTTTTTATAGGCGTGCTATAGGGCCAAAGACGAATAAGTGTTCACAAGGATGTTCAGTATTCTCCAGCATCACATAAGATACCATTATAAACTGGAATTGGATGATGTGAATCCAAACACAAAAAAACAATCAGTTCAAATGGATGTGATTAGCAAATCTGAATGAGTCTAGATTTAAAAGCATCGCATCAGACCATCAACCTCTCAAACATAATTAAATTTAGTAGTGTACAAGTGTACAATCTTACATAATGTACCTTAACAATAAAGATAAGTGAAATCGGCATAGTCAGTGTGAGGGTGGCAATGGTGTTTGTTACATTGAGCATAAAACATTTGGGCTAGCCGACACTTGACCAAAGATGTTGGCAGAGTGAAGCACCAGCCTCTTGATAGGGGTTAGGCCGTAAAGTAGTGAGTGTTTGAGTAGTTTACTCCAGGCTTGAGCCTCAGGCAAGATTGAATTAGAAGGCAGGCGAGAGCCTGAGTGGCGGATAAAATTGGGAGCGAATGGCCCCTGGTCAGTGTATTCAGCCCAGCTTGGATGACCCGGGCAGGCTCAAGTTTAGCCTCACAAGCCAGCTCCTAACGCTTACTCACAGTATTAGGGAACATTTCACTGCTGCAAGGGTAAGCTGATGTTTTATCCCTTTTTCAACCCGAGGGACTTTCAGCGAACGGTTTTCGGAGGTCCCTGAGAGCAATTGTGAAACTCGTTTTTTTTGTGTTTTCCTCTGCTGCAGAAATGGTTTCAAAATGGCTTCAAGCCAAGTGTTTGGCCTGGCCCAGCGAAACAAAGATCCAAAAGCCGTATACATTGGAGGCGGCATCAAAAGTCCCGAGGCCCCGGGATTTACGTTGGGCAACAACAGTTCATAGTGAATAGCGCCAGAAGACCACCCAGTGTTGATGTAGTTGTGGCTTGCAAATTTAAGAGGTGACCTATCATGGCAAGATGCACCTTTTGTAACGTCCTTTTTATACGTTAACTAATTTGTCCCCCGGTGTTCCAGGGGAACTCACCAAGTGTCAGAAAAAACACAACCCTCTCCTAATTCGTTCCGCTGACCCCACACCCAAATCTCTAAAAAGGGGCTGGGGGGGCAACGGATTGCTGATACAGACCTGATCGCAGTTTGAACCACGTTCTTATGATCGTCACACGAAGTGGCTGCTTAACGGCTATTGGGCCCGAACTCCACCCAATCAGCGAAGGAGAGCAAGCCACGGAATTGGCAGTTCGAAGGCGCTGAGACGCTGGCGTAGCATATGCGCCACAGGCCTGTAAAATGGTGCTGTTCTCGACCAAGAATCATCCCAATGGC
>NW_011357337.1:50753-61330 GCF_000735185.1 Notothenia coriiceps
ACCGCAGAACACGGTGAAGATCTGGTGCGGATGTGGTGTGAGGTTGTGGTGTTTTTGGGGGGTTGGTGGGTGTTTTAGTTTGTGGATGTTTGTGAGTTGTGGTGGGTTGTGGTGTTTGGGGTGGCGAGCTGGCTGTTGCGAGGCTTCTTGTGTGATGTTTTTCCGAAAGGTTCTAGTGGATGTGTGTAGTTCTGGTCCTAGCTCTGAGCAATTGTCTGCGGGAAGACGAGGGTGCACTGCATAGAGGTAAGGCTAGTGTCTCTTTTGGGGGTTTGAGGCGTGATGATTCTGGGTTTGGGTGGTTTGTTGAGTGCGATGTAGGTTGGGTCTGTGCGGCGATGTAGTGGAGTGCGGATCATGTATCAGTGAGGTTCTCTGGAGGTGCGCCCGTGTGTTTTGCTCGGTCTTTGTCACATGCGTGATATGCGTCATTTGCAGTGCTCAGGCACATGTGAGCGGAGAGCGCGAAGAAGGTACAGTTTTTGTCCGGTCGAGCTACCTTGGGCGATGCTGGCGCGGCGTTCAGGTTGTATTGTTTACCTCCAGTGGTGTTGTCTACACGCGAACAGTGTGTTTTCAGGGCGGTTGCATGCTGGAGTGTGATAAGCGACGGCTGGGTTGTTGCTCTTGTGGGCAGCGGAGTTACGTGTTTTTGGCGTGTGGTGCGGTGATTGGCGGAGCATGCCTGCTTAGGCATCCGGGAATCTCGGTTAGTCAATTTAAAATGTCCGGTCTGTGCAGAGGCAGGAGAGAGGCAGCACGAGTTGTGTTACGTCTACTAGCTTACGTCGAAGGGCGAGTGGCAGGGCAGGGGGCTGTGATTAGCCTTGAACTAAGCAGCAGAGAATTGCTGGCGTTTTATCCAGTGTAACAATGAGTGAGGAGTAATATTCTATATGGTCTATGTTGCAGTTGGTCCACTGATAGATATTGCAGGTATGTGGGTGGCTGGTCTCGACGTGGGGGACATGAGTGGAGCGGAGCACAATTCTTTTGGGTGGAGTCATTGTCTTGGGTTGTCGGTGCCAGCTGTGGGGGGGTTGCGCGGCGCGGAGTGGTCATGTTTTTGGGCCCTTTATGACAGGGTTTGTGTGTCCCCACGGAGCAACGTTGTTACATCGGATGGAAGTCAAATCGAATTGATGGCGAATGACGTGCGAGCACCAGTGGTCTAATTCGTGGGAGCAGTGGTGAAGAAGAGCCCGGAGCTAAACCTGAGATTAGACCGGTGCTGACTTGTGAGGCTCTAGCATTTGGTGACATGTTGGAGTGTCTGAAACCGGAGGTTGTTGTTTGGTGGTGGTGAATGTAGGTATAGCTCGCGAGAATCCTGGTTGCACTTGCCGGCTCTCTGGAAAAAATTTGCGTTTCTACGAGCATAGACTTATCGGAGACTTACAAGGTCATGTCGATCGCTTGTAACGCCTCTTTGACGTCAAGGCGCGCAGGAAAACGAGATACCTCACCCTTGCGGCCTGAACAGAGTCGTATTTGTTGCGAAGAAGTGCTCGGCATGACCTGCGCGAGCGGAAGCATTTAGTGCTTGATAAATTGCACATCTTGTATGAGTTTAGGCAGTGGAGAATACACTAACCTGGGCTTTGTGGGTGATTGTGTTAGTTTGTGTACGGTGGTGTGGGGGTGATGGTTTTTGACCATCCGTTCTACTGTGTGACTTTTGAATCAAATTTGATGTTGTGGTAGGATGGGCAGCATCCATGTTTTGTTTTGTATTATAGGCAGTGGACTATCGGGATGGAATCAATACATGGTGGGTGGCACAGGTTGTGCGTGTCGGAACTATCGACTTATAGTAGAGTTAGAAGCATAAAAAAAGGTATCTGTCTTGGTTAAAGTATAGTTGCAAAAGATGATAGAGCGATTTTTATGTTCCACAATTAGGAAGTGAGTAAATTAGCAATGTAGTTCCAGTTTAAGGCTTCGGTGTATAAAACTAACATCCTACTTGGCATTTTATACCAGAGAAACTTTCAATAACAGCGTTAATGATGCAAGGAGCGGCCGGGTATGCCCAACAGTACAATTACCACACACCACCCCACTTCACGTGGTTAAGGGGACTTGGGAGGATGTGTAATCAGCTGCTTGTGTGAAGCCCGGCACCACCACAACCACCAGCTGAAACTCTAGAGCGGAACCACAAAAACGAAAATGTTTATAGGCGCTTGGCTAGTGTAGCTATTAGGGGAGGCTTATATTTTATTTTGAGATACGGTGAGAATAAAACGATATTCGGGCTCAACCAGATCGGGGGGAGCTGCGTTGGGTCGTGTGATCAAGTCGGGTTGTAGAGAGGGCTGATTTTTTGAGGTGTGAGGAAGCTCTTGGGGGCTGAGGCGGGGAGTTTGGGGGGTTCGAGGGCGCTGCAGGGCACCCACACACACACGAACACAGACAACAGAAGGGGGAGAAGAAGGAGCTGCCCCTGTCTGTATAATTTAGTATTTGACCCAGGTTTAAGTGGCCTGGCTTCCCGCTGTGCAGATAATCTGTGTAATATGTAGCCCAAAATTAAATCGCACATTGTTGCGTAAAACTAATATTTTTGGCCCTGCCCCGAATGTTTTTCTGTAGGCCGCCCGGACAATTCTACTCCAATAATTAAATACATAACCGCTTTAGCGTGAACCTCATCAAAAGTACAGCTAGAAAAGGACGGCAGGAACTGTAATTTCCGCGTGTTCAGTGAATCAAACAGAGGCAAGTCACGCAGAGCCGCCCAATCAGAGAGTTGGCATGGAAATAAAAATGGTGCTTGTGTGCATTCCAAGCTCGCGGCTCCTGTGTGTGTGCGGAAATAGCGGCATTTAGTGTGTGTGAGGAAGGGGAGAGAGAGCTGGACAGCGGGTGGCCCAGCAGGGCCAGGGACCGTGTGTTGGCATCTGGTAGCTAGCTGCACTAACGGACATAACGGAGCTGTTTGTTGCGAGACAGCAAGGGCTGGAGGAGACATCTCCTCCCTCAGAAAACTGAGGGGGCTCAGGTGAGGCTAAAAAGGACTCTCCCCTGAAGTGTTTTAGATAGTTAACTTTAGTCTAAGTGATCTCAGTGGGTCTCAAAACGGTTTGTCCCATAAAAATTATCAAAAATTATTTCACGCGGCACACCTTCATAATGATCATTATAGTTATAAAAAGAAATAAGAGAATATAACGGAAAAACAGTGGTATGAAATAGCTATATGGCCAGTAAAACAAGAATACAGTTTGAAAGGGGACGGTGGAGTGATTGTAAATATCCATAAAAGAAAAAGACATCTGCTTAACAGTTGTATTTCATCGGGTGGTTGAGAGATGCTATCCATCCATAGATCTCTTAATGTTGCTTCTCAAAAGTGCACCAGATTGATGCTTTTTTTTACTTCAATATTATAAAAAAAAATCTTCCCGGGGAGCATCCCCCCCCAACCCACTCTAGAGGAGGTCGAGGTCCACTCCCCCACTCTCGTGTAAAAAATAGCAGCACTTTACCCCTGCCCTGCCGTGAGCTGATTATCGAGCCTGTCATTGTACCAGTCGCGGGTTTACTGTGTGTTTGGCGTGTGTGGGAGTTTTTGTTTGTGCGTGCTCTATAGTGCCCGTAATAGTGTTCACTGAGTCCAGCACCTCAGCACCGCCACTCAAAATACCTGTACCCGCGCCTCATGACCGGGGAGCTGAACCAGAAACTTGCAACCAGAACTCTAGCTCGGATCTAGAGAAAGGAAAAAGCGCTGGTGTGAAACCGCTTCGATTGTTTTCTCCACAAGCACTGCTGTGTTGATGGTGTTGCGCGAGAGGATCGCTTCTCCAGTAATTGTTCCCCTGAAGGTTTCCCCATTTTTGTGTGTCTCATTCAAGTTTTTTTGTATTCATTGGGGAAGAATTCCTTATCTAAACCCGAGGGCGTTCATATACTATAACCTGAGGCTCATTTCTGACTTGTTAACTTTTATTGGGATGTATAAACAAAAATTGAGTTGTCCCCGATCTACAAAAGGTGTAAAATTCTAATGAAATAAGATGTGTGTCACAAGTCATCAATGAAGAATATATGAGAGCATATTAGAACCAGTTCAATGCAAACCTAAACAACCGAAAAGTCATCAAACTATTCCTTATTCTTAACTATGTAATCTGAAAGTTACTAACAACTATGTTTACTTTGTATTTGTTGCAGTAGAGTAACCATTTATTTTTAAAATGTTTCAAAACCCTTCCCCCAAACAAACATCACCAGTGTGACTGGGAAGCGTTGGCAAATAAAAGTCAATTACTTTTCCATTTTGGGAAACACAATTAGAAATAGGCAGAATTTCATTAAATGTTTTATTTGTTTCATCTTCATGGTATGCACAACTCAATGTATAACAATTATGTTACTAAAACATGTCTCTAATTAAAAACACCATTAACCTGAAAAGTAGCAGAGGAGAAGAAAATAATCTTATATAACTTGGCCCCTTTCTCAAAATAATAATTAAAAAAAAATAGAAATAGATGGTGCCTCATATTTACTTATCACAAGCCAATCATTACAGTATTGTAGAAAATAAAGAGAAACAAAAAAACTTACAAAAAAATACTTAGTTCCCACCTAGACAGTTAAAGGTGGGGTATGGTCATTTTGGAGAAAACCCAGCTTTGAGTGCGCTAGAATTTGAAAAATCACAACCCGGAAAAAAATCTGCCCACTTCCTTACAGAGCCCCTCCTCCCAACACACACGAAACGTGGCACCATGACCAAGTGAAGCACCGAGATAAGTTGTGCCACAGATGGTAGGATTGACAGCAAAGTAGGGCCCATCTAGGTATTTATTTTAGCTCGGCCGGCTAAAAATGATTGGTCGTGCTTTATACCAGCACCTGACGGCTTCCACAGCGCTACGGCTTCAACAGATGATATTTTTGAGCATTTAATATATTCATTGCTACCGGGATGTTAAGAGCATTCCATGGAATATAACAAAAAGTGTGTCTGAAATAAATTACATACCCCACCTTTAAGGGAAAGAAAACAAAAACAACAACACCAAAACATCACATGAACAATGAAAAGTGCAACACCCTCACCTGAGTTCTACTCATCTCAAAAGACTGCTATAACATTTACTATTAGTTTTAATCTGACTACTAAGAATACTATTATTGACCAGTTTAAATGAGGCATGATTACTTACTTAGTGATGTACAATTCAATTAGACTCTTATTTTGTATAGCGCTCACCCCACAAGTAAATATCCCACTAAACCTGCGTAAGAATAACTAACACTGATAGAGGCTGCTGACATTACCAATGTGTGGATAAGTTGCTGTTCAAATATTGTTAAACTTAAGCTCCCATGGTTTGTAATGCTGACTCCTACGATACTGGTTGGTCAGAGGCTGGGAAAAGATTAACAGCAGGAGGAAGCTGCAGTCTTGGGGGAAGGATTTGTACCTTTGACCTAGATAAAGAAAGGCAGGAAGAGGGAAATACTTGGGAAATGCGATGGCTTATTGCAGCACAGTCTGAACTTTATCCTGCATGCTTTCTGAATGTTGTAAACTACTTGCTTGGTGAGGAAATGAACAACACAGGGGTCTTCTACAGTGTATGTCAGAGGTATAAACACACACAAATGCACTCACTGAATAATCCAACATTTATAATCTAGTTACAACTCAACATGTTTTAATCTGAGGACAGTTTAAATGGTGGCTGATACACTCAACAAGTTGTAATGGATATTTGCAGACACAACACATTTTAACTTGTTTATTTTATTTTAACTCCATTTTATTTGCACATATCCATAAAACAAAACCATAAGAGGAGAGATGTTTGATGGTGAATACACACATTCTTTTGGGAGAAATCTTCAGTTTGGTGATAGTTCTCTCTTTTACTTGGTATGTGTCTAAGAGAAAGGAAAACTTTTAAATTTTTCTATTCTTCTTTTCAATTCAAATACTGAATTCTACACATCTGAGATATACAAATAAGATATCATCAACATACAGATGTTTCTTATGATCATAATGTTTTGCTTTTAATATCTAGTATCTAATCTTTCACTATTTGTAAAGGTTTTAACCCTGTTAGCAAAAAGAAGCCATGAGGCATTGCTCCATTGTTAGCATCTGAAAGTTACCATTCATTTGATAGTTCAATTGATCCTACAGGCTCTTTTTCACACAACTTCTCCCATCATTTTATGTGTGTACAAATGACAGAAACACTAAGAATGCGGAGAGATTATGTATTTAATTATCTTGCCCCTCTTTATATCAACAGTCCTTTCAGCCCTCTTTCCAGACGTAGATGGATGACATGTCACACAAACATGTTTTGTTAGCAGCCCTAACAATGATCAGCAATTATCTCCAGGTGTAGGGAAGGGCCCCAGGGTGGAACGATCAAATGCTTTTAATTGTTTTTAAATCGTTTTCTGAGAACGCATGGATGTAATCCCGTGTGACGGCCCCAGAGCCTGGGGCCTGTGAGTGTGCAGGTGTGTTGCAGGTCCTACGATGGGGGTGGAGCGGAAGAGGCAAATCAGCATGACCGGGGACACCTGGCCGGAGCCGAGGTGCTACCTAAGCCCAGCTGCCCGGAGTCACAGGGCCTTCATGACTCTCTCCAAGCCTGCTGCGGGAACTTGGACTCCAATTATTCAAAAGATAAGATATCGAATTTAGAAAATAAAATCATTAACCCAATTTCAACATTTGAAGGTTTAGAGTCAAACTTGGTCAGTAAAATGACAACCTGATGACACATTAGACATAAGATCCTGGGCAAAGATGTTTAAGGAACATGACATTACTTTGAGAAATAGGTAGAAGCCTGTGGCCGTTTCTCAATCACGAGGATGCTTGCTTCTTAGCACATGTCTTCCGAGTCACTTCCTTCAGAAGCTAGGCAAGAATCCTTCCTGGCATTCGGAAACGAAGGCCATTCCTCAATCGCGAGGACGCTTGCTTGGTAGCACATGTCTTCCGGGTCACTTCCTCCAGAAGCTAGGCAAGAATCCTTCCTGGCATTCGGAAAACGAAGAGTAGAACAGGCTAGCAAGTGTGCAGGTGTGTGTCATATGAGAGGCCCCGCCTTACATTTTCCGCCACAGATTTGGGGAAATTGGTCCGTGCGCAAAGCATTGTGGGGATTTTAAGGATGCAAAGTCTACCCATGTGCAGCCTCGAAATTACCCCCAAACCAAGGACGCGGCCTCGGTGGTATTCCAAGTATGCTGGAGATTGGAACAGTCCTTCGGCGGCACTCGATGACGTAGTATCCTTGAAATATTGGCTTGGAAGCCAGTTTCCTCGCGATTGAGAAGCGACCTGTGTGTGAACTTTTTCTGATGACTTCACTTATTTTTTTGTAAGTCGAACATCTATAACCCATCAAACTCCCTGCTGTTTACCGCACTGATACCTAACACCTTTACGTCATTTCTCTTTCATCTGTGCAGGGCTGACTCAGTGGTGTATTTATTTCAGACGTCAGCACATAATCCTTTGTACTCCTATCACACAATGTGAAGGGAAGACTGGGAAGACCATGTTTGTATGCATGACAAATGGGATGTGCCGTGCCTCAGACATACTCGCTCTTTGAATTCATCACATACAGAAATCTAATCTATTGTGACAGTGTTGGGGCAGAGCTCACCTCATTCAGTAGGCTCATCATTATCGATGTATACGCTTAGTGGACGGAGGGGAACTTGTTTGGGGTCAGTACCTCTGATCTGAGCAAACAGACAGTAGTCAGGCGAGATATTGACAATGGCTGATAAGCTATCAGTGGACATTCCTGCGTAGATGTGTAATCAGGGTCGGCGACAGAGATCAAGACATGAGAACTGACAGCTGGTTCATAAATTCACACAAGAGTGACGCATGGAGAGACACAACGACTCATTAGACTGACCTAACTCTCATTAAAACTGAATGTGAAACTTCTACAAAAAGGCTTTAATGACTCTGCTTCAACTTAAACTTATAACCATCTGTTACCAACGTTCCTTTTACTTTACTCTGAATGCTGTGTTCTTGTATAGTTATTTTGGTTTACAAAGAATATTTTAGCCACTTACATACTTACTGTGCTTCCAGGCGTTTTCAGGAGAGAGTTTTTCAGACATAAATCAATTTGTTACACGAGGGTGTGTTGGCAAGGTACAAAATAACCGTGTTGGCCTTATTGTACTGCTTGACAGCTTTAAAGTATTTCTTGTCAATCCAACAATGCAGTTCACTTTACACTAAAGCCGTACAGGAACAACTACAGCAGTACATTCACCACACTGATATTGTACATTTTTTAATGCCAGTTGCTTCATGATGAACTTAGCTAAACATAATACTATCTCAAATGTGTAATTAACTTTATTAAAGCATAGGACAAATAACGCGATTATGTTTCACACATTTGTTTTAACTAGGGATAAAACCAGTAAACTAGGGGGAATTGCATAGTTTTATAGAAAACTGTATCAGCAGTACTATCAAAACTCCCACAACACTGAGGTGGCATATTTCAATTGTTGATTAAAATCAAATTCCAATTGAAGAGATGTGCATTGGACTTTCACTTGGTGCAATAAAGACTCTCATAGTGCTGGTTGTTTTTGTAAGCTGTGAATAGATGTTTTCCTTTAGATAGATTAATAAAGATTAATTAAGTGTTCGGTACCCCTATGAGATCTTTAACTGTTGTGAAAAAGATGCTGGAAATGTGTTAAACTAATGGAAATGTTTTAACACATTTGCAAGAGGTGATAAATACTAAGCGGACCCCAGTTTCATTATGTGTGTCTTAGTAATCAAGAAGAACAATAAGTAAGTCTACATCATAACTTATTGTAATGCATTCTTAACTAAATGAGTAGAACATGTTCCTGGATGTGGCAAAAAGTAATCTGATCTACATTTGGAACATCTGATCATTATTTCCTCTATCATTTTTACATTTTGTGTGTTATGCATAATTTCATATGAATTGGGATGAGTTTCCAAAGTCATAAACGCTGACCTAGAAGCCACTTATGAATAAAGGTGAAGGAAGTGACTTGGGGAAACTGGGAGATGAAGTGCCTTAACAGTGCATGTTAAACTGTTGTGCCACCGAAGTGGAGCCATCACACCATCACAGTAATATCAGTGTGACGCACGTCAATGTGATTCATTAACATTCCCTTCGTTCCAAAGACTTTCTCATAACAGAAAACAGCCCAGTGCATACTGTGATAAACTCCAGTCCACCACAACCCCCCACAGGATAAACTGCTTTATACAAATGAATTGGTGGATATGTCCAGTGTTGGGGCTTATTTGTATATGCAAAACGAATCTTCAATGTTAATTAAAAAAAACAATAATAATGTTAACAATTGTGATATTGCAACTTGTGTCATTTCTTAACTGTCTACACTGGTCAGAGTCTGACTGCATTTGTCTATTTCTTGTTTCTCATTCCCATCTTGTGGTTGATAAGAAACGCCGGGTTACGTAGTGTAACCCTTGTTATATTAGCACAGGCGGAGCCCTCTACTGGACTCTATGGGTACTACCTTATCATGCAAGCATTCACCTACTGAGATTTCTATAGACGTAGCCGGCCCCGGGGCGGGCCTACCTAAATGCGTGCGCATCTCACTTCCGTATAAAAGGAGGCCTCACCTCCTGACCACCATCCTACACCACTCTTCAGCGAGCGGTATAGGACAGACAGTGCCCCAACCTAGAGGGCTCCGCCTGTGCTAATATAACAAGGGTTACAATACGTAACCCGGCGTTAAATCTCTCACAGGCGCCGCCCTCTACTGGACTCTATGGGTACAGTGGGCGGAGCCCCGATGTATGCACGCACTGTCGTCCAGCACACCGTTCCACCTCACTGTCCCTGACCGGCTTTAGCAGCCGCTGCGGCAGGTCCCACTGCGGGGTGGAGGCGCGCACTACTGGGCGCAGCCTCCTGACCGCCTGTAAAAACCGCAACATCAGTGGATGAGAAAAGGCTGACCTGCTTTGAATCCCTCATGACAGGACGAGCTGGCTGCTGCATACACTTTACAGTAGAATGAGCAAGTCCTCTGTCCACCAATAACTGTGAAAAGGACAAAATAGAGCCCAACTCACAAGATAGGGGCTCTATTTTCCGCTCCTCACACCATCGCTGGAATCCCAGCCACTTCGGCCTGTAACAGGCTGTGGTGGATCCTGCTCTAGCTGCCTGGATAAACTGAATAACGCTGTCAGACAATCCACCCTGTCTCAGCCTGTCCCTCTCAGGAGCCAAGCCTGAAGAGGACGGCCCAGAGTGGGTAACGCCCCGATTGCACCTGCCTCTTGAGACATCGTCCCACAGAACTGGGGAATCGCCCAGGGCTGGCCCACCTTCATCTGTGTCATCTCTGAGTACCACGGAGCCCCGACGCGATCCGGCGCTACCAGAATGACTGCCAGACGTTCTCGCCTCACTCTCCCCAGGAGAGGGAGAATGAGACGCAGCGGTGGAAAGGCGTATAGCAGCTCTTTCTTTCTTCCTTTCTTCCTTTCTCTCAAAAATACGTCTCAGACTCAGTGC
>NW_011357337.1:63481-82579 GCF_000735185.1 Notothenia coriiceps
GTGTGCCTTGGCAGTCTACAGAAAAATGAAGTGACTATTGCACATAAGCAATTGCATTGGAAACACGTTTTTGAAGTTCTTCTGCCCCCTGGTGGCCATTGAAAAAAATAAAAGGAATTATTTCCACCAATGATTCAGACCCACCCTACTCTCCAGAAGGGGGCGACAATGCTCCAGGACAAGAACAAAGCCTGCAATTGTAAATCCAGTCCAGAATGATTTAAATCCAGTCCGCAGTTTGCAGCTCACTCGCGTTTCTCAAGTTTCCCCCCGGCGCGTGCTGTCTGCTTTGTGTTGTCAGGCAGAAAGACGACGTACCAGGCAGGGTGGCGCGTGTCCTGATACACAGGCACCCCAACAACGACCAGAATAAAACAATAGATACTCCTTTTTGTTGTCTGTTTTGGAGTAGTTAGCTATTATTTATAGTTTTTGCTACAATGTCGGTGGGTCTGGAGTCTGGATTCTCGAGTGAGGAGGTCTTAAACAGCCGCTTCCCTCTCCACCGGGCGTGCAGGGATGGAGATGTCGGAGCCCTGTGCTCCCTCCTTCAGCGCACCTCAAACCCGGCTGACCTCTCGGTGGAGGACACCTTCTACGGCTGGACGCCCATACATTGGGCCGCTCATTTCGGAAAGGTAACTTGCAACTGCGTGTTTGGCGGTCCAGTTTTTTCTAAATGGTTTTCCAAAATGAGCGCCAACGCACAAGCCTCGTCTCGGCCATTTCCTGATGTTTAGCCTCACTGTAAGCGGATGAGACTTAAAACGCAGCCATCGTTTACTGGATGCAGACAATGGACCATACACGTCAAATTAACGCTGTTCACCATCTTACGGGTTTTTAAGAAACTACCAATTCTTCATTTTATGTGAAGTTACGCTCTGCACGTGAAAGCGTTGGCTTAAAAAAACAACTTACGTTGACACGGAACAATTGTACATGAGACGTTGACAAGAAACTGGAACGTTACAAGAAAGCTAACATTCGCTCAACTGACACCTGCTAACTGTTACTATTATAATAAAAGGTGGTATCTTAGCAACAGTTATTATATATATTTATCTTTATATATGTTTTTGTATTACTTCTTTCTTTTCAAAAGCCTCTCAATGAAAACGAGTGGCGACTTGCAAGTCAACTTTAAACGACACCTTTCCAACGAACTGACCGAACCCACACAATTACATGTGCCAATATCTGTTTTGCTAACGACACCATAGGAAGGGCAGGCCTGAAGTCAAATAAATTGGATGCAAGCCAACCAGTAATAGATATGAAGACTCCAGGCCACACAATAGTGTTGCATTTTTGTCTCTACTCTAACACACTTGTCCAAACGTGCCCAATGTCTGTGGGAAGTAATGATTGAATAAATCATTGCACATATATAATTATACTTCTGACTCCTAATGCATGGGCTTTGTGTCTTTCCAGCTGGAGTGTGTCATGCGTCTGGTTCAGGTGGGCTGTGGAGTGAATGCTGTGACCTCCAGGTTTGCACAGACGCCCACTCACATTGCTGCGTTTGGGGGCCACCCTCAGTGCTTGTTATGGCTACTTCAAGCTGGTGCAGATATTAACAGACAGGTATGACATCAAGAAGCACACTCGACACATCTGCATACAAGTTCATTTTAGGACTTTGACCGAACTTTTCAAGTAAGATTCCCTTGAGAGATGCATGTAAACATGATCTTTCACCAAGCATACTGACAATCCTACCAGGAAAGCAACACTTTACAAAGGGGCTGTACACGGTCACTGAATTTAACAGCAAATTGCAACAAAAACGCAAATGTGTTCCGACCGATGTACACATGCATTGAGAGACAAAGGTTGAGCAATACAAGGTTAATCTTAGACTGATCCCATCAAGGAGGATGACTCTAAGTGGGGTCATGGGCCCAAGCTGTTACTTTTTAATGTTTATTCATAATATGTTTATCTTATTTTCCTGTAATGCATGCTCTCAGAGTGTTACGAGTATTGCCTGTCACTTATTTTCCTCTCTGTATATTCATGCAGACTCATGCACTGGGGCTATATTTTCTGCTCGGCTACCCTGCTGAGAGAAATCAGATTAGTAGGTCAGGATTACCTAACAACTGTCGTCATCATGAAACTAGTTTCTATCAATTGCCTTTTAATTTTGCTCTGCACATGTTGGAATAAACACTTTTGGAAACAATTATTTGTGACTTTCCCTCTTTTGGAGGGAACATTTGGACATGGCTGCTTTTGGAAAGCAGAATAACTCAGTATTTAAGCTCCGCCCACTGACAGCCTTCTGGTGTAGTTTTTTCCCCTCTCTCTCTCTTTGATCTGCCTTCCTACTAATGTGTAACTGTAAATGTGCGTGGGCGTTAGAGAAGTCTGGTTGAAAAGTTCAGGCTCTGCCCTGCAGAGTTACGCCCTGTTGTCGTCTGTTTTTTCAAACTGTGGAAAAAGAGAAAGGAGGGAGGGATTACTTGATTTAAAACATACTCCTTCATGTTAAGTATCTTATACTGGGTTTTGGCTACCACTACTGTAATTGTGCACAACACAGGCATGTTTTTTGTGTAACTACAGTCTTTTGTCATCTATCAGGATTATGTGGGCGAGTCGCCCATCCACAAGGCTGCTCGTGCAGGCAGTCTGGAGTGTATCAACACTCTCTTGATTCAGGGAGCGAAAGCTGAGTAAGTCCTGTGATCAGATCTGTGACTTCATTTCTTTTCCTCTGTACTATCCAACATCAGTTACACCTTTGCAAGGGATCACCACCAAACTCAAATCAGAGAAGTGATTACATTTAAATTACCCTTCCACGGTATTTCAAATTCAAGAGTCAAAGGCTCAGCAAATACATTTTACAGGTCTGAATGTTAGATTCAAGAAATTATGAAATTGTAAAACAAGCAAATACTTAAACGTCATTTAGAGCTTAACAATTGTATACTATGGCTGTTCTTCACAGATGCAGCCGGATGGAAGCTGCTCAATTAAATGCTAACTTTACAATCATTTACTTTAGGCTCTATCATAAATAAACACTGCTGAACATAAGTATAAAATAAGCAATACTTTTAAGGGAAGTGAAGACTTCGTCTTTTAAATATCCTGCAAATAAAACACCACCTTGTCCTGCTACAGTGACTGTCATGCTGGTGTTCAAATAAACTCAAAGGAATTGTGTGAAACATTTATATATTTTGCCAGTGGCTTTCAAATAAGCTGTGTGCAGTTTATTAAACAACAGGACATTTGAACTCCTTTTATATAGTTTGAGCCCTTTTTCGATTGCATAATGCTTAAGTTTACAAGACAAAATCATCATTCTTTAACCATCCAGCTTAAATGGTTTGAAGATGAGATGAGTTTTAAAATAGAAAAATAACAGAATTGGTGGTGGTCTCTTGAAAACGTGACACATTTTGTTAATCCTTGAAATTGTTGTTTATCGTTGCAACAATTCACATTAAGTTGTCCTCTTTCTGTAAAAACATTGGCGAGGAATATTAGTTTTTATCAGAAATTGTTTTAAGTAACTTTCCTTCACATTCAACAGAAACTTTCATACTGCCTTTGTGATTTAAAGAAGCGCTGCACGGCCGTTTGAATACAAGTAGATCATTAACTCGCCGCGCCTTTCAACTGACGGCTTTGTAAATCTAGAACAATAGTTACACATACCAGAGGACAACGTGATGTAAAGGTTGATAAACTGTTCTTAGTCTAGTAGGCCATATTGCATGATCTTTGTTCAATCTAGATTTGTGGTTTTCTTTATTAATATTTGTTTTGGTAAGTGTCTTACATGTACAGCTTGGCTAGATGACCAAATGCACATTCCCTCTTTTTTTCTGAGGCCCTTTTACATTTAGTAAGAAAAGGCTATAATTATGTTGCAAAAAATGAAAATGCATCTTATCATCCATGATTGTTTGCATGTTTAAATGATTATGAACCTACACAATAACTGGAATACCATATCTCCTAGTTTAAAGAAACAGTTTTGGATCCTGCCTTCGTACATGTGTAAAAGCATATGTCAATT
The DNA here is from genome assembly GCF_000735185.1 of Notothenia coriiceps. Classification (NCBI taxonomy): domain Eukaryota; kingdom Metazoa; phylum Chordata; class Actinopteri; order Perciformes; family Nototheniidae; genus Notothenia; species Notothenia coriiceps. Next base: position 67,524 of record NW_011357337.1, read on the forward strand.
GAGCTAAAGCATACAAAAAAAAGCTCTTAGCACTGCGAAGATAAATAAAAACAAAAGACAACAGATGATCAGATAATGAATTTCTGTAATGAATGCTACCCTGTGTCTCAGTCGTATTCAGATACATAATCTTCCTAAAGCCAAGTGCTTAGTCGCACCCTTTTAGTTGGCAGCTCTTTTTGTGTGTTACCATTTAAAATAATACATTCTGTTATTGTTGGTGCACCTGAAGCCTGAAGAAAGGCAGAAGAGACACAACCCATATTTCTTGTTTCTTAAAATTAGATCTTGTATGACCTGAAGAGACACAAAACCATTACAATGGATTATGTTTGTGTTGCCTTTCACGTCTTAACCGATCATAGTTGGTGTTTCCCAAAGACCATGTTCAGCCGTCAACACAAAGGACGAAGCGCCTAACCTAACTTCTAGCATATCTTATTCAAGCATGTAAATGTTACTATTTGAGCTGCTTGTAATTAATACTTTTTCATAGTTTCTTTAATTTATCTATATTTTTAAAAATAGAGTAACAATATCAAATTACATGACGCTGACATTTAACACAGCAGCATATTTTAAACAAAGATTCATATTTCAATCTTAAACCTTTTCTTTCTTGGCTATTCTTTTACTTGCAGTTTCATTTTTTGCAACAAGCCATATGCCTTTTTTTTTTAATGCCTTTTGACGTCCAGAGATCCAAAACAAACCAGGGGTTTTTAGAAGTGCAAATTATCTGTGTAGCTTTTTTAATGTTTTTTATCCTGAGAGAATATGGTGGTCTTTATAAATCTGAGCTCAGCAAATTACGGCAAGAGAAAAAGTAATATTAGATTCACCATGGTGAATGTAGACTCTACTTATTAGCACTGGTGCACATGAGGATAGATCATATTAGTATTTATCAATATATTTAATATATATTTAATTCAGTTTGATACCAGTTATGTTTACGTTTGGGCCTCCAGTTAATTCTGGTTCCAAAGAGGAATGCAAACAATGCTAACACACATTTTTTTCAGGGTTATTGAAACATTCACGTATGTTTATGTATTCACCTTGTAGTTTGTTATTGGACTACATGGCCTCAGTCACATAACACATACTAGATATAAAAGGCCTAAACACATTTTTATACATGTTTGTTATTCCTAATTGTTGAGACGCATCGATTTTTAGTTTTTGAATTATAAATCAGACTGTAAACTACGAGGTGATTAGATTTATACTCTTATTCAAACCTTCTTTTTCTATGAAACTCCTGGTTTATTTGGCTGTTTTAAATAGCCAAATTAAAGTGAATTTGTTCATGTATACATGTTTAAAACATGCTTGATTTCTTATCGGGGTCTTGTAATGTGCATTTGGTTATCAGCTGATGAGTAATATATATGATGAAAATGATGTGTGATTTATTTTTTCCCTCCTGCAGATTTATAGGTAGTGCATTTAGTTCAGTTTATTATCAGGTTATCTTTTCAATGTATGACCCAGAAATGAATAGAGGTACAACTGGGAGGGAAGCTATGAGAGGCACACTAGGCGGGAATGAGGCTCATGACAAAATAACTAACTTCAAAATGAGTAAACGTATAAAAAAAAACTTATGTTAAAATGTATCACTGATCCTTCTTATTAAAAATATGAATAATAATAATACGTTTATTTAGTATAGCACCTTTCACAGAAATAAAATTCACTAAGTGCTTCTCAAGAAAGAACAAAAGTTCAAATTAAGACCACAGAAACATAATTACAATAACAACATGAGGCAGAAATTAAGGTTAACATAAAACCAAACAAAGACCACGCAGAGTCCCGAAAAGAACAAACATAAGAACACAACGCATCACACGAATAGCGGGGTCTAACGTAAAAAATAAAGATTACCCAAAGTTAAACAAAATTGAAAGGCAAATAATCCTTAGGCACTTTGATGGAGAAACAAATATATATTGTATTGATATGCTGAAGAAGATATTCAATAAGTTTAATAAATACAAATATTTGAAATATTAAAATAGCTTGGCATACAATCTACATAACAATCACTAATCCAGGTTTGATTACTATCCTGTTTTCTTTTCTTTAGTAGGTGCAACACAAATGCATTAAAAACAGTGGGTAATTGAGTTCAATAGGCTGTGAAATTAAGTTATAAAACATTTCTTTATTGTAATATTAATATAGTAATATTTAAACAAATCAACAATATACATAATACATTACATCTGTCTAAGTATTCTCCTTGTAAATAACCGATAGCAATTGACAATGAACATCAATTTAATTTAAGCTCAATTAACTTTTATTCTAGGCTAAAACCTGGGTCAGATCTTATGAATGGCCTTTTTAAAGGTAACACAAACATTTTACTTGATACCTGCAATCTTTCAGTCTACCCGCTTAAGATCTCTTGTCATTTCGCTGGTCTGACGCGGGCTGGTTTCTTTCATCTGTGAAGACGTCGCATCAAAAGAAGTTCCTCCGCCCTTTGCCACACCAAATCGAGACGCCAGTGAACAATCTGCAATCTACACTCTTTGTCCAGTATTTCAGGAGATAAGCTCAAGCAGTGTTTCCGCCAGGGGGGGGCGTCTTGCCATCATTTGACGGCCTTATTCAGCTCGGAACGCCCTGAACTCGAGCCGAGGACGTCCCCAAGAGGTTTTATCGCTTGAAATGACGAAAAGGACAAGGACATCCCTCTGCTGGAGGGGCAAAGGAGCCTGGTGGGATTATTTTCGGAGTATTGAAGATCGTTTCCTCGACATCGGCCTCTTTTCAGCTTTTCGTATCTTGGACCCATGGTGCCTGCCACAGGACAACACGGAACGTGCGCGATTTGGACTCGATGAGCGGTGGAGCACGCGCGTGAACTGCGAGCGCCGGAGCCTTGCAACGGCAAAACTGAAGCTCCGTGGTAAACTTTGGTAAAAAGAGCCGGCTCTTCTTCTTAGTGAGCCGAGCCAAATCATCCGGCTCACTAAAAGGAGCTGTAATTCCCATCACTAACGTAAGGGACGGCTCAATTCAAAATTCAAGTCACGTGACACAACGTGACGGCACTTGGAAGCCCTCTCAGCCCTCTCAGCCCTGGTCTGGCGGAAACACTGAGCTCAAGTGAAGAATTTTTTCTTGATGTATTTGTTGGAGTTTTTTTTACTTGCGGAGACCTTCTATGAGACACTCGTATCAAAGTATAGGGCCGTGTCCACATACAACTTTTGAAAGCGCCAGCGTCTTTTTTCAGTTGATTCTGATGCGAACAGAGTGCATGTGCAGCCACCTAGAAAGCGTCACGCCCAAGGTCTTTGTTTCCCGGTGCATCGCCTTTTTTGTGCGGCTGCTCTGAGCACTTCAAGCAGAAAATATTTCAACTACCGGTACTACTAAGGATTCCACGTCAAAACCTACACACTGATTGCCCTATTTTGCGCAGGAATTTTCACTTGGCCTGGATAGCCCCAATTCCTGACGATGGGACTACAATACATGTAGTATTTGAATGACAGAAGAGTAAACTGCGCTAAATCCTCAAGTGATGCTCATCCTTGTCCCATCAGAAAAAGGAGAAGAACTTTCCATTGGGTCAGAAAGTACTACATCTGGATTATTTTAGTTCTGCAAGACTGGAACACTCTTTTTGTCTTACCATCCTTGATGAAAACTCTGGTCTTATTTGATCGCTTCCTCTGATCTTCAACCCATCAAATTGTTCGTTGACAGTCCTTACGAGTTGGACTGAAGAAATGAAGAAATAACAAACTTTAACTAAAGGGACTTTTTCTTAAAGGAAACTTTAAAGAATATAATTAAAATCTATTAGTCTCAAAGAATAAAATAGCCTTACTTGATCTACTGTGGTTGAAAATGAAAACCTTTTATATTAAATTAAATGTAAGAAAAATTGTCTAAATGGATTATACAAAACTAAACCTTTTTTAGGAAAAAAACTATTTTTTTGTATCATTTGTCATGAGCCTCGAGGTGTTAAGGTGTTCTATTAGCAAGCTAGCTGCAGGCAGGAGTGAGTTACGGCTGCCGGTGACGAGAGTAGAGCAGAGACAGAGGCTTAGTGGAGTGAGATGAGTTAGATTTGCATACCATCATGTACTGAACTGTGTAATGCTAACAATCATCCTGTTGCAATGGTTATTCACTGTCATTTCACTGTACCAAATATTTTACTTCATACACAGAAATGTTTTATTTTGAATGTCACAGTATTAACCCTATACAATATCATAGTCTGTTTTGACATCTAATCTTTGTCACCTTTTCCTTTATGAAAGTGACAATAAGTTTTAAAAAAAAAGTTTTTTTATACTGAAACAGAATCGTACGTCTTAATGTTTTGCAGCCATTGAATTGGAAATGACTTGGTTTTTTCAAGTAATCCTAGAAAGGGGAAGAATAGACACTGCTGAGTCTGCCCCGTTCCCTGGGATAGCCGCACTGTTGTGGCATTGAGTGTTCTCACTATCGCTTCCTATCTACACACTGGCAAACTGTTGAGGTATTTCTTGCGGTGATTGGTTTTAATGCTAGGTTTTTATGAATCAAAACTAAAGTTTTAGACCTGCATGCTTTGCTTATTATCCATGATTGTTCCTGTATCTAGTCTTTTTGTTTTTATTTTATAATTTTTTATTTTATTTTGTGAACTAACCATAGGAGCCCTTTATATGGACAGGTTTAATCACGTGAGTCCCATGTCAACATGTAGCATGATATTAGGCTGCCTCTGGAAGGTTAGAGGATAGTTAGAGAAGATGCATATTGTGTGCTTAGGACGGAAAAGCAAAGCATACCAGGCAATTGCAAAGAATTAACGCTTCCTTTTCAAATTTCCACACAACCTGGGTAAATAAAATACTCTGTTATCCTTTTTTTGGATCAGCGCTTACTGTAGATGTCAGGTCTCACTTAAGGAACACTCTTTTAGGACATTGTGAAGGTACTATTGATTTAGCATGAACTAAGTTAAGTATGCAGAATAGAAGCAAGTGAAAAAATGTATGCGTTTTATAAGAATTCTTATCTCATTTAAGCTAAATATGTGTGCTCCAATCACCTATTTCAAATATCTCATTTGTCTTTCTGTGGACAAAAAACATATTTCTCAACATCTGCTGTTGTAATGTTACAGCATCGTATATATGCAATGCTTATTTTTGGTCCAATCATTAAACAAGGGTTGGATGAGCAAACATCTGGAAATCTTTGTCAGTAAATACTAGATGTTTTATTCCCTGAAGTGAGCGGATGATTTAACAGCCACCCTCAGTATAACAGTTTTTTAGCTTGAGGAAACTGAGATAGCCAGATTTGGTGACATGGGAAGGTTAAGTGACTCCAGAGGCTGCAGACGTAATCACTGCGCTTCCTCTGCTCTAAAAATATAACAAGTACTTTGTGTTATTTTAAACATGGAAAAAATTGAAATAAATGTATTTGACAGTTATTGATATTTGTTAAAAGTTAGGATTATAACATCAGTTCCTTAAAATTACATTTGCTAACCGCAGTGTTTTTATTCACTGGGGCCTCAACAAGTACAGCATTGTTGAGCCTTAACTTAACTGTTTTCAAACTCAAAAAAAAGTTTTAACCGTTTGGATTTCTAGATGTATGTTCCTGAAAGTGAGACCTACCCATCTATCTTACCATTGAATTGTTTAAACGTAAAAATAATCTTTTGGATTAATCCTTTGGAAGCGTTAATTTGATGGGGACGGGTAATGTGCAACAAAATATTGTGTGATTTTATTTTTATTTTTTTCAGTCTTATATTCTTTATGAAATGTTTTCCATGTGTATTAGCTGTTGAACTGTTATTTTTTTGTTTAGATAAAATGCAGAGAAGTTTCAGAACAATTGTTACACAGAATGAATGACCAAACAGTAACCGTGTATTTTAAATTAATTCGATTGCTGTATGGAAGTCAATGTCACTTGGTTTTAACACACCAAATGTAAATACAATTAAATAAATACAAAATAATGTTAGAATAAACAATTCAAAACGTTTCAGTAAGAATGCTGCTAAATATACAATTCCTGCTGTCTCGTGCATATATACAAACATAAATGCACCTGCGAATGATATAGATTTCTGTGTCTCCTTTGCTTGGATGCGGGCCAGAGTCCCGCTTCTCAGACAAAGACCTGACTGTTTGCGTAGAGAACTCATTTTGCAGAGACATTTAGACAGAACAAGTGCCGTATTGTTGTGTAATTGGCCAATGGAGATGGGAGCATTCTCATCATTAGGATAAACGGCCTGTATTGGTTAGAGGAAGACTGGCAGACATTTATCCACCACAATAATCTCACATCAGCATGAGAACATTTGATCTAGGAATCGCGGCACCAACAGCATTTTTTACTTAATTACGTATACAAATAGAGTATTCCTTATTAAATTAGTATTACTCATTTGCAATAATAAGTTTATCTGTCACGGTTTTCATTTGCAGTGAAATTGCTTCCATGCTGAAGTGCCATGTTCTGGTAAGAAAATGTAAAGGTTATGACACGGCACTGTTTGCTCATTCATTATTGAACTAAAGAAAAACTCCCTTTTTGCTGCAACTGGATATGATTAACACAACTGTACACATTGCAACAACTTGAATGGGACTTATAAATAGTTGTACAATCTCTCTTTTATTCTTTCATGCTCATCATTCTTGAAACAAGAAGAATTCCTTACAGCTTAACCAAAAAGGCGTGAGGATGTCTAATGGTTGAAGATTTGTCCTCGTTTCATTCTCCTTCCTAATCCTTGGTTCCTCTGAAGATACAACTTGCATCAGGGCCTCCTTTCTGAATGATCGACCTGTACCAGAAGAATTCTACACTCTTGCTTTCAATGGAGTACATGTTATTTTCCACTTGACACACACACACTCACTCATTATACACAGCATACATTCACAGGGACTTGTGCGCCGCTCCGGGTTTTATTTGCAACTTTAATCTGAGACTTGGCTACATCATCGACTGGAGTTTGGATGCAGCTTTACAGAAATCCTTGAGAAGTATTCCTGGTGGAAATGTGAGATGACGGCAGCCTTTCACCCTTTGCAAAGTCCCCCTTGATGACGCATTTGTCCAAGACCAAGCTGTTTCCATCTCAAAAATCAACGGATCTTTTTATAGCAACATCTTAGTCAGATTATTTCACATTCTCATCAAAGCAAATGCACCTACATTTGTCTTAATCATGTCTTCTTGCAGCAGACATGTTTCCCTTATTTTCTGGAAACTGTCAAGGTTTAAGTTTTATAGAAGATGCAGATGATCCAAAAGGATCAGTCGTCATCTCATGAGGATGACGAAGAAGATGTGAGAGGGTAGAGCAGCACAGGATATTTCTTTACATCTGTGTGTCTGTCTGCGTGTGAAGAGTGTATGTGTGTGTGACTGTGTGCGCGTTTGGGCGTGTCTTATTTTGTTTGTTTTTGTGTAAATCAAAGGTACACTGAGTGTCTCTAACACGCCTCCTTCTCGTTGTGCAGTATGAGGAATGCCAGTGGGCTGACGGCTGCCAACCTGGCCCACGCCCAGGGATTCCAGGAGTGCGCTGAGATTCTCTCCAATGCCCAGAACTTCCAACAAAACATGGCTCAGTCCCACAACGGGACTTTTCTGAATGGCATGACCCAGAATGGGGGCCACGGTCGCCCCACGATCCAGGGACGCAGCTTCTTGAATGGCGTGCCCAACAGAAAGAGGTCTTTTGATGGCATGGGAGCAAACCCAGGGAAGAAGGCTAGACCTAATGGTAGGTCACTCAGCTCATCAGATTCTATTGTTACTTTGGGATTAAAGGTAAACATCTATTTTTAGTTTAGACTGCTGCACATGAAGTCATGCTGGACAGAATGACCAGACAAGACTGCTCAAGACAATACGGCCCCATGTGGAATCTGTCTGTGTGCATTAAATGTACCCTATCTGTAGACAGAAATCCAGTCTGCACTTATCGTACAATCCACAAGTGGTTTTGTATTATAAAACCAACTTTTGATGTAATCTTGCAGAATTAAAATGCCATGTGTTAAAGAAAGAGCTTCTTTATGCTAATTGATTCAAAGGTTTTATTTTCATATTCAAATGAGCTAAAATGTAGAAATGGCATTGAAAATCTTATGACCCGAGCTCCTCCAACGATGCAACATATATAATAAAATACAAATAAAAAATATTGCAAGAATAAATAATAGAATATGATGTGTACAAGAACAGAATGTGAAATGAAATATTGTACATTAACACAAAATTAAATATGGTTTATTGCGGTGATAACTATTTAGATAAATAAGTAGATTTCAAGATGGCAATCAGATAACAGAACTCAGGTGTTTAACAGTCTTCTGGCCTGTGGGATAAAACTGTCCCTGAGTCTGTTGGTTTTGCTCCAGATACTGCGGTACTGCCTGAGCGCCCTGCCATAGTGAGCTTGTACTCTCTAGTCTTCAAAGTAGATGCAGGCGCATAAAGATATGCAGCTGGGGACTAACATCTTAACCCAGACTTTCTGCCATGTTTGAAGTTAAAAAGTTATTTTTTCGAATATCATTCCTATTGTTTGTGTCTGCATCTTGCTCTCAGGTCTGGGCATGCCAGGAGAGCTGCGCAATGGGAGCGGGCCACTGGGTGGTGCTGGAGAAGCCCAGATGGAAACCATGAACATGGAGTCGACTGTAACCTCAGGTGGGCCAGGACCCTTTGCTTTTGGGCTAAATGGGGTTGCACCCCCACATGGGCTGGTGGCCGTGGATCAGTGTGCGGACAGAGGGGGGCCGGAGAGGTCCTGCCTTGCCACTAAAGAGCTGGAGGTCATCACTGTGGCATCGATGCAGACCCCCTGTCGCTGCACCAACTCTTATGCCTACCTGTAGAGGGCTTGTGCTAATGTTCACATTGTGCAGTATATCTCTTTGGTATCGTCGGGCACATTTTAATTTTAATTTTGCATACTGCATGCATAAAAGATACATTTGTTTTGATTTGGTGGTAAGCTACATTTGAACAATGTATAGCAGTGTGTGTTGTATTTTATACTTTTCCATGTACCTAACTATACTCTGACGGATACAAAAAAAAAGAGATTTCTTTGTTAAACTAAATGCATCCGTCCAGTTATACAGATAGTTGTTGTGTATACCTTTTTTATTTTTAAGGTTCATGATAAAAGGAGTTTTGTTTTGCACAATTAAACGGCAGCATCCCAGATAACGCAAACTTATTGGCATTCCCTTCAAACAGCAGTGCAACCGAATGTAGGTCATATTGGCTCAATGGATAAAAATAGTCTTGGTCGAGTTCTAAATCAGTCATGACTACCTGTTGCCTCGTTGCATAATAGGAAAAAGGTCAACTTCATTGGTCACCTGAATATGTTACTACGGTAACGTCTGATTTTCTGTATGGAATGGCTAAAGCATGATCATCCCATATAGCTTAGAAAAAGTGTTTCTTTGCAATCCTATTAAGAGAAATCTATATAGACATATGTAATATCTACATGGTGATCACCTTTTAGTGATATGTTGAGTTTACTGAAGCTGATTGATTATTATGACATTTATATAAAAATGATTAGGGCCTTGGCACTCTTTTAATATACACTTTAGCTGACGCTGTTTTGTAATCCAGAATTTGTATATGCCAAAGCATATCCCCAAATGAATGTAGCTTGTAAAGTATAAACAATGCAGCTTTCCTGTAGTTTGTAGATGTCATGTACTCAGACATTGTGTTCCATTAACTTGGAGTTTGGTTATTCCTGTTTTTCATGTTCGTTTATTTGGGCTGTGCTTATTTGATGGTTAAATATGGTGAATGTTTATTAGGCAACTATAGCAGAGCTTGCACATCTGTATGTTATATTCGAAAACCAGTCTGATTTTGTAATTGGTACTTGGCCATTTTACAATCCGTAGTTATGAGTTAACCATACCGCTCAAGAAAGTTTGCATGGATTTGCAAAAAGCCTTATTTCTTGAGCTGTATTGAGTAGTGGAACAATAACTTTTGGTAAGGGACATTCTTCTTTCTGAATTTTGTGTTTCATGTTACAGTTTATTTCGTTCGACATGGCTGAACATTTGAGTGTATAGACTTTACCTTTGGAACATCCGATGCTTAGTACTGAGAAGGTTGAGCTTTGTACTTTATTGTGTGAAATCATTAAATGTTGATTAATTTGATAAATGTGACTGTGGTGGACCTTTGTTTTCTTGATGTACTGTATCGTCATGCATCTGTCAAGTCCTGTTTATGGTTTCTGGAGTGCAAAACAAGGACTAAACTTCTCTAATTTGAGTTGGGATTATGCCAACATGTCTTGTAGAATTAAGGTTTCCTTGAGGGGTATCTTAAATATCAAAGTGGAGACAGAAATGTTTCCTTGACATACAGCTGTAACTGTAGGTCAAAGCAACCTCAGATCAGGATTTCAAACAGCAGGAAACATGTGGCTTTATGTAAGGCTTTGGAATTTACTTTGAAAACTGTTGATTTACTTTTTCGAAGGTTTTTTTTCTAAAAGTATTTGCTTGTAATGCCCTTCTAATATTTGTGCAAAACAAAATCAATCCTCCCTGTCTCTCTTGTTATATTTAAAGAAGAAGGAATATGGTAACACAATTAATATATCCAGTATATATCCCCTTTGACAATTTGTCTCATTTTCAGTGGCAGGTGAGAGACTCTGTGGAGATTTTTCCTCAAATGGTCACAATCTACCACAGCCTTCAGTTTGGTGTGATCCTGCAGCTGAGATCTTCCAGAGCCAGCTCCTCTACAGCGACTCCTCTGAGAGCGGCGGCAGCGCAGGCAGCCAGGTGGAGCACCAGAGGTCTGTGAAGGCAGAGCAGCTGTACGACCATGCCTTCTTCACCACCATGCTCCTTTACCATGGATCCTAAAGTACAAAATATGTTGACAGGCTGTCCGCTTTTGCCTGAATGTCATATAAGCCTAAAAAAAGTGTTGATTTGCCTTAAAGCCATTGAGTGGTGCAGTTATTCATTGAATGTTTTTGGTTTTGGAAAGGGCAGGCCCATTGTTATGGACTGATATATGTTACTGATTGATTGTTGATTAAGAAGTGGATAAGTTTGTTTTGTTAAAGAGAAAGTGTTTTTTGTTTATAATTAACGTTTGATCCAGCTGTAAATAGCCTTGTTCTAATATACTCTAAACTAAGCATTAACTAACCAGTGACAATACTTACATTTTGTTTGTGTCAAGTGGGGGGGGGTCCCTGCCTCGTGATGTTAAGAAAAACATTGAGTTCATCCCATGTTACTCTAAAGAATAAAAAAAATGTTTTTGCAAAAGTTAAAGTTTTATGGAATTTACTTTTTGTTTGCAGAATCCTAGAAGCATTATGCAAGTGTCTGTAAAAGGAGAATACAAAAAATGTGGATATGGGACTATCTGCCAAGATGTCTGCTGGTGCATCTCTTATTCATATCAAAACGATGTATGAGTGCAGTCAACTCTAGGAACATGTTAATGTTGCATTTATAACTTCATTAATTATAATACACCATTGGGTATAGATTTATAGCTAATTTATATCAACTTAAAAGAGGATGCTTTTTCCTTTATACTTGTACAGACACAAATATAAACTCGCTTCAGTTGTGTACTTTCTGGTCATCGAGCACCTGTCTCCAGGGGCGGCCGTCGTCAGAGCTGCGCTGCACAAACAACGCGTCACTGTGACCACGCCCCGCAGCAGACGACGCCCCTAATGCGAATGGGGGGGGAAGGAAAAGGCTGTTCTAATACAATAACGTAATACATAACTCCATCTTGCCTGTATGTAGAGAAATGCATTAACAGACATGTATGTATAACGTTTCGGATGTATGTACTGACATTCCAATGCCAGAAAGTGTTGTGAAACTTATAATTTGAAATGGTGTCCTCCTCTCTCCTTGATTTGGTATCGTCCAGCAAAACCCTAGCTGGCCTAACCAGGGAATCAGGATTATCGGCAGAACGACTCTGGCTGCTGCTAAGAGGGTCGCTGTGAAGGTGCCAAATAACTAGTAAAAACAATATTACCTTTTGATAAATACGCACCATTTCACGTTTCAGTGTTACCATTACGTGTTTCACAATTTAAACCATGTCCACCCCGGCTAGAAGGAGACTTATGAGAGATTTTAAAAGGTAAGTCGATGATTTGTCAAAAACAGCTAACATTAGCCTAGCGTTAGCTTTAAATAGCTCACCTGTATTTTTTTTTATACAAACAGTTGGGTTCAAACATTCTAAACAGTAACACATTAACGTAACGCAAACAATGTATAGTTAATCTTGAGTTTGTATGAACCTTGGACATTGAAGTGAAATAAAGCTGATTTTGTAGAAGAGCTTTGCCCGTAGCTAGAAGCTAACAGTGCTAACCGATACATGCTAGCAGAATATTCAATATAGTTACTGTCCCAGTTTATGGCTGTTAGCTGGCAGTTAAATATATATTTATTTTTCCATTGACAAGATCAATTTAATGCCATGTATCAAACGTTAGTGTTCCGTGAACTTAAACCAGTCGCTGTTTTGTATTATATGGGGTAAGATGGTGTAAGTTACAATGCCAGCCAACAATAGCTTACCTTATTTTGGAATCATAGGGTCCCTAAATTGTAGCATTAAAATAGTTAGTAAAACGTTTGTGTTAGGTTAGAAATTATAGATGGATTAGTCGTTTTTAAAGATCTAGCAACACGGATTATTATACTGAAATCCCAGATGAGTACATTGTGTTGTAGGCAAGAACAACATAAAGCCAAAGAAAAAGTATACTTCATCTTCTGCAGTCACCACGAAACGGTCTGTTATTCAGTAACAGAACACGTTGCCTTTTTCACTCAGGCCAATATAACGAAATAAAGAAATCCCTCTATATATCAATTTTCCTCACTACATTTTATTTGCCTCAGATCCTTTGATTGTCCTGAGTGTCAGTTTGTTTTATCAATTCTGACCGGAAGTGGTAACCTGCAGGGATTTGGACTTTTCAAACTAAGTCTGTACTCAGTGGTCATTACAAGTGTTTCGACTTGAGCTAGTGGTTATTTTTCTGACTGATAAGAATAACACAGATATGGGTCCGTAAGAGGTAACAATCCACAATTTAAGCATGATGGCATTGACTTGAGTGATTTACAAAGACTGTTGCTTAGTTTTTTTTCATGATATGTATATATTTCTTTCTAGCGGGCTTAATTGTTTTTTGCAAAACTTTAAAACCACAGTTTAATGTTTTAATGGCACAGCCAAGGTAGTCAAGTAATCGATCTGTAATCATTTGAATGTGGCAATTCAGTCCCCTTTACTTCCACTTTTGATTGTATGTTTGTTTGTTTAAAATATCATATTTGTCTGTGGCCTAGTGTTAAAAGGTAGGATGTCATTCGATTACTGACTTCACTAAACTCTGGCTAAATAAATAACGTTTCTTTCTTTGTTTTCTTTTTTTGTAAAGGCTACAAGAGGACCCTCCCGCGGGTGTCAGTGGTGCTCCATCTGAAAACAACATTATGGCGTGGAATGCAGTCATATTTGGGTAAGACATTGATACACAGTCATCATTTACAACGAAATAATTTGTGTTTGACGTTCAAAATCAATGACCAATCTTCTTTTTTCTCTAACCTCACAGCCCTGAAGGAACTCCCTTTGAGGATGGTATGTTAATAACTTGTTGTTTTTTGTAGTCAGGCATATTGCCACTGTATTGAATATCAAACATAGAAACTTTACAGCATGCAAACCCATTATTTAATTTAGAATATATTTAAATAGATGCTCATTTTCAAACAATCGTTTAAATGTGTGTTTTTCTGTTGTGTTAAACAGCCGACTCGCAGTCCGGTTTTAAGGCTAACAAATAAATAGTTGTTTTGTCTTCTCTTTGTTCCAGGCACATTTAAACTCATTGTAGAGTTCACAGAAGAATACCCCAACAAACCCCCCACAGTACGATTTGTGTCAAAGATGTTTCATCCAAATGGTAGGAATATGTTCTTATCTCTTCACACATTAAAGTGTATATATATTATAAATATATAAGTATAAATATTTATGTGCAGTGTGTAATTGTGTTTTCATCCAGTCTATGCAGATGGCAGTATATGCTTGGACATCCTACAGAACCGTTGGAGTCCCACTTATGATGTGTCCTCAATTCTTACATCTATCCAGGTAGGAAGTGTCAATAAACAATGACTTAATAAATGTTAAAACCAAAAAGGAAAAGCTAAGAGGTACTCAGGGTTAAGAGGTATAAAGCAGAGCAAACCCTATACTTAAGATTAAGAAGCTGTAAATGCACATATTGTATGTGTTTAACTAGACAAACTCAATTGTTTTAATATCAGAATTTAAATAACGGTTCCTGTTGCAAAATTAAAATCCTTCAAGTGTTTGCAAATACAGTCAATGTTAATACTGATTGGTAGGATTGAAACTGAAAATAGTTTCCACAGCCTAATCTGACGTCAAACCTCTTTTTTTTTGTTCGATTAAAAGTCAAAGATTCCAGTTAAAATCACCTTACACAATAAAACTGATTTGCAGCATCATTCTTGGAAATATATTCAGAATATTTTTGCTGAAGTTGAATGACCCATTAAACAATGAATAGTTTTCTACCCATATAGTCTTAAGCCCTGTTTAAAACAAATGTTCTTTCCATTTAAATGAGAACGTGCATTTGTGAAAGGGTGTGACTGAGAGAGATCAGATGGACCTTTATTTCCCTGTGGGGAAGTTCAGGAGTTTAAAGCAGTGAAAAACAGGACAGTACAGATTCACACGAGGATAGTCAAATAAAAAATATAATTATATTAGTAACTGTTCAAAGGAGATATCACAACAAGGTACACTTTGATCATTTTAAGGAACATGAATACATATTTGAGTTTGATTTATTAAATATATTTACATGTGTGCTGATGCAAGAGCAGGTCATGTGTACAAACAGGGCTGATTTTATGTATTTACAGTACAGGGGGGGG
>NW_011357337.1:82605-91263 GCF_000735185.1 Notothenia coriiceps
GGGGGCTTCGTCCTCTCCTCTGCCACCTCCAGATAGTCCAGTTTTACTCTACCTACAGACCTAGCTTGTTCAGCCTGTCAGTGGATGAATATGGCTACAGGAAGATGGTTATATTCTACTAAAAAGGTCTCACCTTCAGTGCTTCTTTTCTCCCCCCCCAGTCCCTGCTTGATGAACCAAACCCCAACAGTCCAGCTAACAGTCAGGCCGCTCAGCTGTACCAGGAGAACAAGCGGGAATACGAGAAGCGCGTGTCGGCCATCGTAGAACAAAGCTGGAGAGACAGTTGACCTGATCGTCCTTCTAGCTGCTCTCCATTGTTAAGCTGTGTGTGCTGCGAGTTTTAGTGGAGTACCTGTTAATTTCTGGGCCCCCCCCCCTCCTTTTTGATTTTAAGCTTTTATGCACTTTACCTTCAAACTCCATTCATAGAATGTTTTTTTGCCCGCTAAGAGGGGTTTGTTTTTGTCCTATTCCTGTCTTCATCAGGCGAAACGTGCTGAATCTTGCCTTGATGTTTTGTCAGTATGGACTTCTGGGCCATTACCCACAAATTCTGGTGTGTTCTTACTTGCTGTAATAACTCCCAATGATAAATGATGTTTAATGTCTTGGAGGGTGTGTGAATTAAGTCATGGGTCCTCTTCTGTTGTGCTCCTCATCTTTTCTGCCAGTTAGTTTTCACAGGGCAGTTTATCGGCTCCAGTGTGATCATCGTACCCTTCCTCGTGAGAATGAGCAGCCTGAGCATCACGGACTGAAACTAAATCAGATGTATTTACACCGTGTCTTTTGCTGTGTTGTGAACTCTGTTACATGCATGACAGAAAAGAGTGTATTCACGTTCCTGTTCAGTACTCATGTATATAAGAAGTCTGCATCTGAATTTATGTACAGATTTTGCACTGGTTGTTCCCATGTCATTTTTTCAGCACTTGTAAATAAAAGAAGGAGAATCCATCTTTGTGAGGAGCTTTTATTGTGACGCTATTTGACCGATAATACTATATGAGTTAGTTTATCATGAAATCTCAGGTTTTGAGTGATATCAAGAAAACAAATCAATCAAATGGTAAAACATGGTTTCACATTTTCACTGAGTATTGCCAAAGAATATTAAACAAGCCAAACAATGCTACTGCTAAGGATATTTATTTAGAATTGTATGATGTAAATATTCAATTGTGAATTGAAGGCTGACAATATCCATAGATCTCTATTGCCCAGAAAGGCTTTTTAGTAAAAAAAAACGACCTTGTGATTGATTTATAATAGACTTTTGTGCTTAAAAGAAAAATATTTGTACTGTCTGACCTTTAGACTGCTGAAGCCTCATATTAGCTTTAGCTGAACTTTAGAAGGCAGAGCACAGAACGAGGACTTTGGATGATGTTGTTCCCAAACCGGAGAGGGATTTAGGAGATCTCTTCATAGGCAGTACAGTCGGGGGACATACTAGTGAATAATGATCCTTTTAATGTTCATAAGAAAATTAGTGTTATTTTTTTTTCTAGTTGGATAATAACTGCATTTCATTGGCTTGTACCTGTACTTTGCACAATGACAATAAAGTTGAATCTAATCTAATTTTGTAAAAACTAAATGTGAAACTAGCTTTTTTTAAATCTGAAATCTCCTCAGTTGTGTTCAAATAACCACTTATCTTGGTTTGTTGTCTCTACGAAGTCCTCAGGGTAATATGTAAGAATAACATTTGACAAAACAAATTCTCCTTTATTAAGAAATGTTTTATTTGTTAACTGAGCATATATAACGGACTGGGTTAAGTTGCATGCATGATGAAAACAAAGGGGATGTAACGTTAATCCAGGTTGTACTGTATCTATTCTTTCATATTTTCCCAACCAGGAAGGACAAATATGTTTTCCCACAGCTATGCAGCAGTTACAAAAATAACTATTTACAGCATCCCTCTTTACATTGCTTATTTTTTTTAACACTGTTGACAATATGGAAAACAAAGACACTACATAAAAATGTAATTTGTATGCAAAAGTGTTCATGAGGTGGATGGAGCGAGCTACCTGTTGTAGGCCCGCTCCTTCTTGGCCCTCTCTAAGGCCTTGTCCATGGTCTTCTCGTTCTCCCCCCGACACTTGGGGCAGTACCACTTGCCCTTTGGCTTGTGATGGAGCCCCACACAGGAGAAATGGAACCATTCGATGGGACATTCATCGTTATCACAGCCAATCATCTCTCCGTATGACACCTGCTCACAGAGGCAGTACGTGGGCTCATCTGGGTCGATGGGCAGGTCTGGGGGGGACACTTCTCTCTCAGACTTTCCTTTGGACCTCTTCTTCTTCTTTGAAGATGTTTTGGCCCTCTTTTCCCGGGATGCACCCACTCCCACATCCTCGGGTTGATCCAGAGCCCCGTAACTTTCCCGATTGTCTCCATTTTTCTGACGCCGCGAGCGCTTCCCTCCAGCCTTGTCTACACCTGCAGAGCTTGGAGTTAACTCATCCCGCTTCTTGTCGTGATGGCTAGTTTTCCCTGGAGTTACGGTGGCTGAGGACGACGACGAGGACGACACCGTGGACGCTGCGGTGGTTGTCACGGAGGCCGGTACGGGGACCGGAGTTTCTGGGACTTCTTGAGAGGAAAGGAGGAGTTCAGAGTGCCAGTCTATTTGTCGCGTTCGGTTCTCGACCAGCTCCACCTGAAATGAAGAATGTTTAAATGTTACTGCAAAGCTCATCCTGCTGTTTGAACAACATGTAGTTATCTATGTGCTTCAAATTGAACTAGAAAATAAGACTAAACTTGATTAATTTAGAGAAAGTAGTAAGTTGAAGAATGGTGTTCTTCTTATAATACGTTTTGATGATGTTGTCTGTAAAAAAGAAAAAGTTTACTGCCTAATTCGACAGACTTGAATATAAATCGAGGCCACTTCTTGTTATCTAGTAATACATTATGTTACGTTGTGCTGATAACCAGAGGTGGAGAGCCACAGGCTCTGTATTGGTTAACCACTTTTCTAAGAGCTAAAAATGAAGTTGTATGTTTGTAATATAACTGTTTCCAACATCCCTTGTACATATGTTTTATAAGAGATACATATTCTTGTCTATATTCTATTCTAAGTCAAAGGGGGAAGTTATATTTGTTGCTATGGTTCTGATGACCCTCCAGTGTGAAACTATAATAATAAGATTCTGCGGTTTTCAGATTTTCTTCATGGTGTCAGATTTGGAGAGTCTTACACAAAAAGCCCTTTAAGAAGGTCTAAAATACCTGTTTTTATTTACTCCCTGTGTGCTTTCTGAGCCCATTCATTCCAGGAAAGCACTTTCAAACACTAAGACCTGGAAGTTTGCCCCCTGAAGCAGCGCCGGGCGTTCATAACGTACCATTTGACCGGCAATCTGTATCTTCTCATCTCCGAGCTCCTGACTGCGAATCAGTGCCCTCTGAATGGATAACTGAAGCTTCCGCCTCTGCAGGGAGTCAGACTCCCGGCGATACCGCTCATAAGCGTCATCGAGCTCCTTCAGAACATCTGCCAAACAAGAAATCAAGTGGGATAAGAATACTGTCATTTAACATATTCAAAAAAAGTTCACACCAAGTAAATATAAACTTTCAGCTTATATTCAATTACCTTGAATGTGAAGGGTTTTTACTGAATAACAGGTGAAATAACAAAAGGGGTCTAGCATGACATTTGTTTTAGCTAGGTGTCCTTGATAAAATAGCAACTGAGAATTAATGTTTGGTTCAGATATGTCAGTTCAATCATTGAACTATTATCACTGTATTTGTTTTTATTACATTTACGAAAGAGACAAAATTGGTCAGTTTTGTTTTGGTGGGTGAAGTAAGGAAAAAACCTTGGGATAAATGTAAGTCATTCTCCATAGGTGCTCACACAATAGCAATACTAATTTATAACAAATAAACAAGGATCTGCATCTTACAATATGATTATTGTTAACTTTTATTTTTGATTGATTTATAAGAAAAATGTCCACACTGTCTATCCTCTTTACCTTGATACCTGGCATCAATTTCCTTCATGAGGGACACACTCCTCTGCAGATCAAAGGGCAGAGACTCCACCAGGTCCAAATACTCCTCCACATAATTCACAACGACGTTGCCTGGGTCGCCATTTGTCGGGTTCAACATTGCAGATCCCTCCTTATCCGGAGACACCTGCACCTGTTGAGAGTAAATCAATATGTGTATTGTTGCTGAAACGATGTTTAAATGCTGGTTTTAGGGAAAGTAGTTCACCGTTTAGTACCACTACACTTCTCTGATGTAATTGTGTACAATATGTGTGCATTCTGTCTCGTTTATCAGTATAGATTATCTGAAATCAGTCCGGAAATATTGACAATAATGGTGAAGATATGAAAGGGGGAGGGGACACTGATCTGGAGTCAGTCATCCTGAAAATTGCTACGTGTGCTATGAATCTGCCAACTGAGAGCTCACTAGTTCGTGGCCAAAGAAAAATAACTAATTTATAGATATAATAAATAACTATAGTTAACAGATAACTATGGATATATAACATACAGTTGTTGCTGAGTGGACCTCAGGGTGCCCTTCTCCAATCCAACGAAGAAGACAACAAAGCTAAACAGTAGCATGATTTAACATTAGCTGGGTGAACTAGCGTATGACTAGAGATAGTGAACGACTTAAAAAAAAACACCGATGTTTTAGTGTGAAATCAACCCATAACATTCACTGATAAAAATGAATAATCTATCATTTACATCAGTAACAGCTGAGTTTCCGTGTCTAATTTTAGTCGAGATGATAAGCGTCAACGTACCCTGCTACGTGAAGCAGTGTTAACCAACTTTCCTGCTTAGCAACTTTGAGATTGGCTTAAAAAGCATACAACGAAATAAAATGTTCTTTAATCGCTGGCGGGCAGCGCTGACCACCGACACCCCAATGTGTAGAAAACAAAGATTAACGCTTAGCTTCTTCATTCAACCACAAAGTAAACAATCACATAACACTTACATCCATATGCTAACATTACACCGACAAATCACTGTAATAAAAACCATAACACACATTATTATCAATTACTTTTACACTGTTAGTGGCCTATTTTCTATCACGATTGCTTGTATTTAACTGCTAGCAAAATTAGCTTTGATTAGCTTTCAACGCTTTGTATTACTAAACGAAGCTTTTAATAAGAATAACAGAAATAACTTTAATGGGACTTAACCAAACGTATCTAGGTAAGTTGGTATCCAGGTGGCGTGAAGAGGAACTTACCTGTGTGGATATTATTCGTTTTTCTGTAGCAAAAGTCTGACGTCTAACCCTCCGTGATGCAGCGGCTGTTGATGCTATTGCTAGGTCGTGTGTGTGTGTGTACGGCGGATCCGTGGGTCCTTCAGCAAGCTAATGTTAGCTGCTAGCCAAAGTGCCTGAACAAATATTTTTAAATATGCGCCACAACAAAGCTGCTATGGCAACCAAAGATACAAGTGAACTATTTCATGTACTTCCTGGCGCGTTATCTTTGAAAAAATGTATTTATTTATTGGACATTTTGCCACCAACACCATCACACCATTTAAATGTATAGTAAATGTTTTGTTTTAATTCAACAGCTATTTTAATGGACCCAAATCACACTGCACTCTTATTAAGACTGCTACTTAGATGCAAATTCCCTCTTTTTGTGTGTACGAATGTTATGTTGTACTGTGTGTTGTGAGTGTTATTTTATCTTATTTGCCAGTGCCAAAGACACATTTCAATTTTATGTAAATGTAATGGCCAATAAAGTATTCTGAATCTGAATCCCTTCTACCATACATTTCACATAGGTCCCCTTATTTCGGCACATAAAGTATCGTTCTCTGCTCTCAATGATTTAGCAATGACCCATTTTAAACACATTAATAAAGCAGCAGCAAACCAGAAGACCCATGGACAGGTCCAAGTCAATATTGCCCTCTATGGCCACAAAGGGACGTTACCATAATGATTTTCAAGAACTTGGTTAAAAGTAACTCCAACAAAATTTGATTTATAATTTATTTCAAAATTCAAACAGGTTTTTTTTACAGTGGCCCCATTTATCTTACCATCTCAGTTTATTTGGTGGGTTGGGAAAAATGTATCTACCTCATATTTGGTGAATGTATTAATGATCAAATGAAAGACAGTGTTTGTTAGGTTTCATTTAAAACACTTAAAACAAGTCAGTGTGTATTTATTCGTTTCAAATGTGATAATTCAAATTTAACATTAAAATATTTTTCAGTGGCCCACCAACCACCAACAGGCTATATTACGGCTTCAAGAATGCAAAACTTAGTATGTATGTATGTATAGTGTTTAAAACAACAGTTTTTATATAAATGTGATTCTTTCAGCTTTCAAATAGCTTTTTGAAGGCTGAACCAATCTCCTGGATCATGTCCGTTGTGGTGGTGGAGCGGCCATGTCGCTGGAACGCTTGGTTGTTGCACTGTCTTGTTAGAGAACAGGCCCCGAATGCTGCAACCATTGATGGATTCGCACTGGAGAAATAATAACAAAAATAATGGATTAGGAAACAAGGAGACATATACTTAACATGTGTTTGTTCATACAATACTACAAGTCAAAATAGCATACTGGTGGTTTAACTTTGAAAATGCACTATCAAGGGAAAATAAGAATACATGAGGGCTGCAAGTAAGAGATTACTTTCATATGTATCTACGACAAACTAGAGTATATTGGAAAAAACCCACTACAGTTTTTTACCATGGTGTATAATTTACAATCGTTTCACTGAGTTGAGCTCTTAGCCTACAACCTAACCTGCTCCGGACCAGGGGGGTATACTACGAAGCAGGATTTTCATTTAGCAAGATAACTTCTGGGATTTCCGGTACTACGAAGCTGGTTCACTTTTTAGCGTGCTAGATCTCCATGGTGACTTATCCTGGAACCTAGTCTGTGCTCCGAAGCAGGATAGGTTCCAGGATAAGAGATCAACTCAGCGAAAGCACAGCCTGCTCAGAGCTCAGTGTGCGGAGGAAATACAGTTTAAACCGCCGTTGCTGGAAAGACGGCCGGCCAAAATCACCGACTGTGTGAACGTGAAAATGAATAGAATATCACCTCCCATCTTCAGAGCAATCTGACAATTAGAACTATTATACGCCTCTGACTCCCGTTCATCGGCTCTACACTATTATGTTAAGAAAGCTTACTTAAATATCTGCCACAACATAAGTAACCGGATCAAAGTAACATTACATAGCCTACAGTCCGCGGCACTGAGTGCAGACGTCGATGTGTCCCATTATCATTCATATCACATCATAATGTATCATATATTTCCTTATCTGAGACAGCTGAGCCGTATCTGGCCATGCAACACTCAGTGTCACATACTGTATGCAGAAGTATTATTTTAAGCAACACATTAAGTTGACGAAACACTCGAGTCAAATGTAATTAAAGTCAGATCCACTCGTGTCTTAGACGGGCAGTGATATCATAAACCTGTTAATGTACGCATTCAAACACTTTTTCTTTTACCAGCTGTATTCACCTTGCAGCTGCAGCTATGTGGCTTTTATCCTGGATAAAGTGTTTAAGTCATGGATGTTTAAAGTTTAACCTCTCCTTATTTGACTAATATTATAGTTGACTTCATTCAGGAAGTATGACGCTGCGCTGTCAGTACGCTTCTCCATGTTTGTTCGAATGCTCCAGATACCACCCCTTTTATGTGAACGCGCACCTAACTAGATAGGACACGGCTGGCTTGAGCGAACGAGTTGATAGCCAGCGATGTAGGACAGTTTAGCGAGAGCGGCTTTGTTTTGGATTAAGTCAACCGGATAACTCAAAACATATCCAGGATAGGTTGAACTAGATTCGTAGTATAACCCCCAGGTTAGCCGCTCAGCATAAGTTACCATGGCGATCTAGCCCGCTAAGAAGTGAACCAGCGTCGTAGGACTGGAAACCCAGAGTTTTCCCTGAAGTTAGCTCGCTTAGCGAAAATCTGGCTTTGTAGTACAGGCCTCTGGCTGTCAGGAGGCTGAACTCTCTCCCCTCTCCCCTCTCCCCCCTCTNCATTCAGGAAGTATGACGCTGCGCTGTCAGTACGCTTCTCCATGTTTGTGATTGGTCAAATGGTGCTAACCCCGCCCCTTTCATGTGAACGCGCACTCAGCCGGACAGAGAAACCCTGGCTTGAGTTACCGAGTTGATAACCAGCGTCGTAGGACCACTTAGCGAGAGCGCGATTGTTTTGGGTTAGGTAAGCCGGGTAACTCAAACATATCCAGGTTATGTTGAACTGGATTCGAAGTACAGGCCTCTGGTCCGCAACATGCGAGTCGACCGCACCAACTCTGCTATACAATATAGAAGAGAGGAACTTCTACACATCCGAAACGTGTGTGGAAGACACTTTGTGGGCAACAGCCCAACGTCAGACAATGGAGATTCGCCATGGCTGCCTGCTGCTGTCCTATCTGAGAGACGCAGGAGGAACACAAAGCGAGGGTCCCGCGCCGGGCTGCTAGTTTGTGTTTTTTGTTTGTGTTTTGTTCTTGTTTTGTTTGTCGACCTGACTCATAATGTAAAGCATCTTTGGGTCTAGAAAAGCGCTATATAAATCCCATTTATTATTATTATTAT
>NW_011357337.1:91311-99895 GCF_000735185.1 Notothenia coriiceps
GTTTTTGTTCTTGTTTTGTTTGTCGACCTGACTCATAATGTAAAGCATCTTTGGGTCTAGAAAAGCGCTATATAAATCCCATTTATTATTATTATTATTAGTGAGACTGAGGAAACAAGGAAACTCTTCCGAGTATTCTTCTGGCTAATGTTCAATCGATTGGAAATAAGCTAGATGAACTCAGAAGTCGGATTGCTTTTCAACGGGACGTTAAGAACTGTAACGTGTTAATTCTCACTGAGACTTGGCTCAACCCCGCTATCCCGGACTCCGCCATTGTTCCAGACGGATTCACTATATTTCGCCAGGACCGGACTGTTAATTAAGGGAAAAGTAAGGGAGGTGGTGTGTGCGTCATGATAAACAATAACTGGTGCACAGATGTGAGGATTATTTCTTCGGACTGTTCCCATCATTTAGAGCACCTCATGATCACATGCCGGGCTTTTCATCTGCCAAGAGAATTGACATCGGTTGTGATTACAGCAGTCTATATTCCGCCACACGCTGACAACAACACAGCGCTCGACCAATTGTTTGGATTTATCGACAAGACAGAGACGTCACGGCCAGAGGCGGCGTTTGTTGTGGCCGGGGATTTTAACACCGCCAATATGAAGAAAGTCCTGCCGAGATACTTTCAACACATTAGCTGCCCTACGCGCGGTACCGATGGTTACTCTACGAACATTCCCAAATCAAAAGCCCTGGATAAACAGCGAGATGCGTACCAAGCTGAAAGTACGCACTGTCGCGCACAGAGGTGGAGATTCAGAGGTGGAGATTCAGAGGAGTACAAGAAATCTAGGTATGAACTCCGGAGAGCTATTGGCAGTGTAAAGAGACAGTACAAAGAGAAGGTGGAATCTGACTTCAAAGGCTGTAACACCCGGAACATGTGGGCGGGACTAAGAACAATGATAGATTACAAAGGGGCAGCAGCGGGTTCTGCGGGACTGTCTGCGTGCGCATCTCTCCCAGATGAGCTAAACTCTGTTTTTTTGCACGGTTTGAGAGCAGCCAGGCTGTGGAGGTACAGAAGGATCAGGATCCCACCCTTTTTGTTTTTTACAGGGCAGATGTGTGCAAATCCTTTAAAAGGATTAACCCACACAGGGCTGCTGGAGCTGATGGCATCCCTGGCCGTGTTCTCAGGATGTGTGCAGTTCAGCAGGCAGAGGTGTTCACAGACATCTTCAACAGGTCCTTGCTGCAGTCTGTAGTCCCCACATGTTTCAAACACTCCACCATTGTTCCTGTCCCCAAAAAGTAAAAAATCACCAGCCTCAATGACTACCGCCCAATAGCACTCACCTCCATCATTATGAAGTGCTTTGAGCGGTTAGTCAAAACCTTCATCACCTCCTCCCTCCCTGACTCTCTGGACCCCTGCAGTTTGCATACAGAGCAAACAGGTCCACAGACGACGCCATAGCCCTCACCATCCACACTGCCCTCTCACACCTGGACCAGAGGAACAGATATGTGAGAATGCTGTTCATTGACTACAGTTCAGCCTTCAATACCATTGTGCCCTCCAAGCTGGTCATCATGCTCAGAGACCTCGGGCTCAGCCCGAGGTCTCTGAGCATGATGACCAGCTTGGAGGGCACAATGGTATTGAAGGCTGAACTGTAGTCAATGAACAGCATTCTCACATATCTGTTCCTCNCCAAAATAAATCTCTAGCGCCGCCACTGAGCCTGACTTGTGTTGGGGGGGCCGTACTTTTTTTTTTCTCCAAAGGGGGAGCCTGACAGAAAAAGTTTGAGAACCACTGCTTTAAAGGAACAATAAATATGCTTGCCATGTTGTGTTTTTGGTGGTAGTTGGTTGTCAACCTATTTTTGTTTGTGAAATGTTGAAGTGACTGTATGACTGTATCTTTATTTCTTCTGTTTTTGTTTTGTTGTTGTCTGAGATGGGAATGTAATCTCCTATTAGTTATTTGTATGTCCATGTTTGTGTCTTTAGCCTGTACAAAATACAAATAAATATAAAAAATGAAGAAATTATTTGTTAGCCCACTTGCAATGCCTTCGCGGACCACTAGGGGGACGCAGCCCACAGGTTGGGAACCGCTGCTGATTTCGTTTTTTATTATACAATAAAACAATTTAAAAGCCAAAAAAACCAAAACAAAGATCAATCAGATCCAGACAAAATATATAATACTAAATGATGTGGAGTTTTGGGGGATTTTCTTTTCATCTAATATTTTAAAATGGAAATAACTTTGACCCATATTGTTAAATATTCCTGCGACACTACAAGTTGTCATTATATAACATTTTAATCACCTTTTTAGAAAAAACGGCTTTGCAGCAGCGCATGCCATACTGCATAAGCACAAGCTCCGGTTTTGATTCAGGCCTACTGACCTTAGTTTCACCCGTTTCACCGCATTATTAGTAAATATTTTGAAACCATTATGAAAACTTCTTATAAAAAAAGGAACTTGAACCCCTAGAAAGATTCCCAGAGTCAACAATAGGTTGTTGCATAACAATATGCATGTATCCAGTTGAATGTAGTTAACAAGATAGAGTAGGAGTATATGCATATAATTGAAAATGACAGTAAAGCTTAAGGTAAACTTTTAAATTAGAGTACAACCAGTTGATTACAGGGAGGCTGTCTTTCCAAATAAATGCTATTTGGGCTCTCCAGGTTAAATGACGCAGTAAGGACTTTTACAGAGAACAATTTGAGAGGGATTTTAATTTCTACCTTCAAGGCCAAACTCAGGGCAAAACTACACGTATTACTCGTGCCTGATTTGTCACGTTGTATCACCCTTAAATCCATGGGACGATCCCGTGGGTGGTGGAGTTATAGTTTTCGCACTCGAGCTTAGTCTATGTCTTTACCATGGCAGACATTCTTCAATGGAGATAAATCTGGTCTGTGGACAAAGTAGAGGTATGTTACTCTTAAAAGCAAGCCAAAAATACTTTTTCACTGGAGAAATCTAAATAAAGCAATAACATTTAGTGACAGTAGGTCACATTTTATTCTTTAAAACTGATGTATTAGACATTTATGTTCAATTTAAATGACTTAAGATTTTAAATCAACTCCACAGTTTCAGCCTCTCATATGCTGCGTTCAAGTACTGTCGTAAATATCGCAGGACCGTGCCATGCTTCATCCCTTTATGCCAGTGTTTCTATGCTAAGCATTGGACAATAAATGTAACAGCAATTTGTAGTTTAAGTAAGATTGAATTGTATGTGTTATGATTATTTCTAAACTTCAGGAAACATTTGTATGTTTTAGTATGTGGTTTTAAAGGTGTTTTTTCTCAAATTGTTTTTTCTCAAATTGTTTCTTTTTGTTAAGTGCAACATTTAATAGCCACATTCCAAGCAAATAAATACAGAGACAATGAATATTGTTTATCTAAACATATATTATACTATTATAAAACAAGCCAAATGTACAGGCCTGCTATTGAACAGATTCAACATAACACAACACAAAATAAATAAAGTGATAAAAGTGTTTTTTTTGTGTAGTTATTATTATATTATTGGAGCATCAATTCCCTCAAAGCTCCAACCAGCATCATATAGCGGCCATCAGAAGAAGTGCAGTTTGGCTGAGCTGCTCAGCTGTGTGGGCTGCAGCTGACTTTTGACAGATTTCAGCCTATTTCAATATAGGATTGTCCGAGGCGTCTTTAAAGGCATCGTTTCCTCCTGTACTGCAGGACTGAGGGGAGCCTCATGATCAGGATACTTTGTGTAAAGCTGAGACGCAGCTCCAGTTTAGGTAAGAAGAACTGTTTACAACCAGGGGGTGAAGAATGACAACAACATGCCGCAAGAGGTTCAGATGCTCGCCTTTTGCTTTATCTCAGTTGCTCTGTCGCTTTTCGTCACATTGGTCTGTTTGAACGAGAAAGGTAAAGTGAATGAAAAGTGTGACATTTTATCGCACCGCCCAGTTAGCTGTGATGCTAGTTTAGCTAGCAGCCTTTAATCTTAGTGGTGCCTTTCCTCCATGTTGGTAATGACAAGCTTTTGGTAGCTCTAGGACCCCGCAGACACCTTACAGAGGCAGAAAAAAGGGAAGTTATAACCAGACTGCTGATCACAGGTCAGTTTTTCTCCCGCTAATAAAAGATGAGATTGTGAAAAGGGCTTCGGACACCGATCCCCGGTCAGCTCCTCCCAAAGTACTTAGCTACGCATTTCCTAACGACGTAAAAGGATAAACATAGAAAGCTATGCCTTAGCTAGCAAACAAAGAGTTGATTTGACAATAGATTGTAATAGTTAGCAAGATTAAAACAATTATTAATATCCTTACAAGTCCTTCTAAGCTATTTTAATGGCCAGTTGTTGCTGTTTGGGATAGCGTCGCTCCTCGGCTTTGATGCCAAGATCCAGACGCCCATTACAATCCGCAGAGCCAACATCTCCATTCAACTCCTGGGGCTGCAGGTTGCTCTGTAAGCACGCCTGTCTAGATCCGCTATGCAAGTGAACACAACGCGGGGCTTCTTGTGGTCGGACGTAGAGACGAGGACCTTGTTGAACATCTGGGGGGAGCAGGACATCCAGGCGGCGCTAGATGGGAACTTCCGAAACAGCTTCGTGTACCGCGACGTCTCCCGGAGGCTGGGGGCCACGGGGTTTGAGAGGACACCGGAGCAATGCAGGGTGCGGATCAAAAGCCTCAAGAGACAGTACTTGTTGGCAAAGGAAGGCAATCTACGGAACAACGGGCAGTATCATAAGATCTGTAAGTTTTATGACACCATGGAGAGGATTTTGAGCAACCGGCCTGCTCTTGACCCTCAGGAGTTCATAGACAGTGTGGCGGGGGGAGAGGAGGCCGGGGAGGGCCTGGAGGAGGAGGATGCAGAGGATGCTCAGGATGCTCAGGATGCTTACTCAGAGAGCACAGGGGAGTGTCCTTACCCTGCAGAGACTGAAGTGAAGCTGGAATATCCTACTATTCCCATCCCAATTCCGGTTAAAGTGACAGTGGGCATAAACAGTAAGTCCTACTTCCTATTCCACATTTATCTATTTCTAATACTTTGATGATTTGATTGTATGTGCTCAAAGATGCCTCAAACATTGTATTGCCCCTCTCTTCTTCAGGTACTTCAGTGAGACCACATAACAGCAGCCAGCTGGCCAGCAACTTGTCAGCCAGGATACCTAAACGGCCAAGGAAGCGGCGCACAAATTTCCCCATGGAAAAACTAATGGAGCAGTTCCTGGAGCAGAGCGTCCATGCTGAGGACAACTTCTACCGAATGGAGGAGCAGCGCTTGCAGGCAGAAGACACCCGAAGAGAAACTGAACACACCAGGGAGCTGCACATGCTTCAGATGCTCGGACAGATGTTCTCCAGCATCTCCTCCACCAGAGCTGGATCTGCAGCAGAACCCCCCAAAACAGCTCCTCCTGCCCGTGCTCCAGTGTTCTCCAGTGCCTCTCCATCATGTAAACAAGGCCAGTCCGGTCACTTCAGACGCCCTTCAGCCCAGACAGACTGTTGCACCCCAAAAAGTCAACTGTTGAACCCAGATCCACAGGCAATAGGTATTAGTTTAGCTGTCGTGTGCAGCCTCGAGGGGGAATTAAAAGGCAAATCAGCTTCAATGTGAAGGCTCCATGAAGGAACTGTCACCACAGTACACGTTTTGTTTTTATGTTAGGTGGTTTGTTAATTGATCTTGTTTTTCAGTATATTGTTATTTGTGTATTTTTGTCATCTTTAGTCTGTTATCCCACACTTTAAAACAATCACTTTGTTTATTCCCTCAGTGTTTGAACGCTACTACAGTTCGGGATCTACGTCACACAGAGGCATGGATGAGGACTTCCTCTCACTAGTAAAGAGCATCGTCCCTCCACTGACATCGAAAAAGCACAAGGGACAAGATGGACGTATTGGGATCATTGGAGGATGCCAAGAGTATGAAACACAACTCGTTCTCAACACAAACATCCTTCACCAAACACAGTTGAGGTTGTTTGTTCTTTAATACATTTGCTCTAATTATTTTCATCTCCACCCTCTAAAGCTACACTGGAGCACCGTACTTTGCCGCCATCTCAGCATTGAAAGCGGTATGTAGTAATGATGAGACAATTATCATTAATATTACCCAGCATGACATATAAGACAGTTAAAGTGTAGTCCTGGTGCAGTGACAGTCCCTTTTTGTTTTTCTCCAGGGGGCTGACTTGTCTCATGTGTTCTGCACCAAAGATGCTGCTACTGTCATCAAATCATTCAGCCCTGAACTTATAGTTCATCCTGTCCTGTAAGTACAGATCCACAGGGACCAATTATTCTCTGAATGTCCTCTAATAACCTGTTCACTACAACACCCCTCTGTATAATGTAATACAGTCCTCAACACCAACAAATGTTTTTAATATACTGGCAACTTTACTATGCCTGTATACTTAATGTAAACGTGCCAAAAGTAATATGTTGTAATAGAAGTGTAATGCAAGTACCATATCCCAAACAGTAACCCAGAACAACTACAGTATGTGAACATCCTGCATGCAATTTATTTGAGAATCAGAGGCATGTACACATCTTTCTTTCCAACTACTGGCCATCACCTGTGTATGTCATAAAGTAGTAGCATCTCTAGTAGAAAAAGTTTGGATTATTTATGTTCAAGTTAAGGCATAAAAGAATATGGCTTTTGGAAAAAAGAGCATGTTGGGTCAAAAGTAGTGTATTTAAACAAATCTAATGTGTCTGTGTGTGTATCAAGGGACAGTCCTAATGCAGTGGAAGAGATAGACAAATGGCTTCCGAGACTTCACGCCCTGGTGGTGGGACCAGGTCTAGGGAGAGAAGACGCATTACTGAAAACAGCCAAGGCACGTGGAATATATTCACTCCCTCCTGCACTTACACAGTCTCTTGGAACAGATGCTTGTGCATAAACACAAAACTGTACTAACATTAGATTTTTCACATTTGAAACAACTCCTCTCTGTGGACACATCTGCACTGATGCTAAGGAGACTCTTAAAGACAGTTAAATCCATCAGTCCCTTATTGGCAAACATGTATACAGTTTAAACTACATATATTTTATATAAATTGGGTAATTCTACTGTCGAGTTGTTACCCAACTTTGCCAAGAATGATCAAACAAGTTGATGTGTATATACAGATTTTCTTTGGTGCAGCCTGAGAGAACTGTACAGTGTGTTTCTTTAACCTAAGTCTTGTTGTTCTTTGCATATTTGCTTCTAAATTATCTCAAAAATAACTATCTTTTCCCTGTCTTTTAGGAGGTGATAGAGAAGTCTAAAACAAGAGATATCCCAATCATCATAGATGCAGTAAGTCTCAAAATCAAGCTGTTTGTTGAACAGATGGGATTTTATTCGCAGAGCTGTACAAAGAACAATGAGTCTGTTTTGTTATTATATTTGTTTATTTCCAACAGGATGGATTATGGCTAGTTACACAGCAACCATCTGTTATTCACGGGTACCACAAAGGCATCCTCACACCTAACTTCATGGAGTTCACTCGACTGTATGAGGCGCTGGTGGGTCTTCTTCCGCAGAGCTGATTTAGACACCAAATAATGGCATATAACACATTATTCTGTGTTAATGTACGCATGTGTGTGTTTGCTGTCTCAGCACCACGAGCCCATGGACATCAGTGATCATCAGCGCAGCGTCACTCAGCTCAGTGTTGCCATGGGCAATATCACTATGGTGCTAAAAGGAGAACAGGATCTCATTACAGATGGCGGTAAAGGTAAGTGTCAAGATTTCTCACAATATGAAAACAATATTTAGGAGACACACTT
Organism: Notothenia coriiceps; assembly: GCF_000735185.1. Lineage (NCBI taxonomy): Eukaryota > Metazoa > Chordata > Actinopteri > Perciformes > Nototheniidae > Notothenia > Notothenia coriiceps. Next base: position 99,131 of record NW_011357337.1, read on the forward strand.
TCCAGCTGGTCTATCACCCTTTGCAATGTTACTGTGGAGACATGTGGTGACTTCCTGACTTTGTTTTCAGTGATCACGTGCAGTGTGGAGGGCAGTGGGAGAAGATGTGGTGGACAGGGGGACGTTCTCTCTGGATCTCTGGGAGTGTTTGCACACTGGGCCCATGCTGCCTCTGCAGCTGGAGTGGGCAGAAGGTGAGGGCATGATTGGCTGCCTGTACATCTTGTTTTAATTGTAGTATATAGCTCCTTTTGTTAAGGACCATACCAAGTGTTCTTATTTTCAAACAATACTTACAAAAAGCATACCATTTTAAATATATGAACTATTTAAAAAACATTATGTACGTTTCAGGATAAATGATATACCTTTACAGCCCCCATTGATTTGTTTGCATTGAAAACTCAAATTGCAGAGTTTAAACTTGTGTGAGTTGTAATTCATCAAACTTAATATAGGGTTATTTTTGGTTTTATATATTGTAAAGTCAAAGTCAACTTTAATGTAAAGTTTTCTGTATGTTTGTACAGACAGAGAGATCGAAATAACGTTTCCAACAATCCTGAATACAAAATACAACAATACAAATATGTATAAATATGTATATCCTATATATATATATATATATATATATATATATATGATATATACAATCAACAGACACATTTACACATATGTTCACATTAAAGGTCCCATGTCATGCTTTTCCGGTTATTACCCGTCCCCTTGTGTGTTATCTTTTTCTGCATGTAAACGGTCTGCAGT
>NW_011357337.1:99935-100164 GCF_000735185.1 Notothenia coriiceps
GCCCCCCCAACACAAATAGTCAGGCGCAGTGGCGGCGCAAGAGATTTATGTTGGGGTGCTGTGGGGTAGCTTGACGTTTCATAGAGGGTGCTCAAACATTTAAGGTTTCCCATTAATGTACCGGTCGCTACAGTGGAATTTTCTACTGCAACTGTTACAATGAAGGCTCGATAATCAGCTCACGGCATATAGGTGTAAGCAGGGGTAAAGCGCTATTTTTATAGGTGGT
>NW_011357337.1:100234-100453 GCF_000735185.1 Notothenia coriiceps
CCCCCTTGCCCCCACTGGACTATAACTCCCCACACACTCAGACACTCAATTCCAGCACCAGACACTTTTTTACGCTGCTATGGATAATCTTACACTATGTACATTCCCTAACATATTGAAGTGACTGTTATTTTATATTGATTGTTGTGTTTTATCTTAATGTGTGCATATGTGTAAATGTGTGCTGATTGTGTGTGTATATATATATATATATAAGAG
>NW_011357337.1:100523-133770 GCF_000735185.1 Notothenia coriiceps
TTTACTTTTTCTTTATGGATATTTTACAAATCACCCTTTCAAACTGTATTCTTTTTTTACTGTCATATAGTATTTCATACGTGTTTTTCGTTTATTCTCTTATTTTTGTATAACTATAATGATCATATAAACGTGTGCCTCTGAAATAATTGTTTACATTAATGGTGACCAGAACGTTTGAGACCCACTGAGATAACACTGAGAGAGTCCTTTAGCTCACTGAGTTTCTCAGTCTGACAGGAGAGGACTCTCCTCCACTTTGTTGTTCTTTGTCCGTTAGCGTAGCTCGCTAGCACCAGAAGCTAACAACAACGATCTCCGGTACTGGTGCGCTCTCTCTCTCTCACTCACTCGCGCACGCACAAAATGGCTCGTTCCACACACAAACAGAGCCGAGCTTTAATGAAACACAGAGACCCAGACGTAATAGTACTGTACTGTATCATATTATTTTCGAATCAATACTTTTTCAAATAAATGATTTTTATTTTAATCTTTTTTATTATTTTTTTTATAACCATTTTTCCTCCTGGTCCCCCCCTGTCATGCCTCTGCGGCCCCCAGGGGGGGCGCGCCCCCCACTTTGGGAACCACTGCTTTAAAGGTAGGGTAGGCAATTCACTTCAGAAACACTTTTTGTTATATTCCATGGAATGCTCTTAACATCCCGATAGCAATGAATAAATTAAATGCTTTGAAATACACAAGATTTAATCTGTGGAAGCTGTGGCGCTGTAAAAAGCACGACCAATCATCTGAGCCGGCCCGGGCAGATAATTGGATGGCCTACCTGCCTGTCAGCCTTCCATCTCGTGCACAAACTTATCTCGTGCCCTCATTGGTCATGTGCGCGTTCGTGTGTGTTGGAGGAGGGGCTGAAGGAAGGGGCAGATTTTTTTCCGTTGCATACTTTCAAATTCTAGCGCACTCGAGCTGGTTTCTCCATTCTTACCTACCCTACCTTTAATCCCACTCTTCGTTAGAGCTAATTATTTCCCATTTCATGGCGTGTTCAGCCAACCTTTCATTTTTTGTCAATAATTTTCTTCAAAATAAATTGTATTTTTAATCTACTCTTCAAACACCTTAAATTATGATTACTCATTGATTGACTTTTTAAAATATTTATTTTAGCCAGAAGAATAGCTGTATTTATTAACTGTGCGCGGACTTCATCTAAAAGCCCAAATAAAATATTAAACGGTGTAAATGTAAATTCAATATTTGCTGCCAAATAATTTGCAAAACATTATGATTTGTGTGGAAACATTTTCATTATTGAGATTTTATTTTATTTACAAGGTGTCACATTTTCTGAATTGACCAATCAGAACTTTATTAAGCCTGCGTATTGTTTATGGTTGAATGTGGGCCGCGAACATTTTTTTGATTGAAGGGCCCTGAGCCCTGAGTTGAAAAAGGTTGGTAACCGCTGAGCTAGACTGCTGGGGCAGCTCACGGCCTGCCAGCAGTAGTAGAACCTGAAAGACACAGCTCAGGGTAAAATCACTAACTGTGAATCATTAGCTCCTCACCTACTTCCTGTTTCACCTCAGTTACTTTTTGAAGTTCGGACAACAGATTGAAAATGAGTCTACGCTGATGGTTGCCGCGCTGTCCCATATTTAAACAAACTTTCGTTCATAACATGGCTTTTGTCAGAGGAATTCGCGACTTGAATTTTACGAGCTAGACCTATTGTTTCACGATACGGAAAGAAAGAAAGAAAAGTATCCTCGCTGCAGCGGGACCGAAGCAGCACCATGCCCGAGGTATCAAAGATGAAGAAGCCCGACGTGAAGCTAGTTCTCCTGGGGGACATGAATGTGGGGAAGACCTCGCTGCTCCACAGGTATACGGAGAGGAAGTTCAAAGACACCGTCAGCACTGTTGGAGGGGCTTTTTTTCTAAAACAGTGGGGACCATACAACATCTCTATATGGGACACTGCTGGTAATATGTTTTTGTTATTCGACTTTTCCCCCTGTTTATTTAAAACTCTTATCTCATTCCTCCTGTTTATGAGCTGTGTTTACCTGATAAAGCGTGACCCCCACCTGAGGCAATCACAGGCATGTGACAGCCCAGTCTGCACAGACACTCTGCACCATCTGGGGAAAAACAACCCTTAAAAGCACATCAAAATAAATCTCCAAATATATACACAGTCACACACAGACCCCTTGAACCTCTTTAATAAACATGTAGACTAATCTACTGGGAAAACCTATAATCATTAACATGATATTAGCCCAAAGTTATTTGCTCCAAGTTGCTTTGTGTTCAGCCTTAATCTTAAAAGAAAAAATAACGTTTAAACTTAATGAAAAAATAACATTTAAGATACAAAAGTCTCAAACAACTCAACGTTATTGTTGATTTTGAATACACTTATTTACTCATATTGTTATTAACATTTAACACATCAGTTTCTGGCAGTTGGCAAGACTATCTGAGAAAATCATTTATAACACATCTGTTTTGGCTCTGGTTATTTGTGATTATCATCTCTCACAATTCTCCGTTAAAAATGCAGAATAAAGCATAAATTCTTTAATTGGAAAGAATGACATGCATTAACAATTAAATAACTAGTTTGTTCCAGTTTTAGCTGGTTATCATATGCTAAGGAGCATTTGACGCCCTTCTAAATACGAGTAAGCAAACATCACAAACTTACTCACCATGCAAACAACTGCTTGGTAAAAACAAACTCATGGAGGTCTTTTATATTATTGTGCAGTTAGCTTAATGTTGTTAATATAATAGGTCACTTCAGTTTTCCCTGCTTGCAAAAAACAGAGAGGTTAAAAAATCACGGTATGCTTTGCTTTCCTAAATTGCTCAACATTGGATAAATCTAAACCATCATAACCTGCACAGTCATCCGTGTACTTCTGCATTACTGCTAATTCTCGTACGCAGAACACATTTGACCTTATCATTTTGCATCTTAAAGAGCTGCTTCAGATAGCTTGTTTGATAGCTGCCCGATAAATAACAACAACTTATTTACATGTGATTTGGCCTTCATGACAGACACGTCAATTAAAGCTGAAAAAATATTAGTTTTTATATTATCGAATTTTCTGTTGCAAATGCCCTTTATTGACTATTTATTTCAGCATTACTTCTGTTATACAGAAACATGATTAGTAATCTCTATGCTCTGTCCCTGTTAACACCTTTTATAAAGAACTCTGTTAATTTGCCTGGAGGATTTGTTATCCACAGAACCAGTCCGTTATATTGCTCTCATATTGAATACATTGAATACATTGAAACTTGTGCTTTTCTCGAACTTCACTCCTTCATTTGCCCCAAGGATCACAATGACTTAATAAATCTTTGATCCTAAATACACATATTTATATTTTCTGTGGAAAAAATAATTTGGTGAATCATCAAGTTACTGCTGATGAAAAAGCTTATAACATTCCAGTATTGTATAAACATGAATTACAGTAATCCATCTAAAGCAAATACACACTGCCAAAAGTAGAGCTGGTGAGCCACAGAGATAAGGAAAGTCACAGTAAGCCATTTCCTGTCTATGTTCCCCTACTCCGTGACCTCTGACAGGACGTTGGTGTTGCATTTGATTTAGTCTGTGGTAGAAAATGCAGGATCAGCACTAAGTCATTTTAGGGCTGCTGTTTCAGAGCCCAGCGGCGGCCAGAAAGAGTAATACTGGTTGTACGAGGACCTGTAGGGGGATTGGCTCGGCAGCTCATTTAAAACATGCTGTTGCTTATTTTTCAGCTGACTAAGCCTGTTCTTAGTTAAGTTTCAAAGTCCCATGTTTCCTTAAACATGTTCCTCTTAACGGTCACATGACAGGGCTACCCGTCTTCCCAGGCTTCAACATATCCTTTCCAAACTTGCATAAACAGTCATTTCCAAAAGCATGAGAAGGAATGAATGAGTTTTATCACTTCAGTCAGTAGTTTGTAAGAAATACATTTCTTCCTGCCTTGGATCTTTAGTGTATTTAAGAAACTATTTATGACAAATTGATTTAATGAATACACTCATAGATTCTATTATAGCTGAAATTATTAGTTGATCCGTTAGTCGACCGGCACTAATAATCGGAAACAGTTTCAATGATGAAATAAAAGATAAACACTCTCTGGTTTCTTTGCTCTTTTACTTCATATATAATAGTAAACACAATATATTTCGGGTTTCCCAACAGTCGTAGCGGAAAACAAGGAATTAAAGAATGTTTATTTGTTAATTTTATGGTTATTTCCCCCAGTTTTCTGACATTTTAATGGACAAAATTATCAGTCAATCAACAAAATAATCTTAGTATTATCCAAGAGATGCCACTGTAGCATCGAGTCACACAACGTGCCCTTTCAACAAAGGTTGTCTCTGTTTTCATCCTGCTGACTATCTTGCACAACTTCGCTCTGTGCGGTGTGTCCTCCTGCAGTGCTGCTCTCACAGTCTGTTTTTAGTTTTGTATGTTTAAAGGGATTCATGTTGAAAATGAAGCCAGCATTTGTTTACCTCGCTGTCTCCTCAGGTCGGGAACAGTTCCACGGTTTGGGATCAATGTACTGCCGAGGTGCAGCCGCTGTCATCCTCACCTACGACGTGTCCAACTGGCAGAGCCTAGCCGAGCTGGAGGAGCGCTTCCTGTCCCTGACTGACACCGCTAACCACGACTGCATCTACGCTTTAGTGGGCAACAAGGCTGACCTAACGGACCCTAGAGCCCAGCTGTCCCAGGACTCAGATGAGGCATCCAAGGACCGAATGGATTGTGGGGAAGAGAGGACAGAAACCCAGGTTCTGTCTGCCTGCCCCATGCCCCCGGCCTCCCCTGTTTCCCTCTCGGGGATAACGCCAGGGAAACAGGTGACCCCCGAAGATGCAATGGCTCTTTACGGGAGAATACTGCGCTACAAGGGCCTGGAGGAAAAGAGCTGCCTGCCTGCAGAGAAGATGTGCTTCGAGACGAGCGCCAAGACGGGCTACAATGTGGACAATCTGTTTGAGGCCTTGTTTGATCTGGTGCTGCCCTCCATCCTGAGAAATAAAAATGAGAACCAGCATTCCCCCACAGTGGACCTGGAGGAGTGCAGTGGGGCCAAGCGGGGCAGACCCGGCTGCTGCTAGAGAGGGCTCCCAGCAGAGACTTGTTTTTAACAATAGACTATCAAAAGTTGGTCTGTGGACCAAATATAAACTGTGACGGTACTACTTAATTGCCTTGACTGAGACCTAATAGCATTAATGACCTCCCGGTAACACAAACAGATTCTGTGACGGTGTCCACTTACATTTTAAGGAATGGAAATAAACTTGTGCTGCGTTTTGACTAAGCTTTGAAGCCTTCATCCCCAACGACTGAAACCGCACTTGTATCCCAAAGATGTGCCTCGGGCCAGATAACACATAAATGCCAATCACTGATTTTTGTAAATGTTTTAGATTGAGAATGTCACAAATGTAACGGCACTAATTGTTAAGTGTGTGGCAGGTTGCACTGTGTTTATTACAGTTGTATTTTAAGATTACCACCAATCACTTGCTTTATGCTCTGTTACTAGCATTATTGCTGATCTTTATATTTTATATGCACATTTTCAACTTTTCAGTGATCGTATATAGTTAATACATCTGTAAAATGATTACGGCAATTGTTTTTTATCCAAGGGACAATGCACATCAATTAACATGAGCAGTTCATTCCATCACGTTAACCTGCCAGATTTAGCCCTACAGGCTAGTTTTGATCTACTGCCATAATAAAGATGTATTTTACAGCCTTTCTGGTCTGCCAGATTCAATAAGTATCTATCACTTAAGGGGTAACCAACCATGCTCTTTTATATACATTCTATGACCAGATTGTGAGAGTAAAAGGACACAATCAGAAATATAACCAACTTTAATCTTTACAATCCAATGAAATGATGAAATGACTAATATTCCAATACAGTTGTTTGTCAGTATATTCCCAGTTTATACAAACTGTTTATTTGCAACTCTTGGTGAAGTAGAACATTTGACCTACTTTCTAAATTGTGTAAAATACTTTAATCTCACCCAGGATCAGTGGCCGCAGCATGGATTTGCTGCAGTCAGACCTTTGATCCGAGCTGTTTGCAGTCTGTCTTGTTGGAAGTTCAGGTTAGTAGATTTATAAAGGAAAATGAGTGTGACATGAGTAGTATTAGATAATATATATATATTTAACCTCTTAAAGAGGGGCTTCAAATTCATTCAGCTGGTATAAATACAAAGATAATCAGTGCATTGTGTGAACATATGGGGTATGAAAAATAAAGAGTTATAGATGATTTTGCAATAGTTGATAAATACATAAAACAGAAGAACAGTTTGAAGACACTGTTGTATTATAAAAATACATTTTGAAAAGAAATGGAATAAAAGCAGGATAATACTGTCGATAGTATCAACCAACAATTGTTCAAGACACATTCTTCAATTGGCAAAGAAGCAGTGTTAGTGGCTTTATGGTGGGCTGTAAACCCTAAACAATACAAACATCTAGAGAAACTGAAGCAGTGCATTCACACGGGCGTCTTTGGTTCAGCTGTAGTGTTCTGATCTACTCTGATTGTTAACAATGAGTCATCGTAGCTGAGGTAATAAGTTAAACAGTAAGCACCAATCCACATTTAACATAAAAATACTTGTTTTCCCATAATGCTGTTGACTTCATAACGGGGCTTCTCCTGTTTTATCTACATCGGGACATTTCACTCAGCGTTCAGGGCATCGCACAGTCATTGCATATCTGAGCTCTGTGGCTCGGGGAGAATGTTTCCAATTTACATTGATCTAAATCAGTATTTGAGATCCCCCTCTGTTTGGTTTAGTACACAGATAGAGAGACAACACTAGGCCACTGTCAATGCAACCAATACTTTGTGTCCATGCTGCTGTTGCGTCTCTCACAAGTTCTTCATGCAGACCTGGCAGCGGCTGATGCGTGACAGCAGCTGACCGGCTTTGAGCGTCTCTGATGACGGCTCAGTGTGGAACGACTGATCTATGGAGGTTAGCCAGAAGCTCTGTTTGTTAGCAAAGTAGTGGCATGTGCCTTTGGCCCCGTTACACTCAAGGAACGGTGCTGTGCGGAAGTCCTCCAGGCAAGAGCCGGGCGATGACAAAGACTGACCTCCGCCTTCATTTCCTGCTGCTGTGTGCTGTGGAGACAAAGGTGAGAGGGCGACAAATGAGGCAGGTGTGAGTTCAGATCTACACAAGAGATTTTGGTTACATGTTACAATTTAGAATCTAAGTTAAATATTGATGTTGTGTACATTTTATTTTTGTCAACAAATCCACTTAACGATCAACACCAACAATGAATTAATCAACTAACAAGTTATGTATTTGATGGAAACGCCTAACATTGCATATCCTTCTATAGTAAAGACCTCTAATCAATTCAGAAAACAGTTTCCAACAAACACAGTTGTCTCATACTACATTTTCTTTAAAACTACCGAGTATCCAGCCTTGTCCGATAAATAACACTGCTTGTGATTAGGAGTTACTTTAAACATTCCTTTATGTTGCAAAAACACATGTAGTTCTGTTTGAGATGGGTTAATACAGACACAACGAACAAAAACCTGTAGAACAATGGAGGGTAGGGAGAGGAGTGGCGACCTTTGGTCCAAATCAAAGCAGCAGAGTATCCTGACTTTTAGCCACTAGCATGGGTCAAGTTTCATAAACGCTGCGTCATTGCGACATTGCAATACATGGGGCCATTTCGTGAAACCCTCCCTTTCTAGCTGACCAACACCCACACTCTCATTCTCCACATTCCCAGTTTGTCACCAAGGCGTTCTGTTTTACATTCTGTAATAATTAATCTGAGATTTTATGAAATTTCCCAAAAGCAAAAGAATACATCATACATCATACAGATGTTTTCACAAGCCAAGAAATAGAACCCATCCTTAGAAAATAGATCATCCCAAATAGAAGTGTTATCAAGCATTGTCCTCTTGTGTTGTTGTATCAAGATTGGCTACTCACCATGAGGAAGGAGTAGCCGATCCACATGCTGCGCCAGCCCGCAGGACACATAGGGATGGTGATGTCCTGGCTGTGGATTGCGATGGCAACTGATGGAGCTTCACATACTGAGCAGCGGCTGATGTACGGTTTAATCTCTCCCTCTACCACAGGCATCATGGGAATAGGAGCGGTGGTCGACAACCAGTAGGACTTATCATTCCTGCTGGCATAGTAACAAAGGTCTCCAGGGTTGCAGTACAGGAAGGGCATGGTGTTGAACCGTGGGAGGCAGGAGCCAGCCAAACCTGAGAAGGACAATACAAAATTATACTTTAAAAAAGGCACACATTTAATAAACAAACTTGAGTTAAAGTGTATAACACAATAAATAAGAAAACAATGTAAATAATCATGATATGGTTAAAACTTAAAACAGATTAAAATGATGAGAGGAAATAGGGTTAGGTAGAGATAAGAGATAACGTGTGGTTAAGCACAATAGAGTACATTTAAACTTCCTTACAAGTGAACACAGCAACCACTTTGCCACAACTGACAACTATGTGATATTGAAAAATGCTAAAATGAAGTATAACAGTACCACAAGTACAGAAGAATAATTCAAAAATCAATAACTTGACTAAGTAATGTCAGTTATCAGGCAGAACCCAGCAAAAACGACCCTACATTATACCAGAAGAATTAAAACTTCTTACAAATTATATAGAGCCTACCTAGCAAGTATGCCTTAGCTAACTTAGGTTAATTTGTTATAGGAAGTTATAATTTTATTTTTTCTTTGAAAATGTATGGTTTGTGGTGTGACAGTAGTTTCAATGCAAAATAAAAGGTCCTGAGTTCCTGGGAGCTCAAACAAGTGAAGGTGCTCTTTAGTCTGGAGCACAAAAGCTCCAAAAACAAAAGTCAAAGTTGTTCTTCTGGGAAAAGTAAAAAAACGCTTGGTTGCATTTTAAAGTTTTGCCTTGGCCTTCCTTATTTTTTGAAAGGAGTTTCTGCATCGGAAATAATGTTTTGATGGTCTAACCCAGTTTTATAGTCTTTATAGTTTTAATGTTTCACCTGAGAAAAGTGTTGAAAAGTGCTATATAAATAAACTTGCCTTGCCTTGGTGAAATGTGGTCAATTGTATAGAAATATAAAAAAAAGGATTTCTCTTTTTAGCCACGTCCTAACTGTCGTGCATAGTTCATTCACTTAGAAACAAAATCTGATTACATTGATGAAAAGTCAATGATTGATTTAAATGTTGGAAGAACCTCGTAACAGGATATGGGCGAGGTAAAACTTGAACATATTCAGAACCTTTTCTCTCTGCTAAACAGCCTTGTTCACATTAGAACGATCCACATTTAAAACAAACGCAGAGCTAACCGGGAGAAGAAAACAATGAATTTAGTGTGTTTGACTTGTTAAAAAAAAACATAAGAGAGATGTTACACATTAAATACAATATGAAATAACCATAAACGAATTCTCCATATTCTGGGGTTATGAGCTTACTCAATTATAAAAAAGGGGTCCCTTAAGAGAAAAGGTTCAGAACAACAGCTTTAGGAGGCATTTACATATACATATATTTTCAAGATTGCCTCTAACTATTGCAGGAAACGGTTTATTCTTGTCTGGACTTAATGTACCTCCACAAAGCAGCATCTCATTAGAGTGCCACTGTGTCTGACCCATCTGATTACTCGCTTTCTTTTCCTGCCACTTCTGCTTTATCGTTGTTTCTTTCCTTGAGTGTCTTGTTAAACTCCAATAAGCAGTTGTCATGCCTCCTCTCTGCCTCCTTTATCTTTTTAATTTAAGTCTATTTATAATATATTATCACATGTACCATCACATTTATTTCACCCCCATAATGCCACTATAGTTCTACTTGTAAATGTGAAATTGAAAAGTAAGATCCCCGGCTGCTTCAATTGAAACTCAGCCAGCACATGATGAGCCCGGCTGCTCAGGAATGTCTTCTGGTTCACTGGATCACAATGTCCTTTCTAACAGGACTGCACTGTAACAAACTCACACTGGCACATGTCTAGAGTAGACAATGCACTGATAACATTTTCTCCCAGTCTAACGGAGTAGCAAAATAATGTTCATTCACAAAAGAGATTAGAGATGACAGTCACCACGTACATTAAAATACCCAAAGATTTTACACAGACTTACCGAGGTCCTGGTTGTGGGCCTTCTCCTGGCCCTCGAGGTACAGCAGACTGTAGCCGTCCCACAGTTTGGACATGCCCACAGGACACATGGGCACCTGTTCTGTCTGACTGTGTTTCACCAGCAGGTATCCCACGCTGACGCTGCGGCCCGGCATACCAGGTAACCCATGGATACCAGGGTTGCCGTGGTGACCTATTGAGGAATGATATAATTATTGGTTTGCTTTCATTCATGCTCAGAGTAAGGCAATAGACGATTGGAAAATGTTGTGTAATTTTCCTCAGAGCCACAATAATTTTAATTCATAATATCATCAAAATAAGCTTAAAACTCCCAAGAGGCAATAAAACACACTGCAATAGCTTTGCACTTTTGTTAAGTAAAGTGTTTGTATTGCATAACAGATAAGACAAATCTTTCTCTAGTGAACATCCTTTTTAATTGAATAAAAACAACAGTAAACTGTTAAATAATGTCTTCATGAATCATAAGTCAGCCTGCATAAATAAAGGATTATTTCTTATATGTTAATTCCTTTTGAAAAAGGTTATATTTTTCACATTTCTACCATGATGAACTACACAGCTTTCTCAAGCCTCGCAGGAGAGTATTCACAATTATCCCGGCAATGGAGTTTATAGTAAGTGTTTTTATCGCTATAAAATCCTATATTGTTCCATCTCTACTCATACAGCAAAGACTTGATACATGCATTACCATTTACAGTAAGATGGGCTAAATATTAGTCATACAAACAAGTCATATAGCTCTGACTTTACTGATATATCTGAAAACACGAGGTGTACATGCATGTGAATGATTTCAAAGGTTCACTCAAAGTATCAATTATCTAAAATAATGACCTTTAAGAACTGGTTTAGGAACTCTCTAGCCCAAAGCCCAAAGCTATCAATGCCTATTTATTCAGACTTTCACAATAAAACCCCGAAAACCCTCTTGGGAACTGGGTTCCTGCTCAAGTCTGCACATACTTTAAATCCTTTAATCCAGGTGTATTAACCCTGACATACCTTCACTGCCTTCCAGACCGGGGTGACCCATTTGTCCGGACTCTCCACGGTATCCAGGCGTTCCTGGTGTACCACCAATCCCCGGCATGCCCTTCCGACCGATGGGTCCGATGAAACCTGCACCGGAAGAGAATACGTTTGTGTTGCTGAACCGGACACTACAATAAGCGATGCTCAACGACACATGTTTAATTAGAATGACTTACCTGTATCGCCGGGGGGCCCCTGTGGCCCTGATTCCCCTCTGACCCCCTCTGGTCCTTTGATACCCTGTGGTCCTGAGAGGCCTCTCTCTCCTGGGACTCTTACTGGAATTGGAAGGGGACCCTGGTTTCCTGGTATTCCACGAAAACCTGCAGCAGAGAAGGATAATCTAATGACCGTGACAAAAAAACACATAAACTCCCATTTGGTAAGGAGTGAGCTGTCTGTAGATTATGTGAAAGTGTATCATATACCTGTAGGTCCAGAGTTTCCTTTTAGGCCAGATTGCCCTCTTTCTCCCTTCAAACCAAAGCCTCCGGGAATGCCCATCACTCCTTGCTCTCCTTTTTCCCCTGTAAGGAGAAAAGCATACACACATAGGGAGTGATCATGTTATCAGGAAGTATGGGTGACAGGAATGAGTAGAGATGATACAAAAATCTAAAATGATTAACTCTCATTTTGATTTAATAATCTTTCCAAGCCTTTAACATTTATATATACAGTCTATGCCTTTGACAGAGAAAGTGCAACATACTGTTTGCCGACTATAAAATATGTTTAGGTTATTTCATTCTTTTAACGTTCAATCTTTCTACTTTATTGAATATCTTATATTTAAGATATTTTGTGTATTTTATTGATTTCACCTTGAGATCTGCTCCTGTAAAATGTTCACTCATCATTTGAACACATGCTTACCTTTCTTCCCAGAAACACCGTTTGGCCCCCTGTATCCAAAGGAACCTCTATCTCCTTTGAGTCCTTTCCTGCCAGGGATTCCAGGAAAACCATTTGTTCCCAGTACACCTTTTTCCCCAGGAGGAGCATCCACTCCAGGAAACCCTTTTGCTCCAGGGAAACCTGAGAAACAAATCATTAAGGGTTTATAAACATAGCATTAAAGCCAGTCTGAAGTGACACTTCCGTCAGTTCACTAATTCTTTTTTAAAGGGGACCTATCATGCAAAATGCACTTTTGTACGTCTTTTATATATGAATATGTGTCCCCGGTGTGTCAGGGAACCCACCAAGTGTCAGAAAAAACAACCCTCTCTCTTTTCCTCCATACCTAAATCTCTAAAAACGGGGCTGCAACGGATCTGATAAAAACTGATCCAGATTTGAACACTGTCCTGACGTCAGGACGGTGGCGCTACGGCTATTGGGCCAACTCTCCACCTATTAGGGGAATGTGGGGTTGGGCCACGGCGGCCATTGCCGCTCGAAAGCGCTGGAGACGCTGTAGTACATATGCCAGGCCTGTAAGTGGCGCTGTAGTCTGCCACAAAAGCAGCCCACCAGCAGATGACAAACACCCACCTCTCCGCCTCTTCCAAGGAGCTCACAGAATCAGCCCCCTGCCCCCTGCAAATAGAGCGAAATGAGGCATGGCTAAAATGCATGATCTGTTTGGTATTTTGAAAACAGAAACGTATAAATATACCTTATATAGGTATGGCCCTACAATATATCATTTCAATATAGCATGATAGGTGTCCTTTAAGTATCAGGTTCCGACTGGTCACAACAATAATTAAATATCACTCTTAATACAACAAATAATTAACATTTATCTATTATGGGGTGCACATTTAGCTGTTTGCTGTCCTTATTTATTTATGTTAAAAACTGGTTGCCACTGATGGCAACCAAAGGCCAATAAGTGGTTGACAGTTTTTCTGTATGGTTGACAATGGCAACCTGGCAACCGTTACTGTCGAGCCCTGTTAGATCAGATAAACTCAAAACACATCATCCTATTCACACGGAAGAGAAACCATACTGGTGTGCAGAGTGTGGGGAAACCTTTTCTAGAGGTAGTAATCCATGAGTGCTCACATTGCAGCTCTGAGAGCCAAGCTAGCTGTTTCCTCCTCCTGATGTCCTGAGAGCTGTATTGTTATATGTTAAGAGTCTTTCTAAATGAAAATCTGACCAACAGTTATTACTTTTCTAACAAGCATTCACACTATGCCAACACGAGGCCACAGAGATGCTGCTTCTCCTGATTTAATTCATGTTTGTAATAGTTACTGATCTATAAAGAAATGTTCTACTAAGCTGTGTTTCAACCATGGTTTTCTTATAGCCTTGTTATGCTTCAGTTCAATTTTACTGTTTTTCCTTTTTTAACATATTCAATGTCCCGGGTTAAACTTCTAGCCTCGTTGAGCTGCATTGAAGGGATTTTGTTTTACTCTTCATTAATCTGCTGAGTAGTTTCTCTAATAATATATTAAAGACCCAGTCACCACCATTGAAGGAAGAAGGACCCCAGGTCATAATGGATTATCCTAAAGTTGGAAGCCATCAGGACAATCCAGGTTACAAAACCTTCTTCCACCGTTCAATGTCCCATTTTATATGCTACCTTGCAAAGTCCAGACGGGCAAGTTTCTGGCGCGTAAGGAGACATGGCGGTCGAATACTTTTTTTTGTTCTATAAGCCCTTCTCTCCCTGATGACGTCTTATCGGAATCTGAATCAGGTTTATTACCAGGTAGGTTGACACATACGAGGAATTTGACTTGGTGTCATGGTGCATACATTTAAAGTAAAACAGAAATTAAAAACACAGAGAACTATTTTGGTTATTGGGCTGCAGTCAGGATCCGTGACCGCCTTCATTTGGGGTAGGGTTAGCCTGTGTCTTTACGGAAAGCCCATAGGATCATTTGTCGCAGTGGAATTTTTTTTGGGGTCTTCACTTTTATGTCCTGTAACCCTCAGGATATTTTAAGAAATGTAATATGACCGTCTTCCTCAGAATCAGATCAGAAATCATGGTGCATACATAACATAATTCCTGTGTCCAACCTCGGCAGCGATGGCAGGTTTATCAACAATCGTGCCACGTTCAAAGACAGAAAGCCTTTTTTCCTTTTACTTTTACTATTCAAGTTTATTTAACAGTTTAAACTAGGACCGGGACTCGATTAAAAAAATTAATCTAATTAATTAGAGGCTTTGTAATTAATTAATCGAAATTAATCGCATTTTTAATCACATATAAATATTTGACCTGAGAACAGTGAGAAGCAATTTTTTTCACATGGATTTTAGTATACCATTGAATAATGACTGAATACATAAGCTTAAGCAACAAAACATTGTTTATTTTTTTCAAGGTGGTACTTAGCCAAGACCAACAGAAAAGTGCATTTTTGCCATAAAGTGTAGCAATAGCATATTTAGGAATACAGTACATTTCAGAGATTCAGGTAGCCTATAGGTAGGTAGACCTTCTGTAAACTATAACACTTTGTTTTTTAAGTAAAACACAATACTTTCAAGTACATTCAGAACATTGTAAACCCTGACTATTAGAAAACATCTCTCTGTTGCTTCAGAGGCCATAACAGACTTTGTTGATTTCCCAACAGTTGATTTAAAAAATCTAATACATTTCAGTCCAACTCTCTCAATAACCTTGGCCAAAACAATAAACAGTTCAACATAAAGTGCCAGTTGCACCGACAACATAATAAATAGTTCAACATAAAGTGTACTGTACCATTTAAAATAAAATAAAAAAGTGCCAGTGATTGACCTCAATCCCTCCTATTCTTCCAATATCCTGATGAAAAATAAAATCTCTCTGTTGCATAGGCCACTGTTTGATCAACGCGAATTGGGTGTGGGTCCTTGTACTCCGAGTCGGGCTAACGTCCACGCTAGCTTCCACGCTAGCTGCTATAGGTTTTGCATTGAGGTGATACTTGAGGCTTGATGTGCTGCGGTGATATGCGAATTCCTTTTTGCATAATTTGCAAACAACNCCCCTCGCACGAAACTCTAGTCGACGCCCGACAGTCCTTCTCCCCCTCTTTTTTCTCTAGAGGCAGGAGGCACACAAATTAAGGAATTACAATACTAATATATCTTTCACGTAATAAGTAAAACAAAATTTCGAGTTATTATTTGTTTCTTTCTGGGAAACTGCGGCCGTGAAAAAATTAAAACCGGCCTTCTAAATTTGTAATTGCCCTGTAGACCTGGCCGTTGACTTTAAGAGCGCGTGCCAGGCGGAGCAAGGAACCTTCTTCCCGCTCTCCACCCACAAACAGTAGACGACCACCTGATTGGCCTCTCTAAATTTCACGACGAGAGCTGCCCCTCCCTAACGTAACTTAATGTCGTCGTCCTTCCGCCGTTTGCGAACGGAGCTCCTCCCTCTTTTTCTCGGTGTCGCCTCTATCTGTCAACGGTTGGTACCGGTACACGGTACCTGCCGATTCAAAGAAGAAGCGACGAACACCGTCTGAAGTCGCGGTGCTCTGTTCGGACCGTATACGATGTCGCAGAGGTCGCGACATGCTTACCGTTTAGCGAGCGGCACCTCGGTTGGCGTGATTAGAGGGATTATCTGCCTATCAGGTGGTCATATACTTGTGTCGGGTGGAGCAAGGACTGCAGTCTCTTGAAGGTTCCTTGCATCGTCTGCGGACGTCGTCTTAGCAACCGTCACGGCCAATCTCTACATCGCAATTACTCCTTTCTCTCTCCAAAAGGCCGTGTTAACTACCCCACGGCCAGTGTCCAGTGTATAAGAAATTAATATCTGCGATGTTGTTTACGTAAACGTACTATCAGATATATTATTTCTTTATTACTTGACTGCGCTTCAAGTGAAGTCTGCCGTCTACGATACAAGTTACTTGGGAGAATTACTGTCAAAGTCGTCCAAGGGACCTAGAGTTTCGTGCGAAGGACCTACCTTGCGAGGAGGACCTGTTCCACCTGCCCAGTCAACGTCGACTAAGACCGTAATTTCGCTGCAGTTTCCTCTATCTCCAAGGACGTTTTTGTCCCGACCGTTTCCTCGTGACCTCTCTTTCCATTCGTACCTGATTTTACGTACTCACTCTGTAAAACTGTTTTGTCTGCGTTCCACTATAGGTATTATATGTGTCTTACCAGCGATGTTATTATTCAATAAGTTTATATCATCGTCTTTCTAACGTGCAATTCTATATTAATGGAAATAGTTAAATTCGTTTGTCATACATGATGTAGTACGTTCCGTATTCTTACATATGTTACTTTACACACATTCCGAACTTTCTTTGACCAATAAGATTATATACTCTCAATTAGTATCACTAACAACATAGTATGTGTCAGTGTATCAGACTATTGTATGTGAATTCACACTACAGGAATGTTCCTCTCTTTCTCTTCTATACCCGAGACAAATAAAAATTAACCGAGAAACTAGCGGTGACTCGTAGAAGAGTGACCCATGCGGAAATCCAGGTACTCTCCGGTCCCATGGGATACTCAGCGACCAGACGGTCCTCAGGCGCAGACCAGGTTTACCCGCAGAGCCTCAGGGCTGGCTAGGACCTAACTGGGCGCAGTGGACTTAGTTCACTTTTTAATCTAACAAGTTCAGAATTCTACGAGTTTGGAAGTTTTAAATGTAAAACAACAGGCGACACGTAAATAACCACTAACTAACCTTTCAAGTGTAATTTCCATCGGGCGATCTTAAACTTTCATCGCACTCGGCTTTTTTTAGACCCGGGAACGAAGTCTGAAGGAATGTCTGCGGGTAGGGGGCGTGGTCAGTTGCAGCTCATTTGCATTAAAGCTACGTCACAGAATCAGCCCCTGCAAAAACAGGGCTGGAAAGAGCAAATAGAGCGAAATGAGGCATGACTAAAATGCAGGATCTGTTTGGTATTTTGAAAAAAAAAACGATATTTATATACTTTATATAGGTATGGTCCTACAATATATTGTTCAAATATAGCATGATAGGTCCACTTTAAATTAATTACTTTTTCATTTTAAACAACACCATGAGTACATCATGCAGAATACTAATAATCCAATGAATTGTGTGTACCCTTAAATCTGAAACTGGTTCTTTTAATTATATAGTCAATTAAGTGATTGTTTTCATACACAGTCATAGTATAAAAGGTGATGCAATACCAGGAAGAGTAAGAGAGATATGGCTCTGTTTATTTTTAATTTGGCTTTCTTTGATCCCACTGCATCTTCTCACCTGGGTACCCTTTAGGTCCATGAGAGCCAGGGTCCCCTATGAGTCCTGGTCTGTCAGGAGTCCCGTCTGGTCCAAATGGGCCTCGGAGTCCCGACGATCCAGGTTGACCCCGGTCACCTGATCAAGTGAAAAATTAGATTGTTTCAAGTCTTAAGATGCTTAAACCCTTTCAAAATTTACATTTTGTGTCGCTGTGCATTATTGGTGATTGATTGGAAAGTTTCACATTAAAAGGTAGCGCTAGAATTTGAAAGTACGGAGCCGAAAAAAATCTGCCCCTTCCTTCAGACTTCCTTACAGAGCCCCTCCTCCAACATACACGATCCTGGTCCTGGATGGATATCCTCGTGGATTCATCTTCTTATTAATGACACATGCATTTCTAAACATTTGGACTACCTATGTTGTAAATGTATTATCTTTTCAATTTACACACGGCATCTATTGCACGTCTGTCCGTCCTGGGAGAGGGACCCTCCTCTGTTGCTCTCCATGAGGTTTCTCCCATTTTTCCCTTTAAACTGTGGGTTTTCTCCGGAAGTTTTTCCATGTGAGGGTCTAAGGACAGAGGGTGTCGTATTGTCATACTGACATTCTGTACAAACTGTGAAGTCCACTGAGACAAATGTAACATTTGTGATATTGGGCTATATAAATAAACATTGATTGATTGACACCAACGTGCACATGACCAATGAGGGCACGAGATAAGTTTGTGCACAGATGGAAGGCTGACAGGCAGGTAGGCCATCCAGTTATGTTAGCCGGGCCGGCTCAGATGATTGGTCGTGCTTTACACAGCGCCACGGCTTTCACAGATGACATTTTTGTATGTATTTATTGTCAAAGCATTTAATATATTCATTGCTATCGGGATGTTAAGAGCATTCCATGGAATATAACAAAAAGTGTTTCTGAAGTGAATTACCTACCCCACCTTTAATGCTGAAGAGTAATGGCTTACCTAGAGGGCCCTGAAAGCCTTTCAAACCCACTGTGCCGGGAAAACCTGGCTGGCTGTTGGGGTCCCCGTCTCCTCCCTTCTGTCCTTTGCTTCCGGGTTCCCCAGTTGGTCCAGTGGTATCCAGACCTGATGAAAATATGAACAGGGGACAAGTGTCGGAGGTATTTACATAACAGAAAAATGGATATCCTCTCCACATTTAGTGAAGAATATACCTTGATTGACTTATAGTACAGTATACTTACTACTAAAAGCATGGTAAGAACATTTGTATCTTTAACCAGAAATGTCTAAGTAAGCAACAATCAAAGTTTAAAAAGTATTTTGGCAATATTTCTTAAGAGTTTCATACCAAGAAGAGCACATTCAATAATACATTAATCTCTCACGAGCAATAACAAGAGAATAGTGTGTTCAAGCTGATAGAGAAAATACGTTTTTGGTGGTTTTTAGCTTTATGAATGTATATAAAAGTTGTATCCAACCCATTTTTAACTGGCAACATTTGTTCATTATGTTCTAGTCGTGAACAGTACAAAGAGACAATTCTGGTTAAATACCTGGTGTGCCGGGGACACCCTTTTGTCCTTTAAGTCCATGTAATCCATAAAGACCCTTCAGGCCAGGGAAACCTGTAGGCATTTGTATATATCAGATGGAGGAATATGGTGGACCACAAGTAAAGTATGTATTTGATTGTAAAACAAAGAAAAGACATTGGTTTGGTTATGTTACCTTTGTTTCCTGGGAAGCCAGGAAAACCTGGGTGTCCGTCCTTTCCAGGAGTTCCAGTAAAGCCTTTTTGACCTTGGTTACCAGGAGTTCCCTTCTGCCCATCAGAGCCTGCATGAAACAAACAAAATTACAATATTGTGTACACATTGCTATTTCTTTCTGCTACAATGTCCATTATAACATCTTATAAGGAATGGGATTCTTTTACCTGTGTACCCTATTATTCCTGGATTCCCAGACTCTCCCCTTCTCCCTTCAATTCCACCAAATCCAGGCGTGCCCCAGTCCCCTGGTTGTCCAGGTAATCCTTTCTGGCCTGTAAAAGAGGTATTAGACATCACATGAGATGCACAAATGGGCCTCTACATGTTAAGTGATGCAGATCAACATCAGAGAAGATGGAACTGTTAAAGCTACAGTCATACCTGGATCTCCTGGAAGACCATGCTCTCCTCTCAACCCGGTGGTTCCTGGAAGGTCTATGCGTGGGCCTTTCTCACCTGTAATCAAAATGCACCATCACTCACAATATTTTTGCCACTTTTCTCACTTTATAAATTAGCATCTTGGTCTCCATTCATCTGGAGACTAAATATGAGGTTGTACCTTTAAAACCCTTCCTTCCTGTTTCGCCTGATGCACCATAGGCACCAGGACCTCCATTAATGCCCTGAAAAGTAATGAGCAATCAACATAAAAATGTGTCATTGTGACATGAGATGTTGCAATGAATATAATGTATTGAATAATAAGGTATATAAATGTATTTGTAACTTCAAGACAATTAACATTACACAAACATCCGAACATGACGGAGAGAGTACAATAAAAAACCATAGACTAAAAGGAATACTAAAGGAATGGCATATTGGAACACAGACAGACAGAGTCATCAAACAACCGTGCCTCTGTTGACGAGTAAACTGAATTTGAACTAAGTGGCTCTTTAAGGCGTAATAATTAGATTAGATTTTCCCAGTATGATTCTGCTCACCTTGTTGCCTGGCATTCCCCCAAACCCAGTAATTCCTCTGTTCCCAGTTGGGCCCGGCATTCCTTTTATTCCCAGCAGCCCCTCTGCACCTGGATCTCCACGGTGACCCTTGTTATTGCTGGGCTTTCCAGGATATCCGTGAGATCCCTCTTTACCAGGCACACCGGGCAAACCCTTAAGACCTGTGGAGCAGAGAAGGAGGTGAGGAAGTGAAGCCTGAGAGGACATAGGAAGTGAGAAGGAAAGAGTAACTGATGCACACCTCTCGGCCCGGTGAAACCTTGATTTCCATAATTTCCGAAGTCCCCCTTCGTTCCCTTCATGTCAACAGCCATCTGGGCGGGGATGAGAGGCTTATCCCCGGAGGGCCCTCTCAAACCACGATCACCTGGAAGACAGAGATGATAAGTCACACAGCTTTTGTTGTGGTCCCACTGTCATCTCAAAGACTTTATAAAAGAGCAGTCTCACCTTTCGTTCCACTTTGACCCAGCAATCCTTTTAGGCCGACTTGGCCCATCGTTCCTGGGTCTCCGCCTGGCCCACTGAAGCCCTTCCTCCCAAAATTGCCCCTGTTACCCTCAAAGCCTGACATGCCGGGAGATCCTTTGTATCCTGCAAAAGAGAAGGATCATCAGGAACCACTGAAGACACATTTTTCAGATCAAAACTGCAAATGACATGTTGTCTTATTATTTGACGTTTATTTCAGTCTGTATTCTTTAGAGAGTAGAATTGTCTTGTTTAATAACCCTGCTTCCTGATGGAATTCGTGATGGTAAACATTTTATACCAGAAACAGTAACAGGAAGGCATACTCATCTTCTAACAATGGCCGTTTTTAGATGGTTTTCCCACAACAAAGCTGCCTATACGTGTTCATTCAGGTAAGAAAAGGGTATTAGTAAATGAGAGGAACAAACCCTTCATTCCTGGAACTCCTGGGCGTCCATCTTGACCAGAATCTCCAGGTTCACCTGATGGGCCGTACTCTCCGGTACCACCATTAGCACCGTATAGCCCAGGGACTCCTTTTAATCCTATTGGACCTGGAGGGCCCGGGTCTCCCTCAACTCCCCTCTCTCCAGTGAAACCTGGTGAGCAGAATGAAGAGCCAGAAGGATGTTAGACGTGCACATTTCTATTAATTTCTGAGAGACAGTGTGTTGGAGTGTGTGTTCCTCTAACCTGGCTGTCCGGTACTGCCTGACTGCCCAGGTAGACCCGCTCCTCCAGGGTCTCCAGGGTAACCGTACTTGCCTGCAGGCCCAGGCCTTCCTTCCACCCCCTGCAGACCCAGAGGGCCAGTCTCACCCTTGAAGCCGATCATACCAGGCATGCCGCCCATTCCTGGAGAATGGAATAACAACATTAGTGGTTAATGGCTTATTTTTTCATAGGATGCCACCAATGCTGAAAGTAAAGCAACAATGAAGTGTGAGACGAAGTTACAGGAAGGTTAATCACATTGGATATAAGTTATAGACATGGTAAGGGTGTGAATAACCTGGATAGCCTTGATCTCCTGGATCTCCAGTCTGGCCTTTATTCCCTTGCAGTCCCGGCTGACCTGAGTCCCCGGGGGATCCTGACGATGCTCCAAAGATCTCTCCGTGAGCACCTTTTTCACCTTGCGAACCATATCTGCCCGGCACACCAGGCACACCAGGGGATCCTACTGAACCATTGCGGCCGGGAACCCCCAACTCTCCACGGGGGCCGGAAAAACCTTTATTCAAGAACCATAAATGTTAATAAAATAATCTGTATTTAGGAAAAACCAGTAGATCAGATGTGGTCAGGACTATCTGACTATGCCCAGTAAGCGTTTTCCTGTCACTCTTTACCATGTGGTCCAGTACGGCCACCTTTGCCTTGTTCTCCTGTTTCGCCTTTCCCTCCATGTTCTCCAGGTGGACCCTTTGATCCCTTTTGGCCTGGAGGACCTGTTGGTTCACAAAATAGAAACAAGGAATAAAGATGTACTCCAAGCAGGTTCCTGTGGACAGCACTCAGCACTTATTTCTTACCTTCGAAACCCGGTAATCCACTGGAACCTGGAAGTCCAGGTAGCCCAGCAGGTCCGGGAAAAGTGCCACAAGGACCTAAGGTTCAAATAAAAAGCTTTACGGCAACATCATGGTCATATGTAGAAGTTGAATGTGCAAATGACTACTTTGGTGCAAGTGGTTTTTATCTGCTGCCCAGCGTGGATTGTTTTAACAACATGACATCATAACTATATTAGCTAGTTTCTCTGTACACTTGATCTCAATTGGTTAACAAGAAACAAGAAAATGATCCAGAGGCAAAAGCAAAAACAAAGCTATTATACCAGCTACCTGTTACATCCACCTGTCCTCCATCTCCTGGACTACAGCCGCCTTTCAGTTTCATTGAGAGAAAAGGAAAAAGAAAGAGGCATTCGGAACAAGAGTTACTTTAAAGCACAAGCATTATCTCAAACAAGCTTTGCTGCAGCTTGTTTAAGGGATGCAGCTCTTGCATCAAAATGACCACAGGAGGCAAGAAAAAAATTAAATGGCAAAATACAAATGTCATGCTCTCTCCTTTTTTAATCTCAAGCTATTAATGTTCATTCCTGTTTCAGAGCTTTTGCATTTGATGACAGGCCAGGTAAAATGAAATAATTAAAAGAGTGAAAACAGGTCAAATCATTATAAAGACAAAGGCATTGAAGGAGAAATATGCAACACCATATTGAGATTGAAAGGACATAAGGAGGCAGACAGCCACCTCTCACCTGGAGCGCCAGGTGTTCCTGGAACTCCATCATGACCTGCAGCGCCATCGTCTCCAGGTAGACCACGTTGGCCCTTGAAGCCCCCAAGGACTTCACCGTCTTGTCCACTTAGCCCGGGTGCGCCGGGTGGACCAGGCTGACCTGAGTAACCTTTGTCTCCATATTGTCCTCTTGGACCTTCTCCCTGTACAAAAAGAGATAATGCCACTTTAGAAGAAACCCTAAGTCAACAGAATATGTGTCACGATCTGTCTGTGTTGTGTTTTGTCTTGTCTAGATCTGTCTTTGGTTTTCTGTCTGCGTTGTGTTTTGTCTTGTCTAGATCTGTCTTTGGTTTCCTGTCTGTGTGTGTTCCCTCCTACCTGTTCCCTCCTACCTGTTTTCTTGATTGTGTTCACCTGGTGCCCCTGTGTTTTCTCCTCCCTCCTCAGAGGAGGGAGGAGAAAACACAGGGGCACCAGGTGAACACAATCAAGAAAACAGGTAGGAGGGAACAGGTAGGAGGGAACACACACAGACAGGAAACCAANCTCTCTGCTGGAACTGCTACCTCCGCGACCCGACCACGGATAAGCGGGAGAAGATGGATGGATGGATGGATGGAGAAAAGAGGAAACGAGAAATGATGAACTGCCAGAGTGCAAATTAGAAAAAACAATGCTGTTTGAAAAGGGTCTTGTCAGTTGGATTGAGACCTACTTGAGGGATCAAAATAGTTATTATGAAGTGTTAAAGTGCACGTCTAAAGGCAAATAAAACTGCTGCACTTCTTTTACTGGGTGGCCACTTTATATACACCTGTAAAAACTAATGCAATCTAATAAAACTGCTCAGCTTCAACTTCTACCCGCACCAAGGTCAAATGCCTTATCTCCTAACATTAACAAAAGGAAGACATAAATAATGTATCCTCGCTTTGGTTTGGATCCACAAAAAAATGGTATTAGTTCTTTCTTGATCCATGCTACACCTTTCAACCAATTTACAAAAATAAGGGTATATATTTCAGAATAATTGCTCCAGTACAACATCACCACTATCTCTGACTTCAATAAGTAACTTATATTTGAATTGACTTCTCTCGAAAGTATTAACAACAACAATATGTTGCCAAATAGGTTCAAGTTTACCTTACTTACTACAATTGTGGACCTTAATGTGGAAACTAAAGTAAAACATCTGAAAACCATTAATGGTATATCGGTGAATAATGTTCTTTCCAGGTCTCACTAAACTGTATCCTGCTGTACAGTGTTTACAGCAGGTACAGCAGGTACAGCATTTGTAGCTCACACACACACACACACACACACACACACACACACACACACACACACACACACACACACACACACACACACACACACACAAGAATGCACTTTATCAGCTATGAAAGGACGCTGGTATTTATCAACCCTCTTTTTAAGTCATGCAGAAAGATAAAGTCCAGTGCACATAGTGTACCATGCAAGGAGTAAAGACATGGATATCTTTTTTAACTTAATGCTTATACACACATACGTATACATATGCACAGTTTTTTTTCTCCAGAAATAATCTACTTTTGAGTAACGACCCACCATTCCAG
This sequence comes from Notothenia coriiceps, assembly GCF_000735185.1. NCBI lineage: Eukaryota > Metazoa > Chordata > Actinopteri > Perciformes > Nototheniidae > Notothenia > Notothenia coriiceps. The sequence continues at coordinate 125,029 of NW_011357337.1, forward strand.
CCCAACAGTGTATGTTTTACTTCTTCCTCTTTGTCAATTATTACTTTTGACAGAACCATTTGTCATAGACAATTAGCCAGTTTGAAGAATTTCCTCTTCATGATGCTGAATGATGCTGTGAGTGTTTATTGGTACAGTTCCCCTTACTTCGTGTGCCTGAGAGGCTTTTCTTTCACCGTAACAATAGATAACATGACGCTTCATAGTAAAAAAAGAAGAAGAAAGGAGGCTGTTTCTTTCCAGACCTGACTCTTAAATTGCATCTATATTCTTGACGCTGTATTACATAATCTGACTGTAGTTTACCTTTTCTTTATGTTACGGTTTTACAATTATCTAGAATAATATTGCATATTGGGTTGAGTCAGTACAGTGGAAACATCACAATTATAGGCAAGATGTACAGATTTGATCATTTATCGACAAACTAATAAGTGTAGTCCTCTTTCAGTTTGGATCCGTAAAATGGAAATAAATCACAGAATGTCCGTTATTCATGCAGAGTTGGAGATGTTATGACAGGAAAGTTGTCTGTCTGTGGTTGGCTCTATTATAAGGAACAGCTGCAGGGTTGAGATCGTAGACAAAACACACACCTCCTGTTTCAAAAAGCCAGCACTCACACACAGCTGCATGCACACACACATCAAGTAGCCTCCAGTTTCGAGAGTTCATCTGAGGCTTTATCTCTCACTATCTGCATCTGATTTGTCTGTAAACTTGTTTAAATTGTTGTCTGACATTGTTTAGGCTTAGTGCTATTGTATTAATGCCTTTCAGACCCTTGGCTTGAGCCTCATATAACAAGGCCGAGAGCATTTGTGTCTGGGGACAAACAACATCCCTGTTTGTTGGTTCTCACAGGAACACTGTCCGCCCCCCAAACCTCAGAGGTCCTCACCAACTGACCCCTGAACTCCCAGTCCATGATAAAAAACACGATTCCCATGATATCTACAACCTAAACCCTTGTAAAGCATTGTCCTCGTCTTATGTTTCCACCTTGCTAACCCTAGAGATGTAAATGACACACACCCACTGAGCTACACGTGTGTGTGTGTGTGTGTGTGTGTGTGTGTGTGTGTGTGTGTGTGTGTGTGTGTGTGTGTGTGTGTGTGTGTGTGTGTGTGTGTGTGTGTGTGTGTGTGTGTGTGTGTGTGTGTGTGTGTGTGTGTGTGTGTATGTTTGTATCACCTGTTCGTTCTGATATTTTTGGTTGAATCTCCAAATCCTCATATTCACATTGCCATGGAGTGTGTTGGTTGTAAGTTGCTTTTCTGCTTGTGAAAATGCAGCAGTAATTCTGGTGTGAGGAGAGGAAAACATTGTCTGTGCCTCGTCTGCATAAACATTGCAAATATATCTATTCATTAGGAGATCACATTCATTTGATAAATGAGGTACCGTTTGAAGAGTTGCAACATACTTCCGCGGCAGCCAGACATTTTCCCTCCTCCCTGCCTTATTTCTTTCATCACTCTCATCATAATCACATTTTTATATTTAGCTTGCAGATTAGGAGACTGTCTGCAGTTTCAAACATTCAGCAGTCAAACTCCTCTTAAAACAGCCATTCACTTTGCCTTTCAAGCTTGCTTGGCCGTACCAGGGCTGTATGTTTAAAATAAGGAGATATTTGACATCTGAGTCTGGGTTTATCTATCCAAACTTCATATCTTCATGGCTCTATTTGACATGTATTAGAAAAAGAGGAAAAATATATTTCAGCTTGCATGTTAAAAACGGGACCTAGATGATTCTAAAACAATGAATTGGTGTGTAAGAAACCCTCTTGTATTTCTGTGCTGTCCCCTAAAATGTAAAAAAGAAAACGAATAGGTGTTAAGTGGCGTTAAATATATTCATTAAACGTTTCTGTTTGTTCACATGTATCAATTTTTTTGTTCATCTTTCTTGACTGTTAGTACCTAAGTCTTGTCAGTCATTGAGTTTTATCTATCAGCTGAGTGCACATGTGTATGTACACTGTCTGACCACTGGATGGATGTAGAGAGCCGGGTGAGCAAAGGGAGAATATTTCCTTCGAAAAATAAAATGGTGTTTGCCTCCCCCTTGTGATGCAATCAGCAAATACAAGCAGGATAATAGGAACAGGGAATTAGGGCTAAAAAAAAGGTAAGAACATATATTTCATGTATTGAAAGTGGTTTATCATACTTCTTGTTGCATTGTTGTGATACTTTGTTTATAAGCCTTTGATTAAACTTTTCAAACCTTTTCTTCTCTTTTTTAACAGGTAAGAAAAAAAGTGTTTGCCACCCCATATTTCATCAATGTCAGCTTAGCTTTTTGGTGAACTCTTAACACTCATAACATTACTGATGAATAGACAAGAATAAATAATGGCTTCTGGTGAATTATTGTCAAACTCTAACACAATGTGCAGCCTCTGACAGATCATTTACTGTATTATCATAAAATAAGATGTACTTTATTAATCCCAATTTGGATTGCAAAAAAAAAAAATGATATGTCCTTAACCAGAAGTTGATCAACATATTTTTTCCTACCTCCGTAATCTCAGGGTGGCCCAGGGCCTCTAGGTCCTCAGGGCTCCTCAGGGCCTCCAGGGAGAACAGGCGATGCAGGCATTGAAGGCCCAAAGGGGCAGAAAGGTGACCACGGCCGTGGTGGCTCCATGGGTCCGAAAGGAAGTGTGGTAAAATATAATTTTCTTTTTAATCTGATTATTAAAGATCACAACACTCCTGTTTTTCCTCCTGTTTAATGTGTCATTCTTGCCCCTCCGCAGGGAATGGCCGGCGTTCCTGGTTTTGCTGGAAACGATGGAATTCCTGTAAGTCCGTCTGGATGATTGCAAGAGAAGCTCACTGTTTTGAATCTGCTGCCTGCCATGTTTCCTGACCTCTGTTGTGAACTGACGTTTTGCTCCGCAGGGCCACCCGGGACAAGCTGGCCACCGGGGGAAGCCAGGGGCCGACGGCTGTAACGGGACACATGGAGACTCCGGTTCATCTGGGCAACCTGGCTATAATGGCTCACCTGGTTCTCCTGTAAGTGCAACTCCAAACCTACCCAGATAGTAATTAGTAAAATGCGTAATGGTTTGAAGTGCACAAGCTGACTGTTTTTTTGTCTTCCACTCTCAGGGACAAGCAGGCTGGAAGGGACAGAAGGGAGACTCTCTGGAGCTGAGTGTGTTCATGGAGCGCTTCAGGGTGAGTTCACACCACCATCACTTTATTTTAATCTCCTGTCCTCATAAATTATTATATATATATATATATATATTGATATTGTTGTAACTAAACTAATAAGATCTCCACAACCTCATGGATCTCTGACCATCTCTCCACAGGGAGATCCAGGCATGCCAGGTTTCAAAGGAATATATGTAAGGCACATTGTTCAAACTATTCATAATGTGGACACATGAGCAGATATTGCTCAAAACTAACACTTCTGTATTTGCAAACCTTCTCATCTAATTACTTTACTTGGTTGTTGTCAGGGGCCTCCAGGAAACCCAGGTAGAGAGGGTAACAAAGGCTCTCTAGGACCAAAGGTAATTGTGTGTGTGTGTGTGTGTGTGCGTGTGTGTGTGCGTGCGTGCGTGCGTGCGTGCATGTGTGTGATTTTAATTTAAGTTTGTGAAACTCTATCTATTGTGACGCAAAGTACTTATCAGTATTTTGTTTCATCTCCTATAGGGTCCCCAAGGGCCTTCAGGTCCCCGTGGACCAAAGGTAAGGCAACAACAATATATATTTAATATAATGTTATAAAAATATGATGTATAAGTATTGCATATAATGGTATAAAACAGGATGTGAATTTATGAATGCAGTTGAAGTGTTTTTTGTTTTTCCTGACAGGGCACAATGACCCAAGTGCTTAAAGGACACAGAGGAAGCCAAGTGAGTGACCATGTTTTTCAAATGCATTGCTAATATCTGTTAGCCAAGTGTAATTGCATTTCCATAAAGCAAATGCTATGACCCAAAACGACTTGCTGTTTCTGCACGGAAGCTCTTGAATTAATTTAGACCACTTCACTTTGAGCTGTATACAAAAAAGAAGTTTTACTTCAATACATTTTTCTACGGCTAGAGATGTTATCAAATGTTGTGTTTAGGACCCTCTGTCCAAAGCTGTGATAGACCTGCATTATTTATACATATATATTTTTTGTATGAAATTGTTTTTTTGTAATTTTACTTAAAGACTCAGAAAACTAGATTATCTTTATTTCTCTGCGAGTTGTCTGACTTTTTTTGCTTTTCCTAACTCCACCACAGGGGGACATCGGACAACCAGGGCTGCAGGGGAACTCAACTCATCAGCAGATTCAGCCCCCCTACGGACCCACGGTCTGTACATGTGCATCATGTTCAACTTATTACATTAACCTACTGTAATGTTCAAACATGTTGTCTACAATATAAATGATACATTTGAGGGTTATGAAAACTCGCACATGCACCAATAATATCTGCCTTTTTTATTTTATAGGGACTCCGTGGCGAGAAAGGTCTCAAAGGAGAAATAGGAGATGTGGTATGAACTCATGAATGATCATGTTTATGTACATAGAAACATATCAACATCTATTTCTCAGCTTGTCAATCCTCTACTCATCTTTTCTTTTGTTGGGGTTTGTTTCAGGCTGACAATAAAGGAGAAACTGGAGTGATGGGATTCCCTGGAACCCGGGTGAGCTCAGGCACATTTCTTTAGGGTTTTGTTAAAAACTGTCCTCTGTGTGTTTGTGAAATTCATATCATATGTTGTGTATGACTTTCTAGGGTACATCTGGTGCAGATGGGCGTCCTGGACCAAGGGTATGCTTTTGAAAAATAATGTCGAACTGAATGAAATGTCATTGTATAGCTTTATAATTACAATTCTCTTGCAGGGAGATTATGGGGAAGCAGGACCAACAGGCAGAGATGGTTTTAAGGTGAGAATGTACCTGATCGTTGTTACTGCTTAAGCATTGATGCACCCACAGGAACAACACCTGAATGGACTGTTTAACATGTGGCTTTACATAGTCAACTATTCTGGGCATATTGCATAAATGACATGCTATTATGCAACTTTAAAAATCATCAACAACATTTTGCTCATGTTCTTATCTGATTTAAATTAATATCCAATTTCAACATTATCAGAGTCAAAGATATGGCACAGAACTCAACAACCGGATATGTGTAACTGTTATCTTCAGCCATGTGTGCACATCCAGCATGTGATCTCATTTATAAAAAAAAGAGACTGACATAATTTTTCTTTCAGGGAGTCAGAGGTGAACCAGGAGAACTGATTTCATCAGGATCTGTAGGGCCTTGGTCTTCAGGAGGTACGTTGATTTTTACCTAATAAATTGTCAAATAATCAACCAATAGAAAAGATAAATAGTTTGAGGATAAAACTCATTGTTGGACACATGTGAACATGTACTCTGAGGAAATAGTTGCTGACATGAAGTGAAACTGTGGGGGGGAATTATTGACAAATCGAAACAGACTGCACAAACTTGTCAGAGCGAAAAAGTCATTAAGGAGTACACATTTGACACTTGAAAAGAAATCATCCATTTATTACTCAAAGTAAAATAGTTTGAAGTGTCAGTGATGTGTGAGCATAAGATCTTGTTGTTATAATTGTTTATTTTAAATATGCTTTAACTTTGATAAGGTGTTCCTCGCGGTCCCCCTGGCGATCAGGGTCCAGAGGGAGAGAGGGGCCCGGTTGGAGACCAAGGCATTCCCGGACCCCCAGGACCCCCCCCCTCTGAATCACAGCAACAAGGTCTGTGAACTGAAGCCATCTGAAGATATTTATCACACTACACCCACATACAGGAACCAGTTTATGAAACTTGCAAGTCAACTTTTTATTCATCCAAAAATGTCAAATATGTCAATCTGTACAATACAATATATGACATCCTATATATTTAGAAACTTGCCTTAGCTAAGATAAAAGTACATAGAGAAACATTGATTTGGCATAATGGGATATAAACTCAAGAAGAGGAATGGATGAGGGATCGCTCTTCTGTGAAACAATAAATAATCGTAATTATTGTAGCTGCTTCAGCAAGGGACAAAAGGAAAATGTACTATCCCAACAGTGTTCTCCAAAATAAAGTTAACATTTAAAAAATTGCTTAAGAACTGAGTTCAAGCCAAAGGCCAAAAATAACACATTTCCGTTCTCTCTGTCAGTTTCGGACTTCTTTGGGCCATTTGGTATAAAGGGGGAGTCAGGAGAGAAGGGCCCAGCAGGAGATCCAGGACTCCCTGCTGACTTGGCAGGACCCCCAGGCACCAACGGGCGCCCAGGGTCCAGAGGCCCTCTGGGACCCAAAGGATCATGTGAGTTAGATGTGATGTGAGCTACGAGCATGCACAAAGGCGTTTATGCCCAACAGGTTGTTTGTTCCAGTATTTTCTGAAATGCCAAAGGTGTAGAAATGGAATATTCGGTGAAAAAGGGAAAAAGTCATACATGGTTACAGGCAAAATCTGCATGCTGAGGAGGAATCAACTGTATACAATCCTTCTAAAGAAAGAGTCACATTTTGTAAAATATTTAATGATATTATGAAAAAAGGTTTTAGTTTTTTTCATAAACCATTTCATTTTGCTGGCAGAACATTAGATTTTTGAGACCTAGTATCTTTCAGTATTTAGTATTTCCAAGTCTTTTGGAAATACTGATACAGTTTTTTAACAATGAAAATGTTATGTTTTATTCTTAATACAAGTTATTTTCTTCAAAATATACAAACATGTTGTCTCCTTTGAGCTGTACCTTTACCTGTATTTCTACATGTTTCTATTTCCATTCGTCCTTAGGGATTGAGTTCTTCAAGGGTTCTTCTGGTGGGAGCGGAAGGCCCGGCAATGCGGGCTCTAAAGGATTGAAAGGTGCTGTAGTTATACTGTTCATGCTTAAGTGGATGTTGATATAATGATGGATTATTGGATAATAGCAAAGAAAGTTGTAGTTTTCTGAATTACTTACTCTTCTATTTAATTTACCCCGAGTAAAAGAGTCAGTTAAATTCAGAACACACTCTTTGTGTTGCTGACGTGTGGGTGCAATGGTGTGTCCGTGTAGGTGATCACGGGCTGTGTGAATGCAGCATCGTGAACTCTCCATCGGGGCGACCTGGGCCTGCCGGGGAGCGCGGTGACGCTGGGATGACTGGAGAGTTTGGTCGAGAAGGGGATGTGGGAGATCCAGGTCCACATGGAGACTTCGGATCCCCTGTAAGAATCATCAAGTCATTTCTATTCTTTCTTTTCCATTGTTCAAGCCTTTTCTGTCTCCTCACAATTGTCTGTGTCGCCTTGCAGGGATTTCCTGGGCTCAACGGTGAGCCGGGACCACAAGGTCGAAAAGGAGAAGCAAGGGTGGTCTCCGGGAAAGGTGCAGTGTACCTGGTATTATATCTCATTTCAGAACATCTAGGCCAAGAAATCACACACTGACTCCCCAACTGCTGATTTGTTTCACTATGAAACTTTATCTAAGCAGGTAAATCCTAATGAGATCTCTTTTCCAAGGGAAGCTTGGAAAATACGGTAGTAACAGAATGTTCCAAAGATACACGCTAACATTTATAACAGAAAGCAGTATCAGAGAATATCAAGACTTGTTGGCCCATTACATTGCGAGCCCATGAGCAGTGCTGTGTACTGATTGTATGTGTATGTGTGTCATTACAGCATATCCTGGAGACGCAGGGGATCCCGGGCAAGACGGTGTGCAGGGAACATTTGGTGTTTCAGGCCGAAATGGCTCACCTGGTATCCCTGGGACCCGAGGTCTTCCAGTGAGTGCAACTGTCAGAACAACTGTTTCATATTTTACATATTGTTAGGGGTGAGCGAAGCAAGCAGGACCCAAATGCAGATAACACTGAAAATACCTTTATTTCAAGGATATTGGTAATACGGACAAACAGAACACTCCCCGGTGAACACAGTCATAGACAAACGACGAACCAACAATGACAGACAGAAAAAACAGAACTTAAATACACACAGGACTGATCAAGGAAACAAGAGACAGATGAGGAGGGAGGAGAAAACACAGGGGCACCAGGTGAACACAATCAATAAAACAGGAGGGAACAGGTAGGAGGGAACACACACAAGAGGTTTCTCAATACTCAAATTTCCCTTCCTCGACTCCCCGGTCCTCCGGTAGTGACCCGGAAATTAATTTCAGCGTGCCATTTTGAAAGACATCTAATTTCTCTAAATGCACTTCGAGGACTGAGCATCGAGGATCGAGGAGGCTCTCTGGAGGAGCTCTAACCGAGGAGACACTGATGCATCCTCCACGGCTCCTCCACGGATGCATTTCCGGGAACGGTGGAGGCGTGACGCACGGCCGGACGTTCTCTGCATGCATCCCTTGGATATTATTTTAGTAACTGCTTTCATCGCAACGCGATATTTACAGTGAGAACAGCTGTGAGGTCCGTGCAGAAAGCAGAGCAGTGTGTAAAATATATATCACTCAGTATAACAGGCCTACATTACTCTCTGTATTTGTATGCTGTAGTTTAGTAGATATCTACAAACAAAGAGTTGATATTTTTCTAAGACCATTTAGTGCTTCACATAATAAAATACACAACGGCTGTAGCCTGATTATGCTAGGAGCAGTAGGTGCGTGTGTGTGGTTTAGGTGTGTGTGTGGTACAGTTTGTAGATGTGTGTGGTACAGTGTGTGCGT
>NW_011357337.1:133810-148507 GCF_000735185.1 Notothenia coriiceps
GCGAAGTTGTTTGACGACCTCAGTGACCTCCCCCCGGGAGATTGGTGTCGATCCCCCGTCATACTCCAGCTCTGCCTCTAACATAGAGGGCGGAGTTGTCGGGTTCAGGAGTTCCTCAAAGTGCTCCTTCCTCTTTTCTCTCCAGAGCTAAATCTCTCTCCAGTCCTCCCCACTCTTTAATGGCCTGTCTTTCACAGCTCCACTTCCTTCAAACCTCCATACTCCCCATTCTTATCGGCTCGCTTCCACCCAGCATTTTGCCTTTGGTCTTTTCCTTCCTGTCTCTGCTGGGAGTCACCACATGTAAGCCTAAATCAGCGAGCCACAGACTATGTGGCGAGAGAGATGACAAAACAGCATCAAGAGAAAGCATACATTGTGATCTGAACATTAATCGAAAACAAATATAGGTTGGAGCTGTGATGCAGCAGGGAGTGATTTATCTATTGTAGTAATCACAAGACTGAACCTTCAAAAGCTTTCATAAAAACGATCCAAGGAAGTTGAGGGTTCTTCAAACTGATATATCTTGGATTCACTAAATGACAGTGAACGTACATACTGTACATGCGTGCCTATTTATTTCCTCTTTCTTTGAAGGCCGTTCATGACTTTTCCAGATTATGAGCTCAGGAGACACATGCTGCCCTCTGGCTTTGCTGTGTAACTGTTGTTCCTTTATTTTTCTTTGGGTCACAGTCGGCTCTCGTCATACCTTCAGCCTCATGTCTCGTGAGCTTCATAATGGGAAACGACGAGCCATCAATCAGCAGTTGAATCTACTGAAGTCACAGGGGGAAAAGAAGGAAATGAGGCAGGCAGAGGGTGGACAAATCATCTCTAGGAATCTCAAGGATGTATTGTAGATAGTCAAGTCAATTTCATTTACTGTACACAGCCCTGAAATTGCTGATTTGCCTCTAAGGACTTACAGTCTTAACAACATACACCACTCTACATTAGGCTTCAATTTGTACAAGGAAAACTCAACAAATAAAGTTCCAGCTAATCAATTGTGTTTATTTGTTGCTTCTCTTTGACTAGCGTCTTGGTTAATTGGTTATTTCAAGGATTTGGACTGCTTAGTTTGATCCTGATTTTATCCTGGTAAATGGAGCATAAAACTGCATTACATTTTTAAACCGCTAAAGCAAGACTCTAAATCTGTGTGTTTGTGTGTGTGTGTGTGTGTGTGTGTGTGTGTGTGTGTGTGTGTGTGTGTGTGTGTGTGTGTGTGTGTGTGTGCGTGTGTGCGTGTGTCCATATGACAGGTTAGATCATGGACAAATTAGCCTGTGAAAACATGGTCCAGGCCCTGATTTCATATTAAGTGAGGTAGAAATTACCCTTCTTCCTCAATTGCTTCATGGATGTATGTTGCAGTTACAAGGATGGTAGTCACTTCCTGTTAAACATATCAAATGTAGGGTCCCAGGCTCCAGCCAATGCTTTGGGGGGGTCAAATAATCAAAATTATAAGCGGGACTAAAATAACATGAGTTAACCACATAGGGAAGTACTAACAAATGGCATTAAAACAAATAGTGACTGAATATATACAATACATTAGGATTGTTAAAAAACAGACCATACAGGACAGACTTTAAAAGCGCAATAAAAACACCAGTCCTTCCCACACAGGCCTGCCAACTGGTGTCTGCTTTTTATCCGATCACTTCTCACCTCATTGAAGGGTCATAAATTACCACACACACATAAAACACACACGTTGGCTAGGTGAACGAAGTGACTGAAGTTAAGGTGTGGGATGATGTGATGAAAAAAGTCAAACAAATCCCTCTTTCTTCCTGCAACCAGGCAGAGAAAATAGTAAACACACAGTAGATAATATCTTAAATCCTTTAATAACTTAAAGTCTTGTCAATATTTCTGTCTCTTCCAAGGATTAACCCTATCTGTTATTTATCATGTCCGCCATTGACAACGACATGTTCCAGGTCCACCTTCTGCAGCTGGAGGAATGTGTGGGGAGGATTCTGACTTTGTAGCACAGGTTCACAGCTGATTTGAAATAAACTTCTAAACTAAACATTGTTCTGAATTTTGTGTCGCTACCGAAAAGATGGAGGATTTGACCAAATCCAGATATTCAGGTTTGTTTAAATCTTAATTTGGCTGATCTACAGGGTGTGTCAGTACACCACAACAGAAGTTAAGTGCAAATGTTAAAAGGAAGTTCATGTTTTCTACTTGTGTATGTTAGACTGTCTACAGTCACATGTGATGTTGTATAGTTTATGTTTAAGGTCCTAGGGATAAAGGATGTAAATAAGCATTCAAGATCTTATATTTTTATTCTGATGTTAATTTATATGATCTGTCAAAAATGTAACCACAGCCATCAGTGATGCTACAAACATTTAACCACAATAGCAAGAATATTTTTTTGGATTTTCTCTCTGCCTAAAAATATTGTTTCTCTATAATCCATGTTTATTTCTGGAAGAGTCAGCGATTTCTTAATAGTTGGAATTTTAAGTGGACACATTTACATTTCCACTTTACTTGTGTAAACTTGCAAGAGCAAGAAATTCTGAGAAAATCTGTCCTCTTTACACTGTATAAAATGCAGTAAACATAATTCCTTTCTCCCTCTGTGTACATGGGCCTGTTTGCATTTCTCATTCCTAAATCACAGATCTATTAAAAGTTCCCCCGTCTGACACCATACATTTCATCTGGACCCAGACTGTCCCCTGGGGTGGACGGTTTGGGAATGGCCCGCTAAGAGCAGGATGGGAACCCACAGCTCAGTACACAGACCTCTGACCTCAGAGGGGAATAAAATAAATGAATAAACAACTTGCCGGAAGCTTCCTCTGTTATTCCATCTGTCTCTCCGGAAAAACCAGGACATTGTGCAATTTATTTTTTTAAAGCAGAGAAATGGAAAGAGTTACGGATTAGAAAAAGGAAGGTCAACAGAGATAAGAAATATGCTTAATCAGAGAAAAACAGATAACATGAACCTAGTGACATCCACAAAGAACACGACTCTAATATTCTTTAAATATTTTTAAATGTATCAGCTTGGGTTAAAATTGTTGTGTCACATACTTTTTGTCTTTTCATGTTTCACAAATAGCCCACAGCTAATCTTAGGAGAAGAATGCACACTTGGGCTGTTTCTCAATGTCAAGGAAGGATGCTCCTGAGCCACTATTTCAAGGATATTACGTCATCGAGTCCCGCCTAAGGACTGTTCCAATGTCCAGGCTCCTTGGAATTCCACCGAGCCCGGCGTCCTTCGTAGCGAGACATTTCGAGGCTGCACATGTGTATCCTCCGCGGTCTTAAAATCCCCACAATGCTTTGCGCACGGACCAATTTCCAAATCTTTGGCGGAAATCGCGCTCCATTTAAGGAGGGGCCTCACATATGACGCACACCTGCACACCTGTTAGCCTGTTCCACCATTCTTCGTTTTCAGAGGCTAGGAAGGATTCTTGCCTCGCTTCTTAAGGAAGTGACTCGGAAGATATGTCCTACCAAGGAAGCGTCCTCGACATTGAGAAACACCCTTGCACTACTTCACAAACTTTGACTCACAAATAAATGAGGTTTCCATGTCTCTTTTTGGATATTCAACTCTACGTTTACTCAGTTGCAAACAATGTGAATACCTTAAATCTTTCAAGTGGTTGTATAAACTGTATCAGAAAATGTGGCAGTGAGAAGAGGCCGATGCTACGGAGTGTGGACATTATCCTCTGATGTCATCAATGTGGGGCAGGCCACCAACAGCCACATACTTCCACAGTAACATCTCCAGACCAGAGCTGATACACTAACATTCACACAACACTCACTGGTGTAAACTGTGAAGTCATGGTGAGTTAGGCTTACTTACAAGCTTAATAGTTTGTACAACGTGACATCTGAGCACAACAGGCGGGAAAAAGTGTTTAGTGTTTGCGGTGGGAAAAAGCCTGCTGTCCAAAGGCTGGACCAGACCTAATATTTTAACAAATGCTATTTTTTTTCCTGGAGGCATTCATGATGTGTTTCGTGTTTGTACATATCAGAAGAATGAAAAAAAGAGAGCGTGTGAAAGAAGTCTAAATCCTAACACCTGGCCAAACACACAAAGAAAGTGTGGAGAGGTGATTTCATCCACCCAATAAGTAAATAGAAACGTACTGATATCTGAATTCACTGGACATCAGCAGTGTTTCAGCAGTATTGAACGGATATGCTCTGTGCATACTATCAAGGAAATGAGAAAAAGCATTGATCCAGAAAATGAGAAAAAATTGAAGGAAGGAGCTAAAGAACAAATTAAGGAAGGAAATAAGAAGGTGGAAGGGGAGAGGTTAACATATTATTCAAGAAGTAAATGTTGTATTAAATAAGAAAAAAGGAGAACAATTATAAAGGAGAGTAGAAAGAAGGAAACGGGGAAGGAAGAATAGAGGCCAGGAAGGTAGATTGCAGCGTAAACTAAATGTCTGCCCTTTCTCTCTGACTCCCACCATAAGGCTCAGACACTTTTGTGGATTCGGTCCCACTGCTCTGAGACCCAGCTCACATGTTTTTCTTGGATACATTTTTCTTGGCTCATTTCCTGAAGATCTGCATCCCCTTCTGCCTTATGCACAGGGGGGAAATGGGGCTCAGCTCCCCTAGAGGAGTGAGAGGCTTCAGGGGCTCCGCTTGGAGGATGAAGAGGGTCCTTAGCTGGATGCCCTGAGGAGGACTGAGGCAGAACAAATAAACATCTGTAGATGATGTTTAGATATCTATTAGAGTGTGTTTGGATCTCCTGGCTCAAATCAGCGAGGTCAGTTTTCCAAATTCCCGGCTGAAAAAAAAATGGTCCTACTTCTGAAAATCCTTGAAGACTGTGTTGGATCAGAGCGGATATAAAGTGACAGAAGAGGGTTACAGAAAAAGCAACAAGGCCATGCAGGCTACAGATGGAACAGCATCATATAAAAAAACAGTATCTGATGAAGAATTACCGTGAGAAAGTGCTTTGTTACTGTGGAGACAAAGCTCCAGCCAGATTTGTAAAAACATAATTTAAACCTTCGTCATCGGTTCCTCTGACTCATCCACTTAAAATGTCTCATGTCTAAAGAGAGAGGGGTGTAAAAACAGATGACATGCAAACAGGGATTTCTTTTCACTTGTTTCCCATGGAGGTCTGCTGCTTTTTGTTTAGCTGTTTGGCACACAGTGGTTTGAGACCGGTTTACATTGGAATTAATGTGTTTAGACTCTGAGCTAATTTCTGCATGCACATGTGACACTTTCACAGAGCATGTGCACATGCATGAGCCAGCAATCTGACAGCATCCAGACCAGAGATGAGGCTGCTAATGACCGGTTGGACTGGAGCGTGTGTGTTTGTGTGTGTGTGTGTGTGTGTGTGTGTGAGAGGGTCTTCATGTGAGGGTGTGTGTTGTGTTGAAGATCAGGACTCCAGGGGGGGATCCAAGGCTGAGAACAGAACAGCTTGAACCTCCAACTATCCCAGGGGTCTCTGGGGCCCGACACCTGTGCTATTGCCTCACGTCAGAGGAATGAGACGTCTCATGTCTGCGCTACAAGCACATGTGTGTCCAAACAGGACGCAGCTGCGGCCTGTGTGTGTGTGTGTGTGTGTGTGTGTGTGTGTGTGTGTGTGTGTGTGTGTGTGTGTGTGTGTGTTTGTTGTGTGTGTGTGTGTTTGTGAGAAAGATAGAGAAATGGCCGGTCTGAATGGCTGGTCTTAGGTGTTGCCCTCACTTCAGATAACAACCACCTGTGGGCCTGTATCGTGTGTCTGAGTGTAAGTCTGCGTGTAATGAAGTCCATCATGGGTGTGTTGCCTCCATAATCCCACTGTTACATTTATCACCATGACTCTTATGCCATTACAGCTTCCATACAGTGGATCGCCCGAGGCGCAGTGACCCGCTGTTTATAAAAGTCCACCAAGGATCACTCAGTTTCCTCAACAAAGCTGTTCTCTGACGTTGTACATCACACCCAGGGGCACAAAGGTATGTATATTGACTTGGAGGGTAACAGTTTGAGAGGCCACAGGAACTATGATGAAGTGTGACAAATGCACTTATTTTAATACATTTTTCAACAAGATCTGCTCTTTTAAAGTAGGTTTTACAATTTTTTTTATTTATTGTACAGTAAAAACAACATTATCATAAGTAAGGGTATGATAGAAAATACTACTGGAAAACGTTCAAATGCTACGTTTGTATGTAATAACAACTTTAATTAATATTATTTAATCACATAATTGATTTATTAAGCAAAAATGACGCACATACTGTACAGTATCTTCAGTCTCTCAACTATGAGGCTTTGCTGCCTTTTTATAATTAATATAGAAAAAGTATTATCTGACATTTAACAGACTTAAAACATTGTACATCTTTTGAAACAAGACTATAGGCTGCAGCCAGAGTACACACCAGAGAGCAGAACAAATTATCTTGATTATGACGCAGACCTAATTGATAATGAAAATAATAGTTTAATCCATACAGCTTTATGTATCTAGTTTTTTTTAAAGCAGCCTTTCAGGCTCTTCACAAACAGTTAAAATACATAAAACACAGCTATGGGAAAAAAACAAGCCTGTGAAATTAGATTTATAGTCAAATACCCAGCTGTGATCGTGGCCCTGATTGAACTGCACTGCATCTAGTCACATTAGTGTCGGGGATACCCATTTAATCCTTGAGTTCTCTTTCTGCACTCCCCGATCCATCCAGCTGGCCAAGCCCACAGCCCAATTTTGCCAGTCTGGAAAAGTTTTTCATTTTCCCACATGAGGATGCAACGCCCACAGCCATTCCAGCTAATGCACATTCCTGGATAGTTCACAAGGGAGCAAATATGTGCAAAGGTCCATGTATGTATGTGTGCCTGTGGTTAAATTACTGGATTACTGGCTTCTCAGTGAATACAGTATCTTGTGTGTAAATGTAAATTACATCAAGTTGATATTCATAATTTTAGTAAAAATTAGGGCACAGTTTTACATTGACCTTTCCTATATACGTATGAAGGGGGAAAATAAATCACATATTACACAACATTTCCTGAATCACAGCACTATTTAGAAAAAAGTCCTAACTGAAAACAGGTCTTTCCCTGAAAAGAGGAATAAATATGAGAAGAAAAAACATCTAATTGTTTCCTCTCCAGCTGGCCACCAATATGGGTTTCACAACAAGGCCTGATGGGGAACACATGGCTTTGCTGTGGTGACCCACAACTCTGGTCAAATTTTTCCTACAGCCCCGAGGACCCTCTTTGTTGACCAAAACGTTTTGTTACTGCTGTCTGCAAATCAAATGCATCCCACAGGAGGTACCGCGTTAACACCTTGTACGCCCAACTTTCCTTATGTGAGGATAAAGAGGGTGCAGATTTGATTGATGTGGAATACATGGTATGTGTCTGTGTATGTTTCTCAATGAGACGCAGAGGAAGATGGATTCCGCCGGAAACAGAAGGAGTCCACAGCGCAAAAATAAGGAGGAAAGCTCCAAGGGGGAGGCTTGTTATGGAACATAAAATCGCCATATTTCAAAGTGATCAGGGCTAAAGCATGCTTGGGTTTAGAGTCCCATGATGCACTGATCAGCCAAAACATAAAATAGAATATCTCACACTTATAATACTCTTCTCTATCTTTGTTCACCTCGTTTGTCCTCGTTACAATCAACGCTATGTGCACTGGCTGATGACAACACAGTCAGGCCACAGCTGGTAAGGAAAAGGCCAATGTTTAGTGCCTTAAACAAGGTCTCACAAATACTGGACTACTGACTGACTGTACTGTCAGTAGCAAAGTGTAACTATCATTGCTACTGATAGACCTATGGCAACAACATCAAGGTCATTGAATGACATAAAGATTTCAATCTTAACTTAAAATCCTCTTTCCAAAACAATAGGTCCTTGATTTCATACAGGGTTAGACAAAAGCCGCTTTTCATTTTTTACTGCCTATTTTATCGGCTGACAAATGTAATCAGCTGTAACCAATTAGCTTAATACGCTAATGTTAACTTTTTCAGGTGGTTGAAAATACAGTCTGTAACTGACTCGTTTTAGAAGGTCATGCTTAATCTCATAAAAAAAGTCTGAGGCTAAAGATGCATGTTTTAGGCAAAGAGTTGGCATCCTCACTTGAAGACAAAAAGAAACAGCATTGTTTCTGTGTTTTAGTGCCAGGGTAGTTAACCCTATAGGTGTATTATCAATGTATATGTATTATAAATATGATAAAGTAAAATGTAACGTCAGTAACGTATTTAACTCTAACAGAGCGCTCTTTGACCATCTACAATGCTTGGAAGATTGCCGTTGGCTTCATTGTTTGTCTTTTCAGACAGTATGCCCTACTTTTAACAATACAAAAGGGTTTTGGAAAAGAACTAACAGTGTTCATGTGTTGAATGAACATATTGCTTTATCAGGTAACACTGGCAGGGGTACTGAAGTTTAAACTTCCCTCATTCTAATAAAGAGGAGGACAGAGCCATGGACAGCAGGAGTGAAATACAACACAGTGTTTAACGTTACCTGTAACCCCACAAAAGGTAGAAAGCTAATGAAATGCTTCTTGGCCTAGGAAGTAATGCTGGGTTAAACTACTGATCTAAGCTGGACCAGTTTGCAATTTACATTAAAGCAGAACAAAACACATTTTAATCAAATAATAATACACAACACGTCAACATGTAGAAAAAAACAAGGCTGGACAGGTCCTCTCTGCTTTGTTACGGTTACTAAGCTATGATTGGATAATTTTGGGGGGGATGAGTTCAAAGAAGGGTCAATGACTAAAGTCATTGTATAATTAATTACTACATCTTAAGTAAAAGTATATACCCATTTGCGTGTGTCCCCCCGTGTTTGTGTATATTTGTGTGTGACTTTTCAAAAGAGATGCTCCTTTGTCCACACCAACAATAGTCCTCTTGTTCCAAAAACAGCACCCATCATCTTAAAATGTGAGAGAGCTACTTTTATTGGCCGGTCGGCAGCTGGGTGCAGGACGAAGGGTCAAATCGGCTTCGACAGAAATGAAAAAAAAGAGAAAACGAGAGGAAAAAACGTCTTTGATTGTAGAGGCAGACGAAGATTTAATCTGAGAAATATGATGTGATCTTGTGATGTTCTTCTTATAAATTATCTGGAACATCTTCTAGTTTGTTCATTGTCCGTCCAGTGAGCTTTATCTTTCTGTATATCATGGTAGCACACAAACACTTAAGGGTGATTTAATATTTTTTCCTACCAACAATAATTGTAAAGATAATGAAGAATGTAGATGGGGAAAATCAGTTATTATGGTTTATTTTATTCTTTACTCATCAATCGGTATTCAGGTGGTTCAGAGTAGTAAAACACACAACACCACATGAGGAATGTGAGGAGATTTAATAGGCTTGTTATTGTTTCTTCTTGGCATGACTTAGAGCCTTGCTAATTTTTACAAGGTTCACACAGTGGCTGGGATATCTCAACAGTTAAGCCATTTCTTTCTCGCTTTTGTCTGAAAAATGATGTGTTAACACTCACAAACAGCTGTTTGTAAGTGTCTCCCTAAATATTTCCTCCTGCTCCATAGCTTTAATTGTCATACAGGACAAAGCCAGCCTGTGATCCCCACTGAATTCCTCTTTCCAACAATCTCAAGAAAATAAAATCCTCCCGGCCAAGTGTTTTAGTGATAGCAGCAGGTTTTTGCTTCCCTCCCCTTTCATCCACTCACACAAACCATATTTTCAACATTGCTCCACAGTTGGTAGTTCTTCCCTAATAGGCCCTGTCAGGGTCAGGGTCAGGGAAGAGGGGCTACAGGAAAAGGCTCCTGATTGCAAGTTTGATTGAGGGGCTTACAAAATACCATTACGCATCATTTCGTCTGCTGATATGTGAAGCTACAACAGGCCGTAATACAGACAGACATGCTGCCAGTGCAAGTGAATCAGTTCAATGACTTATCTCGTCTCCCTACTGACAGACAAGTAGTTTCTATCATAGGAGATGAGTCCTTTTTTTTTAATCAAAGTTACTGATGGAAACGCAGCTCTAATCAGATGAGTTCAACCTGATTTAAGTTCAACAGTTTATGTCATACACACACACTATAGTGCTAAGAAAACACATCTACAAGTTGAAAAGTTTCAGGGACTAATAAAAACCATATGCACCATAAATGTCATGCAAGTGTGAGTTTTAAGATTTGCTTTGTAAAGTTTTTATATGGCGAACCTGAAAAACACCGGCGTTGACAGGGCTTTGGTAAACATATATTCCAAAGGTTCTTTGATCTTTTCCGAGCCTACAGCATTCCTCTCTGTGCCGTTATCCTGTTCCTGATCAGACAGGAAAGTGCATGACAGTCATGGGTACAGGGCAAAGGATGTAGGTACAGCAAAGACTTTTATTTATGGAACAAGGACATCTTTGCCATTTATAGCTCCAACTGAACACCCATATGATCTTGTTTCCACAAAAACAGAGAGCGTCTATATTAAAAAAAGATCAGTGGACATTCATTGTGCTCAGCATCCTGGGACGTGTGTCATTTCCTGTTCTACATCATCAGCTGTCGCGCTTTTTTCCCATGGTGTAAATCTTCTGCATAGTATAATGGTAGCACTTCAATCATCCGTCCCTCTGTTTCCCTCTGGATGTGTCCTTATCTCTCCATGCCCACTGTATAGCATGAGGCGAGACAGTGAGCTCATGCAGA
Organism: Notothenia coriiceps; assembly: GCF_000735185.1. NCBI lineage: Eukaryota > Metazoa > Chordata > Actinopteri > Perciformes > Nototheniidae > Notothenia > Notothenia coriiceps. The sequence goes on from NW_011357337.1 coordinate 144,558, forward strand.
TGGATGCTACTATTCTCTAAGCCCAAGTTTCTTTTTCTCTTTAAAATCCGGCGCCACTTCCCGCTTCTGAGAACTGAAGACGGAAAAACTCCCAGCACAAAAGACAGCATTGATCTGCTAAACATGTTTTCTGGTGAGGACGCAGTGTGCCTTGTGCTCAGTTACTCATGCTGCCCTAGTTTTTCATGCTTTAGGGGCCACACACTGCCCAACCTACTTTAGCTTGCTTTCTTTTCCTTTTATTTGACCACATTTTACTTTCTTCGTACAGATGCCAACTCTTCAGAATACCAATACTTCAGAAGCTTTGTTTGCCTTATTTACTTTCTCGTAACACCATTTTAGGGTTGCTTGTTTTCCTTTTTATGGCAGAATCTGAGAAGCACAATCCACTAATGATTCAAAGGAAACAATGAGGAATTTTGGAAGTGGGCAGTGGGGAGCTAGATATTTCTCTGCCCACCTGCTATGTGCTCTCTGCCAGGGCAGTGGGTGGTGAGGCTGGAGAGTCAGCTCGCCAAATCTCTGCGTTCCGCCCAAAGCAGAAAACTAATGTAATTAATACATTAAGCCACACTTTACAATCTCTGTCATTCTTTCACTCTCTTTCTCTCACGGCTCAGAGTCTCTGTACAGCAGAAACAGATACACTTTCCTTGTCTTCCTAGATTGCTCACATCTTATCTTTTTAAGGTGTCTTAAGGTTGAATGCGAACATTTGGTATTTGTTTGTTTGGACTGTTAGGGCCAGTACAACAAGCTATAAACAAAAATGTTTGACATATAATAACCGTTAAAGGTTTTCTGTGGGGAAAGTGTTAGCAAACAATTTCCCATTCACCATCCATAAGACCTAGAGCACCATTTTCTTCTTTTACAGTCAAGTGTTGGTTCCCCTATTAAATACAGTTAATTGTTCACTCTCCTGCAAGCTGATTTGGTCCACAACAACTCCTGAGCAAATTATCTGGCTCTGCTGAATTTGGCTTAGGGTTAGGTGTCTGTTATTTGGTCCCTGACTATTTCCACTCCATTTCCACACGCCCCCCTTTCCAGCGGTGTCATCTCAGGCCACCGTTTCCACTGCTAGAAACTTTTCTTCTTCGTCGATGCCGCTGACGCCTGCCATCTCGCTCTCTGGCGCCATCCAACGACCAGAGGCTTCTATGCCAGTACAGCGACCCATTTCTGTTTTAACCAACATACACAGAAGGTTGGTGACTCAGGTTGGAAAAAGAAAGTCCAAAAGGATCTGAATGAGTTTGTTGAATTTAACAGAAGTTCCGCGGTCTATCACGGGCGGTCAGAGTGATAGTATATCAAACATATTTAAACTGGCTCTATTAAATGTCAGGTCTTTAGCAGGTAAATCATTTTTAATCAATGATTTTATCACCCAGCACAATCTGGATTTTATGTTTTTAACTGAAACTTGGTTAGACCAAAACAACAGCACAGCTGTTCTTATAGAATCAACTCCTCCCAACTTTAATTCTATGAGTCAGGCAAGACTACATAAGAAAGGGGGTGGACTAGTTTTTTTGTTTAATCACTTATTTCAATGCAAGCAGACTATGTATGGAAACTTTGCTTCTTTTGAATATGTGGCCCTTCAGTTGAACTGCTCCTCTCGAGCTCTTTTCCTAAACATCTACAGACCACCCAAATACTGCTCAAGCTTTTTTGATGATTTTACCGAGTTGTTGTCTATAGTGTGTATTGACATTGACCGCCGGCGCCTAGTCATTGTTGTTGATTTTAATATCCATGTTGACAATCCCCAGGACAGAGGGGCTAAAGAACTCATTTGTGTTATCGACAATTTTGGACTGACTCAGCATGTCAAGGGTCCGACGCACAATAAGGGGCACACCCTGGACTTAATTGTATCAAAGGGTCTGAACATCTCTAAGCTTGTGGTGACTGATGTTGCGCTCTCCAATCATTCCTGTGTTTTCTTTGAGAGCTCTATTACCGTCCATACAACTGTTAAGAAAGAGGTAACCACTAGACGTCACTTAACTGAAAATGCAGAGGAAATGTTTGCTCAGATCTTTACTCCCTCAATTGCCCATGCTAACTTCTCAGTAAATGAGCTAGTTGATCATTTTAATTCTAAAATAACAAATGTCATGGATACCATCGCTCCCATTAAAACAAAGGAAGTATCTAGCAAGAAAAAATCTCCATGGAGAAAAGCCATGACTGTGAGAACAGCAAAAACTGAGAGAAGAAAAGCTGAACGCAGGTGGAGAAACACAAATCTCCAGGTTTACTTCGAAATATATAAAGAGAAACTCTGCGTCTATAATCAGGAAATACAAAAGGCAAGACAGTCTTTATTTTCTGACATCATTACCAAAAATAAAAATAAATCTTTATTTGCTACCGTCAACAGACTAACAAACCCCCCAGTGTCAATAGCCTCAGAATTTCTATCCACCAGGTCCTGCAATGATTTTGCCTCCTTCTTCACTGACAAAATCATGCAGATTAGACAGGCAGTCAGTGCCTCTGCATCAGGTACAGCAAATGTACTGTCCCTGTGTTCACCTAAAGCCAATTCAGACACCATGTCACAATTCCATCTGACAAATGCTAAAGACCTGGAAGACATTATCCAACATCTGAAATCCTCCTCCTGTAGCCTCGACATCATCCCGACAGGATTCTTCAAAACTGTTTTTCATTGCTTGGCCTCAGATATACTACACATAGTAAGCAAGTCTCAGGTGTATTTCCACAGGCCCTGAAAACTGAAATAATTAAACCGCTCCTAAAAAGCATAACCTAGACAAAACCATAATGAATAATTACAGGCCAATATCAAACCTTCCCTTTTTAAGCAAATTGATTGAAAAAGCAGTTTTTCAACAGTTGCGCAATTTCATGTTTTTAACTGACGGTTTTGATGTGTTCCAGTCAGGCTTTAGACCTAACCACAGCACTGAGACTTCACTTTTTAAGGTCTTAAATAACATTCATTTGAACACAGGCAGTGGCAGAATATCAGTATTAGTATTATTAGATCTCAGCGCTGCGTTTGATACTGTTGACCACAACATATTGTTAGACCGTCTTGAAAACTGGGTGGGAGTTTCTGGTTTAGCTCCTACTTGAAGGACAGAACAAACTTTGCCTCAATAGGCAATTACAAATCAACCCTGATAAATATGTCATGTGGGGTTCCTCAAGGCTCCATCTTAGGACCTTTGCTTTTTAATATTTATATGTATACCTCTGGCTGAAATTATAGCAAAGGTCCTAAGATGGAGCCTTGAGGAACCCCACATGACATATTTATCAGGGTTGATTTGNAAAACACATTATAAAATGGCATTTTACAACAGGCATTACAAAGCAAAGATAATAAAATAGTAAAAATAAACACCACAGGTATACTATACATGTTTAAAAGGCATACTGTAGTTGGAATATGAGCATCTCAACTAAAAGCAGCGGCAAAGAGATATGTTTTTAGTCTCGATTTAAAAATAGTAAGCGTTTCTGCGGACGTGCATGATTTGGGTAGTTTGTTCCAGATTGTCGGGGCATAACAGCTAAATGCTGTCTCTCCATGTTTTGTTGTTACTCTCGGAACTGATAGCAGACCCATCCCAGAAGACCTGAGGCACCTTGATGGCTCGTAATTATGTAGGAGTTCAACAATATACTTTGGTCCTAAACCATGTAATGATTTAAAAACTAGCAATAGTACTTTAAAATCAATTATTTGGCCGTCTGGAAGCCAATGTAGAGATTTCAGAACCGGACTGATGTGATCCACTCTTTTAGTGTCAGTGAGGACACGTGCAGCAGCGTTCTGAATCAGCTGCAGCTTTCTGATGGATTTTTTAGTGAGCCCTGTGAATACACTATTGCAGTAGTCGAGTCTACTGAAAATAAAAGCATGGACAAGCTTTTCTAAGTCCTGTTGTGACATTAGTTTT
>NW_011357337.1:148552-202996 GCF_000735185.1 Notothenia coriiceps
TGATGCCAGGCCTGTAAGTGGCGCTGTCAGTCCTGCCACAAAAGCAGCCGAAGAAGACTTCCCGCGCATGGTTTGCCATGGTTGCACTCTGTTATTCTCCGCTGTGGCTCTTTTTCTCCCTCCCCGAGGGCAAGCGTTTGCTCCCATCTGCTGTAATTCAATACAATCCTCCCGTCGAGGCAAGCACTTCAATTCTCTCCGGTAGTCCCACCAGCAAGATGGACGAACACCCCTGCCCCCTGCAAATAGAGCGAAATGAGGCATGGCTAAAATGCATGATCTGTTTGGTATTTTGAAAACAGAAACCTATAAATTACCTATAATAGGTATGGCTAACAATATATCATTTCAATATAGCATGATAGGTGTCCTTTAGTATCAGGTTCCGACTGGTCACAACAATAATTAAATATCAACTGCTTAATAACAACAAATAATTAAACATTTATCTATTATGGGGTGCCACATTTAGCTGTTTGCTGTCCTTATTTATTTATGTCTAAAAACTGGTTGCCACTGGCATGGCAACAAAGGGCCAATAAGTGGTTGACAGTTTTTCCCTGGTATGGTTGACAATGGCAACCCTGGCAACCGTTACTGTCGAGCCTGTTAGATCAGATAAACTCAAAACACATCATCTATTCACACGGAAGAGAAACCATACTGGTTGTGCAGAGTTGGGGAAACCTTTTCTAGAGGTTGTAATCCATGAGTGCTCAAATTGCAGCCTCTGAGAGCCAAGCTGCTGTTTCCTCCTCCTGATGTCCTGAGACTGTATTGTTATATGTTAATGAGTCTTTCTAATGAAAATCTGACCAACAGTTATTACTTTTCCTAACAAGCATTCACACTATGTCCAACACGAGGCCACAGAGATGCTGCTTCTCTGATTTAAATTCATGTTTGTAATAGTTAATGATCTATAAAGAAATGTTCTATTAAGCTGTGTTTTCAACATGGTCTTTCTTTATAGCCTTGTTATGCTTCAGTTCAATTTTTACTGTTTTTTCCTTTTTAACATATTCATGTCCCCGGGTTAAACCTTCTAGCCTCGTTAAGCTGGCATTGAAGGGATTTTTGTTTTAACTGTTCATTAACTGCTGAGTAGTTTCTGCTAATAATAGTATTAAAGACCCAGTTCAAACCATTGAGGAAAGAAAGGACACAGGTTATAAGGATTATCCTAAAAGTTGGAAGCCATCAGGACAATCCAGGGTACAAAACCTTCTTCCCACCGTTCAATGTCCATTTTATATGCTACCTTGCAAGTCCAGACCGGGCAAGTTTCTGGCGCGTAAGGAGACATGGTCGAATACTTTTTTTTGTTCTATAAGCCCTTCTTCTCCTGATGACGTCTTTCGGAATCTGAATCGTGTATTACCAGGTAGGTTGACACATAATGAGGAATTTGACTTGGTGTCATGGTGCATACATTTAAAGTAAAAAGAAATTAAAAACACAGAGAACTATTTTGGTTATTGGGGCTGCAGTCAGGATCCGTGCCGCCTTTCATTTGGGGTCCGGGTTAGCCTGTGTCTTTACGGAAAACCGATAGGATCATTTGTCGCAGTGGACATTTTTTTGGGGTCTTCACTTTTATATCCTCTAACCCTCAGGATATTTTAAGAAATGTAAAATGACCGTCTTCCTCAGAATCAGATCAGAAATCAGAAACAGGTTTATTTCCAGGTAGGTTCGTACATACTAGCAATTTGACTTGATGTCATGGTGCATACATAAAATAATTCCTGTGTCCAACCTCGGCAGCGATGGCAGGTTTATCAACAATCGTGCCACGTTCAAAGACAGAAAGCCTTTTTGCCATTTTTAAGGGTATGGTCTTATACTTTTTATCAGCAGTTTTCCATATATTGCCTACGACTACATGTGCTGCATTTCTCAGCAGTTTTTAATATCATTGTATTTAAGTAGCCTAGTTTTTGTTCTTCCTATGAATGTGGCAGATGTCACTTATTTTCTATTTTCACATTTATATTGTTTTCTCATGACTGAATGATTTTTGCCGTCTGCTTTAATATCTGACGCTGTGCACATGTAACTTCTTTTGAATTTGTTTCATAAAATGTTTCCAAACATAGAGATGCTTTGACCTCATAATTCGTACATCATGAATCAATGTTTTTTCGAGCTTTTATGGATTTTCAATAGAATAAATAAAAGTTAATCATCATGCAGGGCTGCAAACTGTTTTACTTTTTCATAATTGTAAGAATCACACACCTTTACTTTTACTATTCACGTTATTTAACAGTTAAACATGTTTTGAGGTGAACAAACGCTGACTTTATTTTGCTGCCAGTTTTGCTTTTATATTTGACTAAATCTACTATTTTATAATGCTAAATAATCTGTGACTCTGAGCCTGCAGAAACAAGACAAAAGACGTCGCTCCATCCCTCTCAGGCTGATATTGCTATAAAAGATGGCCCGATAGCACTCAGGAGCAGCCCCCATCCCAGAGTCACGAGAGTCTGCCATCTCGCGCCTGCCATCCAGCAGGAGCAGCCCAAGAAACACAGGACTACACCAGCCGATGCGGACCAGAGGGCGCATCGCTGAAGCAACACATCCGCGGGATCAACAACCCGCGTTTAGTCCTTATCTGGGGTTATTTGTTAATCAAGAGCAATAGGAGTTAGACTTTAGAGGCCCAGAAGGAAGAAATGCCATCCTGAAAATAGCAGTGAATTAAACGATAGTGGTGGCATGGGCATCCCAAGCACATACTGAATGAACCATATTCAGAAATAGCAGCAGAACTACACTGATCAATCAAATCAGAAATTAACATAGTAAGCATCCAGAGTAGCTGTTATGCGTCTGAAATAGGCAGGATTGGATCATTGTTTAATATTCGCCTGAGTTTGATCATTTCATTGATAAATTCATCAGTTGTTTTTGCCCCCCTATAAATATTGCAGATACACAAATTGTTTCTGGCATGCCCTTTGAAAACTGTGTTCGAGCCGTTGATGACAGATAGGGCGACTTGCAGGCTTGTTCCAGAAGAACCANCTACCCAAATCATGCACGTCTGCAGAAACACTTACTATTTTTAAATCGAGACTAAAAACATATCTCTTTGCCGCTGCTTTTAATTGAGATGATCATATTCAAACTACAGTATGCCTTTTAAACATGTATTGTATACCTGTGGTGTTTATTTGTATTATTTTATTATCTTTGCTTTGCAATGCCTGTTGTAAAATGCCATTATATAATAATTTTTACTGTATTTATTCCTAAAAAGTATTTTACAGATTTTTTTTTTTTACAGAAAAGTGCTATATAAATAAACTTGCCTTGCCTTGCCTTGCCTTGCCTATTGTTGACCAGTCATTTTTTTGATATTTTTGCAGAAAACAGCTGCCTGCTGAAGATGAGTGAGGTACAAAGTTGAAGGCCAGAAAACCACAAAAATTGGCAAAAACATGCTGAAATGTTAGAGCTAAGGCAAACAAAAGATTGGATGTAGTGATGACAATACTCAAATTAAAGACTCCCTGCAGCACGTAGTAGCCTGACCAAGATGTTGACATGACTACAACATTAACCCATTAACAACCATCAACAAATCGCCACAGCTGTGTCAGGTCTCAGCCAATCCGGACAGCTGGGAAGGATCAGCTCGACCCATTCAGTGAAGCGGACATCGCCAGGACTCTCCTCAGGGGAAAGACAGAATGGAGATAGACGTAAAGCAGAGGCAGCAGAGGGATTAACAAATCTGTGAGAATCCAACTTGGTTTCCATTGTATTTACAAACAACTACATTATTTGATGAGGGAAAGTTTGCGTAAGAATCTTAGGCCTTGGGAAATTAACATTTTAAACATGCACGCAATGTGTCTCTCAACAAGTGAGAGACCAAAACAAAGGGGAATTTATAGCCACATGTCTGGTTTCTCGGAAGTAGAATCTAATCTTTAACAGTAATACATGCTTTAATAGCCAAATCAGTGTGGACGAGAAAGGTTTTTACAGTTCGTCATTAGCATACCGGATGTGTAAAAGATGTAGGAAAAAGAGTATTGTTTTTTTTCAATTTCATCTTGTGTTAATAGAGAAAGCACAAACAAAGGTTAAGGTTTGACTGCGACTAGAAGTCCTTCACTTTAATGGCACTGCCGTTATCACTTCGTCACTGAATGACCAAAACCCTTTCCTTCACATCCAGCTGACGCAGAGGAACAGCGAGAGAGGTGGGGGGGGTAAAGGAATAGAATGGTGGTCTGCTAAGTGCTGATCCCGTCATCCGACTTTTGCATCCTTCAGATGTGGAATGTGGGACTTCCTCTCGCTGCGCTGCGTTTCCTGTACCGAGAGGTCAGACCTACTGTAAAGTTGGTCTGGTAAATTCTCAGCGCATGCCAGAGTGCCATTCCTTTCTTCACCTTTTTTTTAAAGATCGTCTCCCTCAGGAGTAGCTCTTTACTGGTAGACGGGGAGTTTTATAAGAGTCCATTTTTGCCCTTGAGTTTACCACATCATACTGCTGAACTGAGACTTGTATAGTTCCTATGAGCACTCTATAAAGTTTCTCATTAAACATACATTTGCTTTACAAATGTACAAGGTGTTCTAAAGATAGCTTTTTGTAGTCAATTAATTTTACACATGTATTCTGTGCAACTGTTCTTTAACACAACAAATATCCTATAGAAATTGGCCTTGCCGGCGCCCTTGCTCAGTCATATCCATGTTCGTATTGATCCTTCAATTTTAACTAGACATCTGAAAATTGTATTGACCCAAAATCTGGACAAGGGTGTAAAGTAAAAATATATCCCTGAAAAAAAGAGTTAGGAAAATAAAAAACTAGACCTAGAGCACCCGATTCAACTTGGAACCATAACTATCTCACTGTTTTTCTTTTCTTTGTGTTAGATCTTCATGGACGTTAAAGTCCAATTCTTCTCCAGATATTCTTCCATACTCAGTCAACTAGTACAGCACAGTGCTGAGGGCATGCGTAGTGTAGCTAAGGTGTTTATGTATGTCAGCTCCTCTAAAAGCCTGTGTGTACTAAGGTTAGTCAGAAAGCACTTCTTCATTCAAAGCATGTTTGGTCACAGATGAAACCCTGTTTGTTTTTTCACTCCTAAACATGTCTGGCCAAATGTTGTTGAGAGTAGGCGTTGCCTGTCTGATTCTGAAAGTTACAAAACGTTATGGATGTGAATCCCCCTGCCCAACGATCAGAAAGCTATCTGATGATCTGAGCAGCACGTGTCTGAAGCATAAAGCAGCCGTTAGTCATGCAGAACACCGGTTATTCCCTGAGTTTGTTATCTCAATGTGTTTAGTCTATGTCTGTCTCTTGAGTTAAAAACCCTCGGTCCCTCTCTCTTTCGTTTCTCAGCTTAATGGGTCCGCCACACTCCAGACACACCTGCCCCTCTGACCCTCTCTTTAAGGGGTTAATGGTGTGAATTTCATCGCTTAAACTGTACGGAAGTGAGAGAATTATTTCTAACTAATGACTTTCAGCAGCACAGTCTTACATAAGGCTGAAGGCTGAAACAGACTCATACATTCAACATTATAACATTTTCATGTTGCACTGTTGTGATGCTTTTGTTTCCTAGAATAGGCCATGAGTACACATGATGCTGTTTGTTGGAGAATAAATTAAGGATGGATGTTTGCAACTACATTTGATATATTTTGTTCCGTCAACAAGAATCATTATAAGAACAAAAACCATTATAAGAAAAAGCCACAACAATGTGCCAATCCCTCTATAAATGCTTTTTTAATTTCCTAACATGTGACCCACAGCGCATTGGTTACAACACAAGATATACATGTTTCAAAACAGGTCACAAAAATATCAGCTCACTAGTTGCCCAGTGCCTAACTACTCGAAAAGCTTTGAGTGTCAACATATTAGAATAGGCATGTTTAAATATGTTTGGTCTAATAAATAGCCTAAAGTTTTGTATGAAATGAAAGCTGCAGAACATCACCTGGTGAGGGCTTTGACGGTTCGACCTATTTTCAGATATCATGTGATTAAGGAAAGGCACACTCTGACGGCTTACATAAAACATGTAACATAAAAATAAAATAATTGATTATGTTGCAAATAGCATTTTATGGTAATTTAGGCTTTAAGTTTTGTTGCCGATTTAGTTAACGTGTATACTACTCAACTATGCTCCCTGGTGGTCAGGGATAAGATTAGGTAGAATTATTTGATGACTACAGCCATTGTTTCAGCTAGTTAGAGAAAGGTTTGCACTCTTAGCAACCAAGGTATTGAAATTGCATTTGGCAGAGGCATTTTGAAAACATCACATGTACTCATGACCTAGTTTGAAGAGGAAGAGCTGGTTGACACAGGGGTTAAGGAAGATGGTGATAGATAGAGAGGGAACAGTAGTTACAGTTTGGACTTACCCTGGCACCTTTCTCTGGGAAACATTTACAGCCTCCGCTGCAGTCTCTTCCTCCACAGGGGCCACTGTGCTTCTTCCCACCCTGTCAGACAAAAAAACAGACAACATGAACGTTAGAGCTGGGTTATAGGAAGTCATGGTATATATGTCACATACTGTATACAGGAAACGTAAAACTATTCGCTTTCCACTCAATTTACAAGAATACAGTAGAGATAAGTCCAGCTGTTGTAGCCTACTTTCCTCTTTGTGCATTAGATGGCACAGGGTGTGGGATAAACTGTTGTTTACTGTAGGTGTTACCGGCTGTGTTTGTGTACACTGTGGTGTATGTGAATACGCTTGATGTTTATGTGTGGAAGATTGTTTTAGAATTGTCTGCACTGCTGTGTATAGTGGTCTTGTGTGCAAAGAGGATGTTTTGCATGTGGCTTCAATGACTCATGACGCGCGTCCAGACATAATGGATGTGCATAAAAATGCTATTCATCAGATGGGCTGGGACCGGCCTGTGACGGGGACTATATTTCTTTAGAGGTCTGCATAGCAACAAAACCACCCACCATCACAGACTGTTCTGTGCTCGACACGACAATCACACACACACGTCCACAGGGTTCAGCGGGTTCATGACATGATCAAGGACAGCAGTCACACAAATGGGGTTTCCCAACCCGCAGGTCAGAGGTCTCGAGACCCCGAGCTAGCGGAGATAGCTGGAGACATTCATGAAAACAGAACGGCGTCTTGGGCAACGTTTGTGTTCATGTGGTGTTTCAAATCAAAATCACATGCAAAATCCAAGTTTGCTTCTGGATTCTTTGCCGTGACAGCATTTGTCACTCATTAGAAGCAGAAACAGCCTTGACAAAACTGTAGCAAAACAAACCTGTTGAAAACCGCACCTTAACCCACGATACATTGCAAATCAGTGATCCAAATGTTCTTAAAATAGATTGTTGGGTTAATCAGTGACTGCTTAAACCCCCAGCACGGTTTGAATGTAGGACTGGAAACCTAATTAAAATATTCCATTGAACTCTCTCATTGAGTCTGAGAGAGATTACTAATGAAACACACACGCTCTCACATGCAAAACTTTCAAAAATAAATCCAGACACTTAAAATTACCACTGCAAAGCTGACTTTCAATAAGTGTTTTAACATAAAATAACAATTGTATTGCTGTGTGTCACAAACATAAGGGCCAACAGCTAACATGGTAGGGTGTAAGAGTCACATCTAGACTCCATCTGTAGGTATAATCTTTAAAATGATACAGCTACATTTGAAAACTTATAGTAAATGATTTTGCGGCTCGAGAGTGCGACATACTTTAAGAATGGCTGGTTAAGGGGATTGGGTGCAAAGCTCCGTTAGTGGCTGTCTATTACAATGTATAAGTGAAACTTTGACTAGACATGCTAAGGCTCCATGTAGTCGGAGATGACGTCTCTCTTTTGTGTTTGCCTACACAGTGCTCCACCTACTAAGCCATACCATAGCAAATGCTTCAATACCCTCCCTTCTTAAACAAATACAAAATCAAAATGGCCACTTTATGGCCACAATGGCAACAAATATGCAGAGAAAGAATCAGAATAATTCCCCCTCCTCACTTTGACAGCAGAGATCCCAGCAGACTCTCTTACAATGGCCACATTCAGACACTCTTAGCACACAAAGACCTTCTTTGACTATGGAGACGTCGTCCTTTAATGATCCCCTATCTCCACAACAAAAAGACCCTCTTCCTCTCTTTTATGGAATGCACAAGGCTGCATTTCTTGGTTAACTACCAGAGGATCTGAGGGGATCCTTTCAAATGTTTGATATAGACATGAAGTGATGGGTTTAATTTAGCCTACATGCCATGGTGGCAGATTTACTCTGTCCTTAGACAGCATTTGTTACTTATATCCTGATGCTTTGAAATATGGTATATCCAAGCATCCTCTTTAGGGAATACCTCTATGTTTAGTTTCAAGTAGAGAAGGTCATGTCATCCCAATAAGGATGTAAGAGAGTCATAGCGTGACCTTTCTCCACGTCGAGGTGGAAGTCCGCAACCCAGACAATAGACTGCTCTGGAAAGAATCACAAAGGAATGGCTCCCATAAAGGCAATTACAAATGATTGTGCTATGCGTCATGAATTACACTTTAGAGTTAACAAGTTCAAAATAGATGATGTCTGTTTTAGTAAAGGACAATAGGAATGTGCTACAGTATCCTGTTTTCTCCACCCACAGTCACAATGACCCACTGATCACTTTTTTGTCAGTGTGAAAGAAAATAAAACAAATTTGTTCACACTGACTTATTACAAACGAAAAAAGAGACAGTTAGCTTGAAGTTAGATGGATTGTTAACTCATTGATATGTCAGTTTATTTATCCTGTATCATCAAATCTATGGGACCATGTCTTGTAGTATTGAAACAAGGCAGAGCCACAGCACGATAATTATGATAAATGGTTAGATCAGATGAAGAACTACAAATCCCTTTAATGCAAACGTACTGTTAAATGCAACAAAGAGAAATACCGCATGAATTGAGACACCCCATAGGGTCTTACAGATGTGTCATACATTTGACACCATTGTTGTAAGATGTAGTGAAAGAGGACCAATCCTGATTCTCAACATGCAAAACAGACTAAAACAGACTTAATCTGTAAGCCATAGAGACCAGAAGATACAGCTAGATGTCTGCTGGTGATTATTCATGCCCACCTCTCACATTTTGAAATACAAAGTATAGATTATAACTCACTCCAATGACTTTGTTATGAAAATTGTAAGACCACGGTGTATATCATTTAAAACGACAAACCAGGTAGCAAACCCCAGTTAGCTGTGTTCATTTGTCTCTTTATCTAGTTTACATTAGGGCTCCCCGGTGTTGACCATCTTTTTCGTCCTGCTAACTACCTTCAGTAGTCTGGACTGCCACTACAGTCATCTGCTATGCTTCAAAATTGCAATCATGTGCATAAATGTAAACATGCTTTCCACAAAAAGCCACCCACTTTTCATTTATATAAATGAACCTGTAAACCACTCAGACCACACATGAATGTTAAAAGAGAAATAAAAACATTCCTTGGAAGACAGATTAGAAAATTAGGAGAGAAACAATATGCTGTTTTCCCCTAAGAGCCTACATGGTGTCTCCTGAGCCAAAAAAATCCTATTACTCTCTTGCCAAGTTCCCAAGTTTTAAAGTATGTCTGGAGGGTGTATATTAGTTTATCCATTGCTATAAGCATAGCCACAAGAACAAAATAAGCATTATTGTGGAAAACAATTAAGGATTGTTTGTCCCTTAAAGAAACACACCACATTTAGAGAAATACACTTATTTGCCATCATAAAGTTCAGAGGGTTCAGCTTACCCAGAGCAAATAAAACTGTAATAGAATAAGTCAATATTTATGATTTATATCAGTCTGTGAAAATAGAGCCAGTGAGGTCACATTTGTATGATAGATGTCTGTTACTGATACTGTATCTATGTCTGTCAATGTATGTTTAATGAGTAGGGGCGTCTACTGTAGAGGCAAACAGTTCACATGTATATTTATTTTTAACAGCTACCTGCCTTAATCAGTTTTTCCTGTCAAAGTGCTGGATAAAGATAACCTGGAGTTTGAGTTTTTAGAATAGTTCAAGGTCTTCAGGAGACAGTGGTCAGATTAATGCTTTTCTTAATGAGGAAATATGTTTTTGCTGCCTCCCTGTTCTTTATGGCTGCACTGGAGCCTCACTCACAATGTCCTTCAATGTACAGTAAATTAAATAAATCCAGCTGGGTCAACAGCACTCTTTCTCACGCTCATTTTTTTCTTTCCTGCTGGTACTCATAAATGCATTTTTGATAATAATGCTTGGAGAGACTTTGACTTTTAAAGACCTATGTAGGTAGGGTTAATGGATGATGCAGTGAGCTTGGATTTCTCTGATGTGTATAATTGCCTTGATAAATACAAAGGATGACCAAACTACATGCAGACATGATGATGGTTGGCTTGTGGATTTGTATGTGGTCAGAGTGAGTCACTGTAATATATACAGCAGGTTAACCGCAGACATGACCACTTCCTAGCACTTCTGGATGATGTCAAATGTAGCAAATATCAACACAGCTTGACAGTATGTTTAACTAAAAGACTGAAAAACTAAAATACACATGCAAAGAAATAAGGAAGGATTTGAGATGGGCAAAAAGTATGGCAATGGCCTTCAGCTAGCACTTACTAAAACCAAGACACCCAAAGCACAAGGTTTATGGTATTCCAGAGCAATAAGGAACCTGCATGATGATGACTAAAATAATTAGAGTCAAAAACCTTTGAAATGTATTTCATATGTATATTTTAAAACGTATGTAATGCACATTAGTGCATAAAACAACCATGAATGGAATTTAGAAAATGCACTCATTGCCTCTCGTCTTGCAAATGGCAAACAGGGCATAAAACACAAAAAAAGACGGGAGTCCATGATGTTGACACGCAGCTGTACATTCCACATCTATCATGGTATTACTCACTTAAACATCCCGCGATACCTAGAGATTAATAATCTAAAAACATAATTCAGAAATGTGCGTGCTGACCTTGACTGAAAGGAGTGACGTTGTTGAGACACAGAAGGACACATTTTAGATAACATCTCCAGTTTCCTCCTAAAACCTCAATTACTTGTTTGCAGACCACAGCCAATTTTAACACTCTTTTTGTCACACGGATAGTATTTCTTACTCGCTGTTGCTTAGACATCAAATCATTTACAGGTAAACTGTGAGGCCACAGGAATATATCTTGTAACAGAATCACTCTGAGCCCAAGGTGGTGGAATTGACAAACTGCCTATTTTGAGATGGTTACTCAGTTTTCACACATGAAACGAAACAGTGAAGCATAAACAGTGTTTGTGTGAGACCCCACCTTGTGTTTGAGGTATCAAATGAACAGAGATCACAGACTATTGCAGGTCAGGATGTTTGATCTGGGATAGGTGGTGACATGGTTTCTACCCGTCAGTAACTCAGCCTATAAGGAGGACAGAGGAAACTGAGGAGGGAGAAAGAACCGGTAATGAAGGCTCTGAAGGCTACCAGAGTCAACAGAAACCAAATCCAACTACAAGGAAACTTGTGACCATAACAAGTGGTTGATCTGTGGGCGGATTGTCAGAGGCTGATGTTCATCCTTTATAAAGGATCTGACCTGTGGCCTTTCCACTTTGACCGTGGCCAAGAGGAATGCTTGATCCCATCATCAATTTGATGGACGCCAATTGCTTTCTACAACCACTTGTCTGGTAAACTGAGCCATCGGAGGTCTGCTGCCATCGCCGACTAACTTCAAAAGACATGACTAACATGACTGACATCTTCGGACTCATTGAAAACCCATGGGATCCTGACACTGAAGCGTTGGAGTTATATGAAAAAAATGTGTTCATACAGTATGCTTATCTGACGTGCGGCTCAGTGCAATCTGCTTTACAATGAGCAGTGAATGGCCAATGGAGTTTTTAAGCCTATTTACGCAGGCTGAATGAAATATTTTTAATATAATTAAAAGACGGTACATAAAAAAATGCAGTGCTTTTAGTGGCAGACGTGCAAATAACATTGTCTTTCATAAACTGGGTATCAATGAACACAACTAAAAAGTGTTTTCCAGTCGGGCAACTGCATTGGCGTTTACATCCCATTTATGTTTGGTTGTACTACCACTGTCATTTAATTTCTCACATTTGTTGGTTACACTGGTATATATTCATACCAAAAAAGGAAGTAGGGGGCACTTTCATGGCACTTTGTGTTTGCTTAAGTGGAACCATTTTCATAAAAAATGTGTATTTCTTTGTGTGTAAATATATACACTGTATTTCATCGGTTACTAATGTTCCAAGGTTGCAGCATCCTTTCCTCACACTAATGATGAGAAAGTGCAAACATGTTGAATTTGAAACACCTGGCCACTTTTAACAAGAAACTATGAGAAGGGGAGTTTCTGTACGTATAACACTCATTTGTAATGGAAACATGCTGTTTGATGTGTATCTGCAGTATATCTTAATGTCAGTTGTGAGACTCAATCTGCACTGGGTGTGTGATACTCCCTTCACCAGCTGAGAACGATCTCTGTTAGGACTCGCTGTAAGCATGCAGGCCAGAGTTAACATCTGAATAACTACTTTAGTTTATGGCCAAATATGGACAAACCTATAATGACATTTGTTAGCAAGTTACTTAAATCTTTAAAAATGATAGTTACAAGTATTTTACATCCCATGCACACAGCTTTAACTTACGAAAGTGATAATAAAAAACAATAAGTCAAGTCCTTATGGCCTCAGGCTTGATCCCCATTTGTACAATTGATAAAGATCTTGAACATATATTGAAATGACTTCCCTAGCCTCCCTGTTGCCTACGTGAAAAAGGAAGAGTATGTGTGAGGACATTTTCTTGATAAAAGGAGAAGAAGCAAGTCTGTCCGTCATGGGACTGAGTAGAAAGGTATAAACATAAAACTGCAAATGTCTGTCTACAATACAATGCTGCTCATTTTTGCTGTCTTGCTATGAGAATCTGGGCTGTAAGAAATGTCAGGAACATTTTTACAGATACAGCATAGTATATGAAATGATGAATAGTGATTTTACTATTTCAACTATCAATACACAGAATGTATTGCATGAATGTTAATGCCTTTTCAAGTTTTTTATTTTTAGTACAGTACTGAAATACAAACTTTTTTAATAACTCTTTTATAACGCCTTATTTTATATATTTTTATTTTACCTTTATTTAACAAGGATAGGTCTCATTGAGATTAAAAATCAATTTTTCTTTTATATTGGCTAGCGTGTAGAAAGGGGGAGTTTATACTTTTTGTGCAGATTCAGCTTCCGGCAATAGTCTCACACAGAATTGAATCAAATAATCAAATTCTAACTTTTAAACAAACGCACTTACAAAACGGTTAGAAACACATACACACACAGAAGCCGGGAAAGCAAAACATCAAACATGAAAATGTTTGTCTTGGCTTAGATTTTATTACTGAGGCATGTCTTGATATAACACCAGTTGTCCCAAAGGCCCCCCATTATGTTGATAAGGGAAGTTCTTGTGCCGGCCATTATGAATCTCACAGAATTCCTACTTGATATTCAGTAAAGCTTGTCTGCACCATCACGTCTTTACAGCTCACTCTGCTTCCTGTCAAACACCATCTACATCCTGTTGGAAAGTTGAGTACGCACTCAAAGGAACACCCCAAGACAAGTACTTTTAAACAAACGGACAAGTGAAAGAAAAATAGGAAAAGAAGGGAAGAGTTAGTGAATGAACTATACAATTTCTAAAACAAAGTTCTTAATGCTAACAGCTGTGAGAATAAACATATCAAGGTATGATTTCTCACATTCCTGTGGAACAGCTATGGAGAGCCACTCAACACTTTAAGACATATCCACAGATCTACGCAAAAGATCCAACTGTGTGCACTGTATGATTTATGTAGCTACAAATTGAAATATATAGAGCTAAGTTGTGAGAAGGAACTGTTGAGAGAGAAGGACATGACTTTAAAGGAGAACATGAACTAGAAGCAGGGCAGAGCAGAAACTCCCGTGGTGCTCCTCTGGCTGGGCTCCAGTATAAACACAGCTCTGGTTTCTGCCCTGGGCCTGACACAGCTGGACCTCCCTTCTCCTTAACTGGCCTAAGGTCACAACGAATCCCAACTCAGTTTCCCAGTGGGACACACTTCTAATCTATGCTTCCTGCTACAGTCTGAGCCAAATTGAGGTGGGATTAGAACCATTCTGGATCTTGTGCTAACAGTCCAACCTGTCAAAGCGTGTTATGTTGACGGCCCTGCTCCTCAACCTCTTCTTGATGATCCATCACATCCAGACGGGAGGATCCATTCAGTGAGAAACTGGACACCTGAGAGGCCTGAGAACTGTCACGTCTGCTATTCTATCAATGAGCAGACAGTGTCATCAGAAGAAGGCCAAAATTGTGACTTTTTGAATGAAATAAATTGTTCATTGGTATTTATTGCTCTAACTGAAAAGCTATGGGATCATTAAAGTTATTACAATCCAAAAGTTTTCAAGGGATCATGGTGGCAGTAGATGGAAAGTCAGAGGATCACTGAAGTTATAAGGATGCATCTACTTGGTACCATCGCTATCATTAGCCTACACAATGTCATATCAATCTATAACATATTGTCATGGAGATATATTTGTCTGGAGCAAATTGGCACAGGCTGGGGCTGACATTGCCAACCCTTCAAAAAAAAAAGGACAAGACAGATAAGGGGTAAGAGAGAGAGAGACGGGGACATTTGACAAGGTCATGTTATCACAAAGTGCGTACTTAACTTTGTTAACATTCTTCCCATGACAAGAAATAATTCACTCGAATCAATTAGGCCACAGCTGGGAGGGAAATGTGGTTTTCTCTGGTCCAGATGAAACATGTGTAAAGCCGGACAGAGAGATCAGTGAATGGCGATGTTCTTAATAGATAAAGTTGTGTCGTTATGGAGGACCTACATACCACAAGATATGAATACATTAAGTGCATCACCAAAATAAGTACCCATAAATAAAATTCAAACAGATGACTTCAGGAATGTAATCACCGTGTGGAAACCAGTTGGACCAACCGGCACATAATCTAACAAGTGGAGAGTATTTTGTAAGAGTACGTATGGCCTTTGTGTAAACACAGCTGAAACAATCCTTCCGTCTGAGCTCACTGAGAAACTCACCTCTACTGAGGAGAGACAGACGAGCAGAGACGCACGTGTAGAACGAGGGAGGGGAGGGGGAGCTGAAATGTGAAGGAGACAAGCTGAGGGAAGTAGAGTAAAAGAGAGGGAGGACACAACGTCTGCCAAGTGTCCCTTTCAGAGATAGATTGAGAGCGAGCGAGGGGACAGTAGACTGGGGCAGAACGAGGCTATAAAAGGAAGTGAGGGATGGAGCTGTGCAGACTGAAGCCTGGGAGCACTGAGAGGAATTCTTTCTGCACGGCCTGATGGGACCCCTGTGTCCCTCCATTAATCACTGTGAGATGGAGGAAGGGCAAATGACACGGGTGGGTATGTACAGAGTATAGGGAATTCACAAAGACAACGTCCACGAAGAGTTTACTTTCAAACTTCATTCCAAGTCAAAGAAAAGTCAGGTTGGACTGCAAGACCTTACTACAGCAATGACAATTTAAACAAAGCCCTGATTTACAGTTCAGAGGAGAAAGGTAGAAAAGATGCTTGAAAAAATGCTTAAACAAAGTTGCATGTATAAACAACTTCAATCAAAATGGATTAAATATTTGTATAAATTGTACTATATAAATTCCAATCTAAGAAATAAAGTCAAGGGTAAATACGTATGGGCATGTGTTTCCAAGTTTGAAGTAATAATACAAATATTTCATGGCATTTATTTTAGCGCTCAAAGCGCTTTACATTACATAAATTAGACATGTCATACATCAATACTGTGGACAATACCCACAGTAAGAAGGTAGGTACTGTATGTACTTCATAGTATATGTGGGCAATATAGATGAAATCCTTATATGTACTAATGCATTGATATAGTGTATTGTGATGATGTTCATTTCTTAAAGTTAATGCAGATTAAAATCAAGATGGGAATGATAAGCAAATAAACTTCATCATACCACATCACATTGATAAGAGTGATGTAGAAATTAAGTAAAAATCCAACCTGACAACAATTATGAGCAATATTGTAGCATTATACACAATGGCTTAATGCACCCAGAGATTCAAGAATACAAATGTGATTCATTTATTGATCATTTCAAAAAGCTATCCAGCAATAGTAAAATAAATAGATAATGAAAGTTGTTAGTTGCGTGTGTGTGTGTGTGTGTGTGTGTGTGTGTGTGTGTGTGTGTGTGTGTGTGTGTGTGTGTGTGTGTGTGTGTGTGTGTGTGTGTGTGTGTGTGTGTGTTTGTTCACATACAGTACTGTAGCAGGGCAGTGGTACTGCTGGCTGTCACACATGACTTAGGAAGCAAATGAAGCATAAAGGGTGATTATGCACAATCAAAACACTGGTATTCTAACCTTCCTTTGCCATGGGATATTGAACTCTTATATTACTTTCACATCGTTATAACTGCTAAGAAAAATACAATTATATGTTTTGATGTATGAGTGCTAAGAAAATAACTGATGGAGACAGTACAAAGATGACTATAACCACCCTTTAGCCTCAGAGACCACACGGCATCGTGAAAAATCCACTGATAAGCCCATGAGAATACTTTCAAAATAAAATATGAACTGTATATACTAATAAACACTCTAGACTTAGTTTATTTAAAGTTAAGTTTAAAAGTAAAGGTATCTGGAGAGAGACCAGAACAGAGACAGAACATTGGCTGCCATCATTCCCTTAGACATCTAATATATATTTCCTTCTCTTTCTCATGTACAGTATGAACCAGAGTCTACATTGTGAATATACTGTCCAACTCACTGGAGAAGTGGAACTATGTGAGGTCCAGTAGGGTTGTAAAGAAACTCTTTTAACACACATTTAACTTCCCCCTGTTTCCTTTTCCTGTTTGGAGAGCTTCTCTGGATAGTCTATTTTCTCTAAGCCCATGATTTTTTCCATGTAACCAAACTTTACTTACCCCACAGATAAACAAAGCCCCCACACACAGCACGTGAGAAATGTAGGGGCACACACTCATACATCCTGACAATGACGGAGAGCAAATTGGGTGACTAATTCAAGACATCTTTCGGAGTGCCAATATAAACAAATCTCATGCACATTTACTGACGTTTTACTCATCTGCTTTTAACATTGTTCAACATTGTACATGTGTGCTTGTTTAAGAAGGCATTTTATATCGAAATGGGGGCAAACAGCCAAGCACACCAAGCCTTTCTTAACCATTACAATGCTAAAACCACAGAGACTTATCAAATAATCACCAAGTCAAAGACCCATTTTAGACAGCTGTTCCTGAGGAAACAATTCTTAAGCGAAACAAAAGACACGCACAGTGTACATCCATTCACGTGGGAGCATGCATGCACGTGCATCCACACAATCGTTAGGCAGTAAAAATGCAGAAAGGTCAGAGAGGTCGGTCTCTGAGGTGAGGGCAACACCTCAGTGGAAAATGCCTGTCGCCACACACACACACACACACACACACACACACACACACACACACACACACACACACACACACACACACACACACACACACACACACACACACACACACACACACACACACACACACACACACACACACATTATTGCTGGCACACACCAGTGACAGGGAAGCCCCACACATGGGCTTCTCATCTGAGGCTTCCTGCAGCACAGCACAATGGACTCTTCCCCTGATTGTTACAGCCAGGCACTCTCTATATCACAGCCACTATTTTGGCGGGATGTTCTGGACATTTTTCTATCCTTATCACAGGCAGACATCTTCCCCCTCGCCCCGGACACACGTCTTCCTCAAACATAAAACAATCAAATTCAAAAAGGTCAGTCACGTGTCGGCTTTCCATTACTGACCCCATCACACAGCACTCAATTACATTTAGGCTTATGCTTTGTTATTTTTCCCAAATGAACGGCACAGATGTTTAACCAAGTAAACTGCATTTCCATCATTTGCATATTTTTCCTATTTTCTTAGGAATATTTATAGCATACGCAGTTTGATATAAGTTTGTCTGTGTAGTTTCAATGTGAAACTTGCCAGAAAAGTACAAAGCAAATGCAGAAAAAACATTTATCACGATCATCCACTTAGCTAGTAATTGCAAAAGCAGATGTTGCTGCTGGGGTTTCAGGTACTGTAAAACATCTGTAGCCAAAAACATCTCTTCCATGGTCGCAGTGCGGATTCCCACAACTCAGGAAAACCTCAGCCAGCATCATCCCCTCTTTAAACCACGCTCAAAGACATTTTGAAATATATTCTCAAACACACAAGAATAAGAGCCTCTCAAAGGGTCCTATATGAAACATCCTGTTAACATTACGGCCTCAAGAGCCTTCCTTCCTCCGTCAATGGACACTGATAAACAGTTTTTGTGTGCTTCATGTTCATGAAGCGGAGTGCACATGAATAGAAGTTGTTTTACTTGAAATGTTAGTCTTGCCTCGTCATGTAAAATAAAAAGCAGGAAATCCAGAAAAGACAATCTTCTGATATAGCGAATAAACTGTGGCCAAGGCCCTTTAATGTGACACCTTAGAGATATGAGCGACACACTTAAAAGGTGGGTTAATAAGCTTGTCATTTATGAAAGAACACATTGAATTTCAGTGATTTTGGAAAATTCCGGTTTGCCAAATTTCAGGAGATGATAAATGTTTTTGTCATATATGTGACCAAATACATTTGTGTTGGTCTAATACAAGACATTTGAAGCAATGGGACACTTTAATGGAATTTAATAGAAATTGGTTTATGAATTAAATGTTCTGCAAATTGATTAACTATAAAAAACATGCTTAGTATGCACAACAATTGTCAGTTTCAGGAACAACAATTGGTGAACACTGAGGAATTTCAGGTGGCAGTACACTCAGTAAAAACTGTGTGTCAGATGATTAAACTTTATTGGAAAAGCCATAATACTTGAACTTTTCCAACATTGAAAATGGGTAGGATGCTTTTCGTAACTTTCCGAAAAACTGACCTTTTAGACATTCACACCCACTTCACACTGTGATGGCCAGCAGTGCTGAGATGGGAAAGCAATCAGGGTTGCTCAATCCCTTTTCTTTGATTCACTCTTTTATGTTTACAACACTCTAAATGCCTTCCAGGAAAGAAAATATGTTCTGATGAATAGTGCTATCCCCACATTTAAGTGGTAAATGCGTAAGCCCTCTCTTCATAAAGGTTGCCTTTGCACCCCGCCTTAACGTTCGGAAAACAGACGCAAACACATTTTCCCACCAATGTGCTTTAACAACATGCAATTTCTAGTTTCTAGTCCTAATCACAGAGGTGAATCTCACTATGGCAGAGTGAGAAGGAGGGTGACACTAATTAAATCTCACATGAGAAATATACTTTCAATAGGAAGTGTAATTCTAAATCTAAAACATGAGGTGGAGACGGATGGTGGGAAACATTTATCCTACAGAGAGGCTGGGGTCTGGTTCAAAGTACTGAAACTGTCCCGTGGGTCAGATTTAGATTTGATATTACACAGAAACACATTTCCTGGGAAGCGGCTTCAGAAATTCTGTGTCAGATGGGAAACTTCAGAGAGTGAGTTTTGGTAACTGCTTTCGTCTCCCTTTTGACATTAAAATCACTACCTCATTTCTCAGAGCTCATAACAGCTGAAACAAGAACCTTATTACCCTTTCAACAGCTTCTTTAATGAGTACAGATGTAGGTGTTTCACCAAAAATGTATATGCTGGTTGTACTGTAGCCACACTCAGACTAACATAGACTCAGACAACTGAATCTATTTTGTTGTAACTTAAGTAATTGTGTGATCAATAAGAGCTGTTTCTTCATTTGACAGTTAACAGCCTGCACAGAGCACATGGATGTTGCCAAACTAAAATTAGACTTCTGTCTTCCAGTATCACCGCCTTGGAGCAAAGCTGCACAATACACAGGGGAGCTGAGTCGGGTCACACGCTTTTAATTAAGGTTTGACCAAATCTGATAAAAGCAAGAGACAATGGGCCTTTTCATTACACCCGAGGAAAAAAAAAAGGTTTATCCGAGAGCCTAAAATATGATTTCAAATGTCTGACCAGACCAATGGCCATCTGATGTTGTTACAAGTTGCAACAAACAACAAAAGCAAAAAACACAATTGCATGCTGCATGCTCACAAACACATAAAGAGTGGACACATGTGCAATCTTATTTCCTTTCATCAAGCCAACATTTTTTAGGTTGATGTAAGGAAAAATAAAGTATGTCATGCAAAGTCAGTAGGTTAGGAGAGAGAAAGAGATTAATTAATTATTGAAGGACCATTTTTATTGGTATTCTCTTCTGTATTCTCTCTTTAAAGGGGACCTATCATGCAAAATGCACCTTTGTACGTCTTTTATACATGAATATGTGTCCCCGATGTGTCAGGGAACTCACCAAGTGTCAGAAAACACAACCCTCTCTCTTTTCCTCCATACCCAAATCTCTAAAAACGGGGCTTTAACGGATCTGATACAGATTTGAAAATAGTGTGACGTCAGTGACGGGGAGCTCCGCCTATATGGCCAAGTCTGCACCAATCAGGGGAATGAGAGGTTGCCGTGGCATGATAACAGCATGGTAACATGACGCTCGTAACTCGGCCCCCTCCTTTGCAGGGGGGCGTGGTCAGCTGCAGCACAATTTTCCTCTCCTCCACCCTGTCTTTGCATGTGCTGCAGCTGACCACGCCCCCCTGCAAAGGAGGGGGCCGAGTTACGAGCGTCATGTTACCATGCTGTTATCATGCCACGGCAACCTCTCATTCCCCTNCTGCCACATTCATAGGAAGAACAAAAACTAGGCTACTTAAATACAATGATATTAAAAACTGCTGCAAAATGCAACACATGTAGCAGTAGGCAATATATGGAAAACTGCTGATAAAAAGTATAAGACCATACCCTTAAAAATGGCAAAAAGGCTTNTCGTAACTCGGCCCCCTCCTTTGCAGGGGGGCGTGGTCAGCTGCAGCACATGCAAAGACAGGGTGGAGGAGAGGAAAATAGAGCGAAATGAGGCATGACTAAAATGCATGATCTGTTTGGTATTTTGAAAAAGAAAATGTATAAATATACCTTATATAGGTATGGCCCTACAATATATTATTCAAATATAGCATGATAGGTCTCCTTTAACTTGAATTCAAACTGAGTTTTTATGCATATAGGGAAACATAATAAGTCAATTTACATGAACAGGACGGTTTAGTCCAAAGGATTTATTTATAATTTTATTTGTGCTTTTTGGATTACATTTTTGCACCTGTCAGAGTTGGTTTGTTAGGGACAGCACTTGTCATCAATCCAGTGTTAACATACCTTTAGACAGATTACACGTCAGTTGAAAGAGGTAAAGTATCAAGATCTAGGACATTAGCACATTGGGCTGCTGAAGGGACCTGACCTTTGACCTCTCACCAACCATTTTCAGCAGGACCTCATGATGGTGAATCTTTCCTTGAGTTTGTAATCAAGGAAATATATTATGTAGCGCAATTGTATAATGGTTGTGCAAGTTTCATTTTCTTTGTTACAAAATGTCCTCTTATTGTTTCCATGGACAAAAAGACTGAATCCCACACTGATAAGATTGCAGGTTTGGAATACACTCATTGGATTTGTCTAACTAAGACTGCTAAAATGTTTATTAGCTTCATCTGAATTTAAGACAGCTCTTGGATTAAGGACTGTGCATTTTGAACCCATTTCCTAAAGTAAATTGATGGGTCACCTTATGGTCAGTGTGAACAGGGGGAATGATTAAAGAACCAATATCACATGTCCACGTGAGAATTGATTTAAGAAAGATTTGAACAACGAAAACCTCCAAATCATGAGTATGGTTCTTCATAATGCATACTGTATGGATTCATAGCTTAGGCTGTTGGTTTTGATTAATTCATGCACAATATGATCAGCAATCTCTTAAAATGTGCTCAAGACAGAAACTACGTATATCAATCCATTACATAAATGCCAAAATGAACTTAAGGGCCACCATGCAGACATAAGTGAAGACTGTATTGTCTTTTTATAATGTAAGTCTTGTTCTTTAAACACTGACCGAAAGACTGACACATACAAACATAAAATAATGTGGAGCATGCCTTTCTCATTAAGAAGTTATTTTGTATCATATTAGCCCATTAAGGCACATTTGTAGTCATAAAGATCAGCATTTTGTTGTCATGCCTTCAGAGGTCATGACCCCACCTTTCAATCACTGCCAGGTTAAAGGTCAAGCAAATCAAAGCTAAATTCTAGCCTTATTATGATAGCTCATTTCTGTTTATCCAGTTTGCAAAACAAATAGAATGTCGTTATTTAAACCACTGGCATTTCAACATGAGCCATTTCACAACATTTAAACATGCTGTTTTTTACCGACATGCAAAGCCAAGGACCCTCCTACAGGAGAACCTCCCAAAACAGACACTCCCACGGTCTGCATGGGCATCTGCCAAGCAGCTCCCAGATTCAAACCCAGCCCGGAGACACGTTCAGGTTTACGTTTTATAACTTCATTATCAATCAGTTTGCAAGTGAAAGTTTACAAGCAAAACAACAAAACAAAATTAAAAACACGAGGGGGATAAAACTTACCGCGTGCACTCCAGAGGCGAGGGTGGCAATGAAAAGACACAGAAGCAGCAGCCTGTAGTCAAACAAATGACAGTGTTAATAATGCTGCTAATTTATGAATATATGGAGATGATTTGCAGTAAAATGCCCCGCTCACCTCAGGTTCTTCAGTCCTCTCTCGTGTTGTCCTTGCATGGTCCCACTCATGCGCACCGCAAACTTCAGGTCCACTCCGATGTCTCAGTATAGATACACTTCTACAGCATGTCTGCCCGACCTGAGGCACACCAACAACATAAACGTCAAATATCACTAATGCTTGATGAGAGTCAATATATTTGACCCGCCTGGTTAGCGTCTAAAGTGATTTACAACTTTATCATTGTAACTATTTCTCCTGAGAAATTGACCTCATAAGGTGCTCCGTATTAAACCCCTCTCCTGCGACAGTTGCAATGATACATCGGGTTTTCTCTTGTAAATGTAATTCATTCAATATCCGTTTGATAAAGTAATTTACTTACAGTTACCCCTGGCTTGGGTGCGGTGGATAGGTAGAGGAAATTGATATCACGGGGTAGAAGATGCGCGGGATCCCGAGCAAAACAGTTTAAAAACAGGTAGCAGTTGCACCAAAACCTGCTGAAATATTGTCACAAAAACACACCAAAGTGTGCCGAGTAGTCCCTCTTCTTACGGAGAAAAGTCAAAGTGTTTGTTAGAGCAGGGTTTGAGCTCGTTTGCATGGGCGAGGGTGGTCGTTTTGGGAGGGGGGTGTGGTGCAGAAGAAACAAGACCAAGTTGCATTGATCAGAACCTCATAACGTCTCGGACAAAGATGCAGCCAAACGTGCTGTCCGTGCTCTGCCGATAAGTTTAACAGTTACCTGAAGAAAGAGGACAAGAAGCGGCACACAGGTAGTTGTTAGCGGACACTCTGCACTGTTGCGCACACGGTAACCAGCGCGCACCGCACAATGCTGTTATCGTCCGGCACCCTGTTACTGCTGCTGGCGGCTCTCTACTCCACTGTGGACCTGACGGGGGCTGAGGTAAGTGGACGAAGCATTTAAAACACAGGGAGCTAAATAGTATACTTTTATCACCTACACTTTCTACCTGTTTAAGTTAAGGTGCGCAACTTTTAGACAGGAGGATCTTAATTGTTCATAGTGTGCATAAATAGTAGGCTATAGGCTACTTTATGTCCTATGTATAGGCTAGTCTGTCTCCCGGCAACCGGCTGTGTTTGTGTAAAATTCAGTGTGTTTAAACATCATTAACTGTGATCATCTGTGATAGAGTTTTAGTCGTTGAAATAGACACATTTCAGTGTTTTATGGTTACTCTCTTTATTCCAGATTGTGTAGAATATATATTTGTTGTACTATAAAGTTGTTAATTATTCTTTTTCAACCACTGAATCTACTCCAGTCAAAGTATTCCAGTGCAGCCTCTTCTTTTTCTCTCCACTACTGGAGGAGAAGAGAGACAGAGAAAGAGAGGGAGGGTGGGGCAGACTGCCTACAGTAGCTGAAGTGTGTGTGTGTTGGTGTGTGTCTATGTGTGTGTGTCTGTGTGTGTTACAGGGAGGTATGACGAGGTAACGAGGGAGACACAGATGTGTATGAAGTTAATCATTGGTATGTTTAGATAATCAAATAACCTTCATGAATGGGTCTCCTTAGAATAAAGTCTATTTGAGCTGTTATGTTGGTCTGGTCTTTTTCCCGTAGCCAGAGGAGATTTAACTATTTCTCAAGTTTGGCAAAGAAAATGTAGAGAATCTGATAAACTTTTCCATTAACATTTTGAACATTGTCTACTTATATCTGCAAGTCTGAGGCAAGTGGAACTATACCAGCTATGCTTTACATTCATTAAGAATGAACCATTTACATAAAAGCAGAAAGCAGATTTATTTTTATCGGAGTAAATGTTTGGCCAATGTTAATTCCACAGCTTGAGTTTGTATCCAACATTTAAAACCGAAGACAGGTACACTTTTAAATAGTTTTCCAGATACAGTTTCCCTATTCATAAACTCATTGAATTTAATGGAAAACAGGAGAACAACTGGGGCTCCAAACCTCCCCTGAGAACAGAAAGAGTTGAGAGGTTTACTGCTCTGTGTGTTGATCCTCATTTGGGCCGTTTGTTGAAATGAACATAACTACAGTGGTCGCCTTCTGCTGAAAGGCTTGTCAGATGTGGGGCTTTATTTCCAAGCGTGGGTGGGGTTTGCAGCGGAAACATCTCTCACACAGTAGTATCAGAAATCCAGGTGAGGGGGAGTAAATCTTGGACTGCGTCACATTCAAAGTTAAGGCTGTTGATCGGTTTGTATTATTTCACATTGCGGGGATGTGTAATGTTTCAGAGAAGATTGACACCCCTCAGAGGAGCCTGGATCATCACTGGAGTTTCACCATTATTGCAACTCTGAGATGTCCTTATAAAGTGCCAACAATTTTGTTCATGAATGACTTGTGATCAACATGTTGACAAAAGAGCTTTTGCTTGTCTCCTTTGCTGGCATCAAGCTGAGCAGAGTGTCTTTAACATTCATTTGCACAGATGTTTGATCGACAAAACAATATTGTTTTTTTGGCTATGGAATGAATTGTTCAATGTAGATTAAGGTTAAAGAGCTGCGTAGGTTATGATTGCGGAGGTTGAGAACCAACGTATGAGGTTAAACAAATCCGCAGAGGAAACCTTTATCCACAGCCTGCCTCATTTAGAAGCACAAACACGACACAGACATAGGACATCTGGACAGATGAGCAGATTGGTGAAGAGGTGTATATCTGGGCTGAACATCTTGTTACTGATTAAATGACGCCACTCAAATCTGGGATTTATTGTTGGCGGTAGTATATTTTCCTATCCACCCACGGGAGGTCCATAACAGGAAGTTTGTGTTCCTGTCATCCATCCAAAGCTGCACGGTGAACAGAAAGGGGCTTTCCTCATCACTTATACAATGACACACATACTTGGCTCAAATACAGTCTTATACATTTCTCTTCTCATTGTCTTATTGCTTTTGTATCCTGCACCTTTGTTAATGTGGATGTCAATGTTTAGCCCATGTCTACAGGTCCATTCAGAGTGTTTGTCTCTTCTTTGTGTCCACATACACAGTTGCATGTCGTTGACTGAGTATCAGAGCATCCTGTTTGGGCTTCTTTACAATCAGTGGGGCTGAACGGAGGCCAGGAGTGAATATACAGTATAAACATTTCACGGTCAACCACTGCAATCACCATCAAATGTCATAACTCAGAGACTCGGATGGGTCAGGCTGACTCAAATAGAAAGGTCATAATGAAAAGATAATGTCAGATTGCCTTTACCCACTACACTCTGTTTGAGAGTTAACCAACAAGCTAATATTTAGACCAATGTGACCTTTGCTCCCAATAATTTCACAGCATCATCTGTTCTTAAGTACATTTCCCTTCTGTTTATATAATATTAACAGAAAAGAGCTTCTCTCCCTTGGTGGTCATTTAATCTGGTCAGAATGAGTCATTAGTAATTCCTAAAGGAGGAGGAGGAGGAGTATAGGAAGAAGGGTAGATAAGCAGATTCTTGCAGTGAGAGTTTGTGTGTGGGATGATGGATGGAGGGATTGTGG
This sequence comes from Notothenia coriiceps, assembly GCF_000735185.1. Classification (NCBI taxonomy): domain Eukaryota; kingdom Metazoa; phylum Chordata; class Actinopteri; order Perciformes; family Nototheniidae; genus Notothenia; species Notothenia coriiceps. The sequence goes on from NW_011357337.1 coordinate 174,990, forward strand.
AAAGGCGGTATAGCTGGTGGGAATGACGAGCTTCTCCGTGCTGCCAGGTTCTGACTCCTGAAAAAAAGATGTTCCAGGGCAGTGTGAACCCCAGGGAACACAACTTATATACGGAGGAAGCGTTACTGAGTCCTGTTAATGCCTGTACAGCCTGATAAATATGTTAATATTCTCATTTAAAAACTAATAATCGTAAGACTTGGTCATGCTGCCCAACATGCTGACAAAGCTGCCTGTGGTCTGGTTTGAGTGTGATCTTATCCACCCATCTCCCGCCCATCACCCCCCACAGAGACAACAGCTGACCCTGTTCCTGTGATTGGCCACCAACCAAGCAAAAGCACCTTGGTTAGGCAAAAACAGGATGACCCTTGTCCCTCAGAGTTATAAAAATGCCTACGTTTGGAAGAGTTGTGTGTTTGTGTCCCTGTATTTTCACAGGCTCTGTCTCTGGGTGGCAAAGATAATTCTTCCCTGACCCTGATACTCAAGTAGCGAGGCAGGCATGCCCCACTCTGCCTGTGTATGTTTCTATGTGTGTGTATTTGGTCTGTACCAAGTGAGGAAAGGATGAACCCTTATGTTATATACGGGTCTCCCGTGACCCATTTCAAGTTAAAATTATATAATAACTACGCTCTAGGTCTTTTTTATCGGAGCAAGGCTACATGATATCCTCCTCAACAGCTATATAAACACTACAAAACTGATTTTGACAATTTTAGCCAAGTCTGAAGGTCTCTAAAAAAAAAGTGTATAATTTGGTGTTTGACCCAGCAGCATTGTTGTGGGTGACTCGAGGTCAAATTTGGCCCAATCAAGATTAATCTTTGACTTTAGACACCCCACCCCCTTCATCCACTGTAACAATATTATGTTTGCAACATGCACCTGGTCTCCCATCCCTCTGACCCCCTCCCCCGACGGGAAATCAACCTTTCACAAAGAATATGTACACTAACACTTGAACCTGAACACACACATGCAAGTGTGCAATATGTGGTGTAATGTGTTTTGGGGCCTTAAAATAAAATTACAACAGTATTGTAAGGTTATGAATGCATTATAAGTTAGTTATGATGTAGTTAAAACAATATTGGATGATAGTCATTATTCTTGAGTGTTTTGGACTGAGATAAATCATGGGTCGAAATTGACCCGCGAACACCATGAACGGTAACGGCTTTCGAACACAACACAAGGGTTAAGTGGTAGATTTTAGTTTTTATGAATAAACCAGTTATTTTGTCCCACGCTAATATTTCACCTCTTTGCCTACCTTGGGATCAGCTTGTGTTTGTCCTGGAGATCTGATACTTCCCTGAGGTGTATTGTTATGGTGAAACTGCAATTTAGCCATTGAGCTGTGAAATTGGTGAGTCATAAATGTCATTTGTGGTTTGGACGGAGATGGCGTAATGGATACGTCGGTCTGACAGGGAGGTGGGAGGTTGAGAGTGATGGTGGGATGAAGGGGGAGATATTATGAGTCCCAGAAATGGAAGAATGTGGGTCGGGGTCCGAGATGATACCCCTTAGCAAATCTTTTAGTCTCGCTCTCTTAACCTTGACCTGCCCTTCCACTCGCCATTGCCAAATTGTCCAACTGATGTAAGATAATAAAGACAGTGATGATAGCATCATTAGATTTATGACTTCAGTGCTTTTTTGTAGTTTTCCACATGAAGTGAATAGTTAGAATTTGGCTGTCTTTTCTCCCAGCTGTCCTATTTGTCAGTTTTTGGCCTGAAAGTCTTCCATTATATTGTCTCGCTTCAAAAACTAAGGACAGGTGCAAGATTAAAGAATAGTTTGTAAATGATTCCATAAACTACACAATGCTCAAGTGTTTTATACTGTAAGTACATCGCCTTATAGACAACATGGGCTTCATTACAGTCTTTGCTTACCCTATGTATGTTGGTACCTTACAGGACAGTGCATTCTTTGGTATGGGTGTGTTTGTAAATACAGTAGTAGATTTCTTGGCTTTTCAATTTCAATGACCTGAATGAGGGGAAGTTTTGCGCTGCCTTGATGTCCTGTCCTTTGTGAGACTTTGCACGTGTCACGCAGAACAGTTTTAAATACTTTATAATACAAGAAGCTATCATATTTCTTTTACCATATTCTCAATGCATGTTTACAATAATGATTAACTTTGATTCATGCTTGATTATCTGACAACAAGTGATGGTGAAAGTTGCCCACTAGAAAGTCTCAGATGTCAGACTTTTTCATGTGTTTAGTTGTTTCTGGTGAAAACTAAAAACGTACCTAGAAATGTTGCTGCTTTTGTATCATCATTAGCTGCAGTCTGTGTGCAAAAGTACAAAATACCAATGATGGAAACAATCAAAACACACATTGGAGAGGCAACTTTTTTTTGATTAAAGTGCCTCTCTTGTTCCTCTTGTATAAATACACATGTTGAGCTGGATCCTCTCAGATAAACATCATAGAGTTTGTGCCTTCTCCCTCTGCCAACAAGACAGACTTCGCTTCATGGCTTGCCTCTATCATGCAGAAGAAGAAATGTTTTAAATAGATATTTTTAATGTGTTTTATCTTATTTATCTGACTGCAAGGAAAACACCTCAGGATATCTGAAAGAAAAAGACACTTTGTTCTAATAACATATTCATCAAGAAAAGATCAAATCTGCAGCGGCTTAAATAAATAGCTCTCTTTTTATAACAGAACTGAGTGTTCCTGAACTAAAGTAACCAGGATAGTCAGGATGGTTGTTGTTTGGTAAAAGTGAAAGATCACAGCAGACAGTACATTAAGTTTTAGCAACAACAAACACATCTATGATAAACACAAGTGTTCAGGGATCTTGGTTGAGTTGTATTGCCTGGATGTCAAGTCTGATAGTTGAATACGTTATAATTGTCTCTGAACTTTGTGAAAGTTTTCCTTTCACTTTCTTTTAACCTTTTTAAGTCACAAGTAGTTCAGACATTAGAACCAAAATAACGTACTAAGAAGGATATTGCAGAAAAAGTGAGGTCATAGGTTGAAAATGACATAGTTGGACAGGTTTATGTTGCTCCCCCGTTTTAAGATTACAATGTTGGGCTTTTCCACAGAAGAAATAAGTGAACAGATTTGTTGGTAGTTACCTCACAACACATGCAACTATGGCAGCTTATGATGACTCCTTTTTTTGGATAAACTCACTTATAACTTTGAGACCTACCATGATCATCAGCGGTATTTGCTTGGGAATTACACCTCACCTCAAACACAGTCTATGTTAAATGCCCCGTTGATTACACCCTCCTTCTTTTGTATCACCCTGTCAAAGTAAAATCTCAAGCTATTTTATTGGTTTAAATCCATGCTCACTTTCATATCCCTACTGACTTACCTCACTCATTTTAGAGTTCAGATGAGAGAGCAGGGCTCGTCTGTGTGTTGTGTGTAACTGATGAAGTTAGTGAAAGTACATTCTACCAGGAAGCTGGATGTCGCCAGTTCTGAAGAAAGAGAGACACTTACAGTAAGAGCACATGATATTACAGATGAACTGGGCACATGCTTCATATTTGTCCGTTAACAGTTAACTGATTAATGCTGTTGCCAGAATGTGGTATATATAGAGGTGCCTTTCAGCAAGTCTGGGCATTACATCAATGGATGCATTTATTATTTCTGTCAGCTGAACATGACAGTGATGTCTCAAGTGGTGCAATCTGGGTTTTAACTCTATAAGTGCCTTGAAACTGTCAATGCAGACCTCACATATTCCTGCACAGCCTTAACTGAGCTAGAGTTACTCCGTATTTTCACAAGACATGGTGAAATGATAGGACACCACATTTACTAAGGAGGATTGATAGAAATAGCAGATCCGACTGTAATTCAGAGGACCTGAGAGTGCCTGTGTATCCATACCTAGAGCTTTGAACCTATTTCCTGGAAGAACAGATGCTTTATCCATCTTTTCCTTAAGTTGCTGCTGGCGTTCATGCTCTGTAGACTTGCTGGACAATGAGGATTGTCATTCAACCAAAGGATTTAAGAAAAAAGAGCATAATCAGATAATGTGGAGTAGGAAATTAGCTAAGCTAGTCACATCCCGTGGTTCACATCAGGGAAAGAGATGTGCTAATCTTTCATTGCTGACTCCAGGGATAGATTAAGACATTTTTAACTGATATGAGAGCAGGTCTGTTGTCAGGGTTCGTCATCTCTATGGCTCCAGAATGGGAACATCTTTAAGTTACAGTCTCCATATGTCCAGACGGAAGTTATGCAATGTTGATGAAGGAGATAAGGCTTGATATGGAAACAGGAGAACAATAGAAAGCAGTTTTTTCTATTAGATAGTTATCATCTGAAGTGTATGGTAATGGGCCTAAAGAGCTCCATTACAGGCCCATTAGTGTGTTGCCGACTTGTAAGTTAAGTATGGGGATAAAGGCGGTCTTTCTCTTGTCCCTGGAATTTCCTCTTGCTCTAACACATATTCTTACTCCGTAGTGCCGCAATTATGTTTTTCTGATGTCAAGTTGAGGGGTAATTTCCTCATTGGGAACCAACATATGTGAAGCATGCACAAATGGAAAAGCCTTTGTTAAATAGGATGTACAATAGGGCTTACATGCTTCCTGTATTTGCATACTCCCTGATGGATGCATTGTGTTTCCCTGTATGACAGTGATGGTGATGCATCTGTGTATAAAATACTAACACAAATATAACACATGTTTTTTAAGAGAGAGATAAAGAGACTTGATATTTGTATTTAGTTTTTACAGGATGGCAATGTTGGTCAACGATACAATGTTGATGAATTGTAATGAATATGTTGAACCTCTGACTTTTCCTCCAGGGCCTCCATGAGGTTGATATGTTGTCGCTTTTTGCTAAATGTTTCAGCAACCTCATTTTTCGTAATTCAGTCAGAACTCTTTTTGTCCAATATTTTGGTTTGTGGCCAAATAACCCAAGAGCTATCAGATTCCTATCACCGTCACATGTGCTTTGTGTTAAGTGCTAATAAGCAAATCTAAGTTAACATGCTAATGTTTTATTATACCAAAAACAATCTGCGTATTAGCATTGATAGCATGCTGATTGCTAGAAATAAAAGACTGGCTGTATCTATCAGTACAGATGCATGCTTTTGACTGCTTTTAATGCAAGTGTATAAAACAAGCAGGATAAGAAAACTGGGGAAAAAAGTGAGTGTGAGAATATTCCAGGCTGGATGTATTTAGTTGGTACAAGTCACAGAGGCCATTCCCTGTCCTCACGCTGACGTTATCCCAGATACCAGAGCACTCTTGAGAGAGACGCAAGGCTGACCAAACCCCTTCTTGTCTTTGTGAGCATAAAAGGCAAGGAAGAGGCCTTCCTCCTTAGAGAAAGAATGGCTTCTGAAATCCTACATCCTGTGGCACAGTGCTGCACATTCACAGAGAAGCAACAGGCCGAGCTGAAGTCCTCAGAGCTGTGCTGTCGCTCACATGAACTCAACCAGCCATTTCTCAGAGAAAACAGACCGCCTTACAAAGGAATTGTTTCTTTCTCCCCCCATCTCTCTGTTTCCACCACCCCCTCACCATGCTCTCCCTCTCACTGCCTCAATACCAGATTTGCTGAAAATATGCAAGCTCTGTTCTAGATTATTGTCAGTTATTAATTATTGCACAGGCATCCAAAGTTGAGCTGCAAACAAGAGAAAGGATTGCAGAGAGAGATATTTTCGATTTGATGTGTGTGTTGTAGCCTACTGATCCTGTTCAAGAAGAATGTCTTTTTTTTTCTTTCTGGAACAATAGCCGCTCATACCACTGATGTGTGGGCATGAGAACAGAGCCCTGAACACAAACCAAAAAGCCTGTCTTTCCCACTGGCTGAAACAACACAACTGTAACAAGATAAATCTCAGTCAGGTTGCCAGATTTCTAATACACATATTTTCTATGAGAGAGACACAGCATCTCCTGCATTTTAGTACTAATGTTTCTTGTATCCTTTCGTAGAGGGCATCATTTAATCAGCTGTCTTTGGGTGGTTGTGCTTGAGTGTGTATGTGTGTTTGTGCCTGCGTGTTTGTGCAGCAGTTAGTGCCGGAAAGTCGCCTCAGAGGTCAACAGCAGTCTTGCCTAATTTGTTAACAAAGTAACATTTCATTCAGATGCAAATTAACACTCAGAGACTGAAGAAGAGTTATCAAGATGACCCAAGTTCTGTTTGGATGTCCCCTCTAATGGCCTGGCTGAGGTTAAAGGTCAACAGAATGAGCCTGTGAGGGTCAATTGTTTCTGGTCAGGATGGGATGAAGATGGACTAGTTGATTAAGAGAGGTCAGGGACCTTTGTAATATAACACAGGATTATTGTTTAGAATATGTTTGAAGTACTAACTTGCTTTGGAATTTTTCTAAGAAAAAGCTAAGTGAAAGTGCACCAATTATGTTTGCTGTTTGTACAGATTACTAAAGCAATTTAAATAAATAAAATGATATTGTTTCATTGAATTGGTGATTTTTTTGGGGCTCTAATGTAAACTGTTTCACAATCCCTCCACGTCCTGTTTTCTTAACATGCAAAGCGAGTTATCGGCAGAGAAATGATTTCTTGGACCAGCTAGCTCTTGAAGATCAGCCAATTCCAGGGTTTTCATATAACCATACACACATACAGTACAAGTGAACAGTCAAACACACAAAAACAACATTGTGCCGACCAGTAAGTCCTGAGAAAATGTCTAAAATAATTTCCCCATTTTTTGAGTTAATTTGGCATGTGGGACTTCCTGTTTCTGTTCTGATGAAGAGGACTGTACAGTGTCCTGTAGTTATGTTGCATGTCTGCTGACATGTTCAACAACTTTTGGACTCCCAGAGGATAAGAGTTGTTTGCAGTTTGGTCTATAGTTGGCTACCGAATTATAGTAGCCACGACTTCTGCCAGGTCTCCCAGTTTGTTGAGATTCTGAATTCAGGCATAAGCTGCATGGTGTTGATAAATGGGTGACATTTTTGTTGTTTCAATTGGTAGGGATGTGTGCCACCGTGCTAAGGCATGTGTGTGTGCAAATGTACATTCCTATATTTAAAATGTTGCCTAAGTGTTGCATTTCATATATTTACTTATATTTATTTATATAGTTCGCTTTTTCCATGGGATAAAGATTTCCTCCTAAATTTTTATGCTATTACTTTTTATTTCTTTGTTTACATCAATTATATGTGTGTGTTTCAGCCCTCCTACAAAAAACGACCATATTGGCCTATTGTTCATGCCCTTATTACGACCCAGACACACGTTTTAAAGTGTATGTTGTTTCTTACACGACCACTAGAGGTGCTCTAGTGGTCGTGTAAGAAACAAAGAAACAACATGCTCCCGGCCCGTTCATTGCAATTTGCAAACGCTCCGGAGGGATCATCTGTAACGTTTGCATTCAACGGGAGCACTAGAGGGTGAAAACTTTAAAACGTAATTATAGGACGTATTAAGCGCTTGAACAAGCGACATATATGGTCGTAATAAGGGCGTTCAATCGGCCTATTTGGTCTTATGAGTTGGAGGACTTGTTGCTGTGTTTCTGCACATGTGCAGCTTTGTGCAGACATTGTTTGGGCCTGTGTGTGTGGGAACAGCTTTCTACCAATGCATCTGTTTTCGGTTAAATAAGCCTTGAATTATTTCTGTGGTGTAGATGAGAACCTGCTGCCTGCAGCCAGAATGCCTTACATTAAGTTGGTCTCAGCAAATGAGCGTTACAGGAGTCCTTAAATAAAGGAAACAGAAAACATAGCCCTGTTTTATTGCAAAATGTAGGCCTATGGTCTCTAGGTATAGGACTCTAACTTGGCCTTGGGGCACTGAGTATTGACGTGTAACCATGATGTATGTATTGTGTGGTTTGACATTTTTGGAAATATGCCTATTCTCTTTCTTGCGGAGAGTTCGATGAAAAGTTCAACACCACTGTCATGTCTGTATGCTACAGTAGTTTGCTTAGCTTAGCAAAAATACTGTAATCGAGGAAGCTGCTGCTGCCTGTGTACCTTCCTCTGTCCCAATGCGATTCCCTGTAAAACCCAAAAATGTTGCTTTGACACTTGGAAGCCTGTAGTGAATTGAACAATGTGACATAGTGTGCCAACTACTGAACATTAAAGTTGCTAGTTGACAGACTTTGCACTTGGCAAGAAAGTTACTAACTCTGTTTCCAAAAATGTCCAACTATTTCTTAAAGTACATCCAACAAAAACAAATGTTGCCTGAGCCAAGGAGACTATGCTTTTGGTTCAGTTTATCTGTTTGTTTGTCAGCAGGATAACCGATAATCCATAACTACCCGATGGACTTTCACGAAACTTGGTGGAAGAGTGTTGAATATCATGACTTATAGTACACAAACTTGGTTTAACAATTGTTAACATTGTGAGATTGACCTTGTGTGATGCATTCATGGGTGTATCAGAATAATCAGATAAATTAGTTCTGACTAATTGCCCCTGAAGTTGGCAAAGACTTTGGTTTACCTATTTATGGCTCGTGACTCCTAAATAAAGGCAATGGGACCATCTGAGAAACATGTGAACGCACCACTGACCTTTGCAGAAATGTTCTGAGTGCCATTGAATGTTAGTTACAGGCCGTGTCCCTAGATATAACTATTCTTATGAAATCAATAAAAAAAACATTTCAGTTAGATATTCTGGTCTATTAGAATTTAATTTAAAGGCTATATTCCTTCCCTGGATTTACTCTAATGTTAAATGTTGCTTTCATATAATAATTCACTAAAAACTAGAGAGAGTATGAAATGTATTCACAGCATCAGGCACAGGAGCACTTAACATGAAAAATGGTTCTGCTTAAAACGATTTATGTTATCTTCTTGGAAATAAAAAAGAATATTTCACATCATACCAGTCCAGTTATACACACACACACACACACACACACACACACACACACACACACACACACACACACACACACACACACACACACACACACACACACACACACACACACACACACAGTTATGCTGTTTACAGAGCAAGTTGCACCAGGAGACTTGTCTTCCAAGTATGGCAGTCAGACAGAGAATTCCCCTCCTCCACTTTATTCTCACATCCCAGCCTCTCAGTACCAGGGAAGGCCAGGAATGCCAGAGCAGCACGGTTCAACCCACCACAGTCAGAAATATCTTATCTAACCTCCTCCACTGATCTTTTATTATTTTAGTTTTGTTTCAGTTGATCTCCCTCTCTCTCCAGGTTCAGTGGTTAACCGAGCATTACAACAGCATAGTTGTGGTCAGAAGCACCTGTGATCTTATTATCCGTAAATAAAAACTACAAATAAAAACCTCCTAACCACAAAAACCTGGAATGAGTCAACACTGCTGAGACACTGATCTCATAGCTTTTTATTACAGAATCAGTTTAGCAGCAGCAGCAATACAGCTATTATTGGTATATGTGTAAGGTAAGGTAAGGTACGTTTATTTATATAGCACATTTCAGACGCAGAGGCAATTTAAAGTGCTTTACATGATCATTAACACATAATAGTAAGACAACAGAGAGGAACACCATAATTAAACATAATGGAATAACAGATTCATAAAAACAATGCATTAATGAGATATAAAATAGTTGAAAAACGACATTGTAAATACGGTAAGTGCTAAAACAAGTTAAAAGGCTTCTGGGTAAGCAGCTCTAAAAAGTAATGTTTTTAGCCTCGACTTAAAATAACTCTGCGTTGGTGAAGACCTCAGGCCGGGGGAACCATGAGTAAGCCCACCCCCGATAATCTCAGAGCTCTGGTGGGCTCGTAACAGGGCAGCATGTCAGACATATATTGGGGTCCCAAACCATTTAATGTTTTATAAGTTAACAATATAATTTTATAATCGATTCTGTAAGCTACTGGTAGCCAGTGCAGAGATCTGAGTACTGGGGGGGTTTTGTTTGGGTCAGGACTCTGGCAGCGGCGTTCTGGATTAGTTGTAGTTTTTTAACCGATTTTTTACAGAGACCTCTAAATACACTATTACTACATACATACATGTGTATTGTTTGTATTTACTGTATATGTTGCAGCTACATTTATCACAAGGTATTGTATAGCCTGTACTGCAGTTAGCTCCATAATGTCTCATTTAGTGTTGCTCAATGAGCCATGCCTCCAATTGAGATCCTTCTTACTTTATGGAGTAAAACTATCCTGATTGTCTCCATATGGAAGCCATGATCTGCGGTTTAAAGCCATGAGCACGTCTTTACAGGGTGACTTACATAGGTTAAACATCTAAGACTAGTAAGTTTTAGATGTTTAACCTATGTCAGTTTAACCTATGTCAGTCTTTACACATTTCACTGTAGTAAAGTGACACAGGATCTTGTCAAAAGTACTTAGACGCACAAAAGAAAGTAAAGAAAGAAAATAAAAGCTGTATAACTCTACATGTTATTTCAGTGGGACTAAAAAACCCAGATGTTTATGTAAAATGTCATGGATGCATTCTATTTAACAGTGTTTCACAATATTGTGTGGGAAACTAAGCCAAAATGTCATTGGATGTTTGGATGAGTAATTAGATCAACCAACTTGAAATCAACCCAAACAGCCAAACCCCCAAAACTTAGTGCAAAATGTAAACCCAAAGTGAAGTGAAGCAACAATATGACTAACTTGTGTACTTCTCCTCACATGGAGAGGCTGGTGTTGTTGGTGAACGTGGTTAAGAAGTCTTGTGACAGTTAATTTTAGAATTGAGTCAGAGGGACAGTCTTAACCTCAGAGATTTGTTTTGATTTTGCTGGTAATAACCCATAAGAGAAATCCAAGCAGCAAAATACTATTAAAGCACCATTTATACTACAGAAACCAAGTCAAAGTGTTACAACTGAGTTAGCATGGTTATCTGGTTTCCTCCTCACTGAAGCCCATATCAGTGTGGAAGGAAGGCTCCCCTCACAGTGGAAGAGATAAACTGAGAATCATTTCTCCAGTCAAATCCTTTTCTCAGGCTTCACAGACTTCAACATTTCTGCGTCAGGAAAACTTTTGTTTTGTTTTCTGCAAACAATGAGGAAAAACAACAGTCCACAGAGCTTTCCAGATAAGAGCAGCCAGACCTTATATGCAGTACTAGCCAGGAGGCCCGCTACGGTCGTGTATGTGTGTGTGTGTGTGTGTGTTTGTGTGTGTGTGTGTGTGTGTGTGTGTGTGTGTGTGTGTGTGTGTGTGTGTGTGTGTGTGTGTGTATGTGTGTGTGTCTATCTTGTAGTCATATACATTAATGTAATCCAATTTATACAGTTATACCATAATTGCAAGGCCATGACGGGTCCCAAGGTGCATCTCTGATATACTGTATTTTAGGATAGGATAGCCTGTATTTGTGGCTGTGTGAGTTGTGTAAAGAAGAAGAGAGGATGTGATATTAGCATATCCTCCCACACTGTATGTATTCAGCCCCTCCTGGAGACCCCTAGGGGTTTGTGAGATACTTCGGCAGTGGTGGGAGGTTATGGCAGGAATGTGCTGGGAATGTGATGTCGTTCTAAGAAATGTCTGTATATGACATTGACCAGATGTTAGCGTGATCTTCAGTTTTCCTTAACATGGTAGGAAAGATACATCTAGCTGTTGAAGATGTAGAGCACTCCAGTGATGGGAACGTTTTCACCACCAGGTGGTTACAATCAGCACTGCTGCAGGACCTTTCATGAAAACTTTTTTTGTATACCAAATAGATGCAGCAGGCTGACATTTGTCAGAGTGGTGTAATTGTTTCACAGAAGACAAAAACTTAAAACTTGCTCACACACTTGCCATGTTATGAGTTGAATGAAATGGGTCTACATGAGGGTTGGATTTGCCCTCTTTGGCAAGAAGAGTGGAGACAGTGAGTCATATAAGCTGAAGGACAAAGTGAATGAATTTATCCTGTGGGCTGCAAATAAAACCACCCTATTTTTTTTTGTTTGTTTCGTTAAATCCAATTGCCTTCCCCATCCATTATTTACGCATGTACAAAATGTAGTTAAGATGACTCAAGTCTCTTGAAGGATATTTCATGAGAAGTAAAAAGAGAGAGGTACTGCTTTGATTTGTTTTGGAAACAAATATTTCCCTTAAGGCCCCATAGTTTACGTACCATCCTTAATATAGTAGAGTCTAATCATAAGTAAGGCTCATGGTAGACTCCTGTGATGTGTGCAAAGGCCAAGTGTTTGCACATACAGTAGGTCGTTTTAATTTGTTATCAGAGCATTGGTCTGATTGCCGTATTATCTTTTTCTAAATACATTACCCACCTTAGTACCTAGAGTAAGGTAAGGTTAATAACTGCACAATGTTGAATTTCTAGTAGCTTAAGTAGTGACTTATAAGGCCCAATCCATACAAGCTATTGTGTAACAGGCAGTGCTTGCGTCAGCCACGAAGGTGCTGCTATAGTCCTTTTTAGGATACTCTGCACCCTCAACGTTGGTTTGTTGGAGTGTTTGTGCTAATGTCTCTTGCTGGCCGGATCCCGTAATCTGGGGAGAAAACATGACTCATCACTTCCTCTCTCCTTGGCTCATCCTATGTATCTGATGATGTCAGACATATCGAGTAAGTGTTGTTGAAACACCAGGCCTTTTGGGATGTGTCTTGAACTGAAGAAACCTCCAGCATCTCTGACACACCAGACACTGAGACACCTGTGTACTGCCTCTGTGCACCATGCCACACATCTCTGAATTTCCATGGCGCTGTGGCCTTGTATCTAAAAACACTTTGCAAAGACTGGAAACAGCTACAGTATATGAGTGCAGTCCATTTACAGTTCACACCAGCCCCTTCCTCCTCTTTTGTTTGAATGTTCTATCCAGCTACAGTAAACACTCACAGACACACTGTCATATACGCACAATTATGATGAGCCATTGTTTTGCGCAGTGCCCAGGAAACGTAAATACTCTGCCAGCTCACGTCATATTGATTTTTTACAGTTTAGAAACATGCAGGCCTTCCATCCAGACTCGGGAAGGACATAAACACTTGTCGAGAGACACATGGGGCTGTCTGCTGAGATTTGCTGGGCTGATACATTTTCTCGAGAGCTCAGTGACTCATTGCCAGCCACTGTATATTCACACTCTAACACTCTGCTGTATCTCAGGCTTCTGCTCAGCTTGTTTGCTCTGTGGAAGATCACACGGGCACACCACATACTCCGCTGATGCACCTAAAGTATAAGCAAAAATTACATTTTTGGAGCATTGGAGGAGTTAATTAGATATTTAATGTACTTATGGATATTTAATTAAAGAAAAGTATGAATGGAAACTAAGTAGTTATTATATATATAATATGGGGTAAGTATAGTTAAAAGATAATCAATTGATTAAAACGAGATCTACTAAAAGGCCTTTCAACAGCGTTAACAAGAATAGTGGTGGCTTTTTATCTCAGGCTTGTGTGTAAACTGGTTAGTCTCATCCTCCAATCAAATATCTCATCATCAGATGCACCCGGGCATCTGTAGGATAAGGTCCTCCTCAGATCCCTTTTTCTTGCAAAGCCCAGATACCAAATCACACATCTTCTCTATAGCTTCAAGACTCATTAGCACGATGTTCTTATTGTGCCGATGTCAGATGTCTTTGTGCCACCTTTACCATTGAATGTTTGGGTTTATGGCGGTGCACAACGGACGTAAAAGGAAAACAAACAGGAGAATCCAGAGAGACACCGCTCTGAACTACCCGCTGCCCGCAGATTACTGAGCTCTGTTTGGAGATCCAGCATTAGACATCACAGTGTTGTGGCTTTTTATCACACTCGAGTGCACACAGTCTTCATCATTGTGCGTGTCAGCTTGATGCTTAGGTCATGCCTTCTAACATACAGGAATGTCTGCTCATTTAAGTTGCTCCTTAAAATTGGTGGAGAAAACTGAAGAGACTACAATTCAGAGCAACAGGTGACTGAGGCAATGCTTCAACACGAGCAGCTGTGATTAACTTGAACGGTGCTGACAATATGCGAGTGTTACCTCATTGCATTAGCTTGCTTGAACTCCCCTCGGTGAATTGTAAAAAAAAAAACAATCACGTTAATCCAGCAACAGGAGCCCTTATTGCTGCGTGCCAGGTTTGCCACATGTGCTTCATTCTGAGTTAATCTTCCTCTTCCTCTGTTTGATTTATGACACTAATCTGATCTGAAGCAGGTGTTCGTTAGGTTTTATTTAAGTGGCATAACAGAAATGAATCCTGTGAAACAAAAACACACCTTATGAACCAGAGGTGGAGAGGTGAGATGGAGAGAGTTTTGAGGTGTTTGTAGGCCACACATGAGTTATAAATACTGCAGTAAAGGAGAACAAGTGCACTTTGACAGGGTGGGGGCTGTTGAGGCTGAACGTCCTGGTCTGTTTTCTTGTATTTTCCCATGGTTTTAGAGCCACATATTGATTCAGTTATCAGGTTTGAGAGGATTGTGCGTAAGAAGAAAGGATGTTTTAGGACTTGGACAGAAGTTGCATTACATAAAGTGTAGATTTAAGAAACAATCATTTGTCAGGTTTAGAAAGTTGGGAACGGATCACAATGATTGGTAATGGAAAGCTATTTTGTTGTTGTGTGTGTGAGAACGAGAGGCAGCCTGAGAGAAATATTTGTGGGTGGTGTAGCTGTACACTCTCTGACCAAAGCCCTGACAGACTTTTGGCTGGAGGCCTTCCACGTGAGTCGAGCAACAGCTGGATGATGGAGGGAAGAGGAGCAATGGAAATAAAGCCAAGGCAGTGCAGGTCAGTTCCCAGGCTCGATCCTCTGGAGACCCCAGAAGAGAGGAAGCAGGGCGGGGTTAGTGGGGGACTGAAAGGGCTGAGAACAGCTGCACTGATGTTCTGCCTGCATGTCATTTTAATAGTCTAATCTATTAAGAAAATAAATCCTTTCTCCATTGTCTGAGATAAATCAAGTTAAAGCTGCTGCACAGATTACTTCATATTTTTACATTAACAATGGATCAAATGACTAAGTGGATGTGAACTTGGCTGCTTGTAGTGACAAACCCACAGAGAATTTTCACACCACCCTGCAGTTTTCTTTAGCTCTATGGGGCATTTGAGCATCTTTCAGTACATCTTTTAAGTTTTCATGCTGGTAACTAAGCTGTTTTGGCCCACTCGGTGCATAGCAACCCTTTTCAACTAAAACAAGTGAATATTTATCCACCAGGTGGCGAGACAAACTACAGCTGGGTAACGCTGCCCCAAAGTGGCCAAAGAAAAAAAGGAAAATGATACTTGTGTAAAATGCAATTCAGAGCATTCTTTTCTTTTTTTTAAATAAAATATTGTGATTCATAAATGCTTATCTTTGATGGATCAAAAGGCTTGCATGAAAACACTCGTTGTCTGGCAGCTCACTTTGGTAATGCACAGTGTCAGTAGGGATGTCTATGAGATAGTGGACAGAGGCAGGACACAAGCTGCCATTAAAAAATGAAAAGTTTCTAACGCTGTTTACACATCTGATGGATGACATTTAAAAACCCTCAGCAGATGTCTTTTCTAACCGAACCCAGTTCTCTCTCACTGTGTTTATTTTCTTGTTTTGTTGAACCCAAACCAATGCTCCCTTGTTTTGCCTTTCAAGTGATGGATCATTAATTTTTACATTTCTTCTCACCCTCAGGGCTGCGGGGCTTCATGTGGAAAATGTGACTGCAGTGGTGTGAAAGGAGCAAAGGTGAGATTTTCTTTTATCACTGTCAATCAATCCACGTGTGTTCTCTCCCCATTTATTTGATTGCAGGCCGCCATGTTAGTAGGCAGTTAATGCAAAGTTCATAGCGGGCCAAAGCAGCCGCGACAGTACCTCCTATGTTCTGAGAAATGGGGTCAGCTCAGTGAGACGGACTGGACCTGGGCCCGGGTGGAAAAGCAGTCACGGAGCGGAGACCAGGATGGGAACAAAGATCAGTTTGAATTAGAGCATGTCCGGACACACAGCTGGGCTGAAGTTCCTATTTCCAACAGAGGGAGGTTCTCATACGAGTGTATGACACTAGCCGTGAACTGGCACCGAGCCTCTGAGCTGTCAGCACTCTAGCATGAGCTGATCACTGACCTGAAGCATGAAAAGTTGGTATTAACTGACTTGGGAAAGGTGTTTTTTGCGGATCTTTTTTATTTTTCACTATTTGGAAGTTCGACTCTTTTCTCAAATCCTAAAAAAATAGTACATAGACATTCAAGAAATTACTATAAAAGGCCAAAACTAACAATAAAGTCATCCTCCTAACAAGTAATGCATTTAAACATTTATTTTGAGTCCACATACAATTAGGCTTTTGCTATAGCAAAAGCCTAATTGTATGTGGACTCAAAATAAATGTTTTATATAAATTACTAAATAAATTCTAACTTTATAAACTGCAATTTTGTACACATGATCTTTCAACTCACATGCTTGAATGTTAACTGTTTAAAGTAAAGATAATGATTGACGTGATTATGGATGATTAAAAGGATACAAACCAGAAAAACATATTCAAGCCAAATAAAATATTTTTAAAAAAGTAAGGTAAATAAAAATGTGTTGTAAGTTAAACAAGCTCTTTAAGATTAAATTAAAGACAGATACATGTTCGGTTAACTTATCTACAAACAGGAGAAATATGCAATATGTAGTGAGGGGTTACATTTAAACATTGCTTTGTTTCCACAAGCCAAGAAAATAACCACTGTTTAAAAGTGGATTTATTTTCACTGCTTCTGCTACTTTTGGCTCAGTTATATCAGACGTCTGCAGAGTGTTTTCTATTCTCTTATTGCATCGGTCTGGCTTTTTTTGGCTGAGTCTTACAGCAACAGTAGCCAAACATTCAGCTACCCAGACAACAACAGATGTGGACTGTGGATTCAAAGAACTTCTTTGTTTTGAAGATCAGAGAGGTAAAAAACAGCCTTTCTAAAATCTCATGTGAGCTTTATTTCCAATGATATGACTTCCTTAGAAACAACAGGATTTGCTTTGGTAAAGCTATTGATGATCCTCATGTTTCAAATGGTGGGCGTCAAATGTGTTGTGGTCGGGGAATGCAAATTGATCCAAAAGGTTTCAGCATGTTACTCATCACTCCCTCAGCAGAGAAAGATCACTGGATTATGAAACTTGTTCACAGAGAAATGCCCCCATCCAGTGGCAGACAGTGGAAACAACATTCAGCAGTCGGTCTCTTCAAAGGACACACATGAGGATTATTTGTAACCAAATCATCCTTTTATTGGATTAGAACATTGTGCACAAAAAATGATGTGGCTTGATTATGAACTAAAATGCAACTAAGTCTGTTTATAATGTAAAAATATGGTTCATTATTGGCTGATTTTGGAAGGAGGGTTAAAAAAAGGGAATTAAACATTATTTGAATGTTTGTTTTGAACTAAACAAGAACTCATAAATACCATTTCACAATTCATTTTGTATCTTTCTAAAACATTCTTATTTTCATGCAAACTTTATGGCAATGAAGGATGAAATCATAACATCTTTGGTCAAACAATCCCTGTAAACCAAAGTTGATGAAATTCACAATTTTGAATGAAATCTAATGGCCCCTAAAGTTTTAGAATTTACTTACGATTCAAGATCTGTAATTATTCCTGTAATTTATTTAAGAGCAGTGTGTGGCATTTAAGGGAATTTATTGGCAGATATGGAATATAAAAGTCACTATAATATTTGTTTAATCACCTGGAACAAAGAATGTTTCTGTTTTCATTATTTTAAACATGTTTAGCCCAGAATGGACAAAAAAGGTATGGTGTGAGCAGAGGGGTATTTTGTTTGCAATCTGCAACCTCACCACTAGATGCCACTAAATCCTGCAAACCTGTAAATCCATTATTGATTGTATTTATTAGTGTAACTACAGCAACACATTATACAACTTAGTCTTAGACTTGGCATTGTGTTATAGAATCCTGTAATAAATCTAATCTCAATTCAAATAAAAATATGTATTCTTGTATAATTAACACAAAGTTCTATGCTTCACAGGGTGAGCGTGGATTCAATGGTCTTCAGGGTAATATGGGATTTCCAGGGATGCATGGACCTGAAGGTCCTCCTGGACAAATGGGCACAACGGTCAGTACACACACACAGAATAAATGTTTAACCGTAAAACCTTACCTGACCAAATTGTTCTCCCCCAGTCAACATGTCTATCATTGTAAACTCATTTTACACACATTTCTCAATTAAGATTAAAAACATGTTTTTCTCTATTATAATGATCCTGATTTGTTTCTGTTAGGGCACTTTTGGTGAATCTGGAGCTCCCGGGCTGAAAGGAGTGAGGGTGAGTAACTAACCAACATAATTATGACATACAGTATGATTTCATACAGTATATAAGACAGACTTCTATTCCACAAATTATTGGTTATGTTTTGTCATGACTCAGCAACGCTGATATGGTTGTCATCCTGCAGGGTCCTCCTGGTCTGCCAGGTTTCCCAGGAAACCCCGGACTACCGGTAAGTTCCTTTGATCTGTGTCACATCCTGCAATGTGACAGTACGGTCAAATCACCCACATTAACTTAAAAGTAATACCTCTAAATAGCATGGTTTAGGCTTTTTAGGCTACATTGTACTGTTGGGTGGTGTCTGTGGGGAGTTTAGTTGTTCAGAGATAGACTAGTTGGGAAGCTGTGGAGACTATATCACTAAATGTAAACTGTTTTAAATTGTGTATTTGTGCACTCCTGTTCTCAGGGCATTAACGGAAATGACGGTGGACCCGGTTCGCAAGGTATCCCAGGATGCAATGGGACCAAAGTAAGCCACTACAAACAATTATACTTTGTTTTGAATCGGATCTGTTCACTGTTTGAACCTTCTGACTTGGTGTTTTGTGTTTCAGGGAGATAGAGGACTGGATGGCACCTCTGGTTTTCCCGGTCTTCAAGGACCTCCCGTAAGCAAACTTGATTCTCTTAACAACCAACCACCAATTGACCAGCAAATATTTCAGTTATTGCCCCTCTCCTGTGTAAAATATACGAAACCCATCAGAATTTTCAATAAAGCTGCATAAATATTGTTTTGGCAAATGTATCAGAAGATGTATAGTTACATAACTATATTAATCTCTTCTCAGGGCATCTCAGGAATTCCTGGAATGAAGGTCAGCTTTGATTTGTGAATTGTTAAGTTTTTTTATATCTAAATGTTTCCCATCTACAACTTCAAAACCATGTATCTTCTCTCCTACAGGGTGACCCTGGTGGTGTGATCGGGATTATTCCCTTGAGAGGAGACAAAGGATTTGCTGGCACACCTGGACTACCTGTAAGTTAGTTTGTGTGTGTTTTTGCTGTCTGTCGCAAGAAAATGAGAAAGACTGAGACAGTGTTATTTGAGTTTCCATTTAAACCCATGCGGTTCCCAAACTCGTCTTTTTCTCCCAGGGAACAAGTGGATTTCCTGGACCAGTTGGACCTCCCGGACGAACAGGCTTTCATGGACCCAAAGTGAGTCAAAGTTACGGAATATCGGGTATACAGAGACCCATGATTACCTTTAAAAATAATACTACTCTGTATTGGAAAGAGCACAAAAAATGAAGTTGAATCTGTGTAGATTTCTAAATGTGCATATAATGGTGGCTGATGAATTTATCAGTGTGTTTACTAATTATGTTTCTGTTTACAGGGAGATTCTGGCCCCCCTGGCCCTCCTGGAGAGAAGGTAAGAGTAATCAATACAATTATTTTACACTTGTAAAAAATATCCACCCTTTAATGACTTTTATCTCCCAGGTGAGATCTTATAGGAACTGTTTTTTACCTCCCTGTAGGGTGACAAGCTGGCCTTTGTGAGTGAGAAAGGAGAGAAGGTGAGAATTTCTCTTTTTTTTAAAGTTGTCTGCAAAAAAGCTACTCTTCTTATGGGATGCTTTCACTGTCTACACAGCTTCAGGGGCACTTTACGGTTCAGAAATAAAACATTAACAATGGAGTAATGTCTGGGCTACCTTGTGTTTTCAGGAAAAAATACTTGCATTTAAAATATGTTATTCATTTAATAATTAACCTGATTATTTTGAGGTTATCTAATTTTTATATTTTACCTTTGAATAGCAAATATATTACAATCTCTTACCTTGATATTACTGTATTATAAAGTGGTAATAAGGTTGCTCCTGCTACTGTATACATGCTGGGTAAAACATACATATTTTGAGACAAGGGACATGTTGGGGGTTTGTGATTTTTTTTTTTAATGCTGTCTTGTAATAACTATTTAATCAAATGAGGATTTCAATAGGTTTGTTAATGTCTACCGGGAATTTATATTTATTTCACGAGTTTAATTTGGTTTTCACAAAATGACTAGCCTATTTCAATTCAATTTTGTGAATAATGGTTAATGTATTATTACTTTAAACATGTATTTGGTTTTGGAAGTTGTGGTGATCATTGCCGTCTGTGTGCAGGGTGATCCAGGATTTCGTGGCCCCCCCGGCCCTCCTGGGACAACACTGGGAGTGGAAGGAGGACGTCCCACAGTGCATGTACCTGGACCACAGGTACTCACTCAGCCCTTTCAAAACTGAATACAAATGTAGCTTTTTCGTGGATGAATAAAGCACGATTGCTACACGTTTGATGATTCGGATTTTGTGATCTTTTCTGAGTGTGTTTATGTTTGTTATTCCTAAAGGGTGAAAGAGGACTTAAGGGAGACCAAGGAGACAAAGTAAGTTATTTGCATTCAAATGTTGTGGTTTTATGCTTTACTGTGCACAGAGGCTGTTTGTTATCTTTAGGTCAAACTTTTCTACTTTTTTGAAACTTCTGATTCATTTGCTTTGCAGGGCTTTTGCGTCCCTCATCTATATGGTATCAAAGGTGAAGTTGGCCCTCCTGGATCAAGAGTAAGTTGCAAAAATCTCTCTCTATGGGATGGTTAAATGTTTTAATACATTTTTGAAAAAAAGTATGTGAAAACTTAACCCATTAAAGTAAGTGTTCCTGCCATTTTAGGGAAAATTTGGCAAGGATGGGGATGATGGGTCGAAGGTAAATATAACTTACTGTATTATCACCTATTGGCCTCCACCATCCAACTCTTGTTTGCTTTTGTTTTATATTTGAAATATTCATTGCTAAACTACCAACATACTTTAATACAGGGAGAAAAAGGCTTTCCTGGAACTGCTGGATTCACTGGTTCCCAGGTAACTACTGCAACTTTCACGTACTTTGCAGATATTCAAGTCCAGTACTTGAAATTTCCTGAAGTCATCCTAAATACTAAACTCTCTCTTGTTTCAGGGTGAAAAGGGAGAAAAAGGACCGCCAGGATATGTAAGTCTTGAAACTACCAGCAGATGTCACCAGATTTTTATTTAGTTAAATGTGAGACCATGTTAAAGGGACAATAGACTGATTTTACCGGTTTATAATATCTTCCATGACTAGTTTGAGAAAAGTGCATCGGATAACTTTGCGTAAGTTAGACCTGAAGCTTCTATAAAGGACACCTGTTGTTGGTATTACACAAATCACTTTTAACAGAAACAACAATTACACAGATGGTATATGCTGTATATGACATGGTTTTATATTAAATGCCTTCACATTTTAATAGCATTACATTTACATTGGCAGCGATTCTCAAAAGGTGCGACTTAAAGAACAAGTTAAAACCCAAAATGTTGTTTTTAGTTGACCACTAGTAGTTTATTTTTTAACTCTGTAACAGTGATTTTGAATTGTACTCAAGGATTTCGCAGCGCTCTGTGACATCACTGTCGAGGGTGGCTAAGGGTGCACCAGAGGACACATCTTACCAAACACATACACGTCCTTCAGTGATGTTTGGTGGTCTCAGAGGGGCAAAGTGTGTTCAACTAAATATAGCGATAAGTAAAACACTACTTTCATCCTGGTGTTAAGTTTATTCCTTACAGTCAGGATTTATTTGTCTTTTCTATTTCTATTTTTACTTCTTTAATAGAGCACAATTCTAAAATGCCTTTAAATAAGAGTAAAATTACAATAGTGTGTTGTGACTGTAGTTTGTGATTGTGTTCTTCAGTTGTTCAAATAAAAGAATATCTATATTTTCTATTGTGTGTGCATTCCAAGGATAATGACAGGTAAGAAATTAACCGTTCTTAGTTTAGGTAGATTGGTGTACAAAACATAATTTTAATCAACGGCCATGCATCCTTAATGTTTGTTATTATGTCATTTCAGGGTAATGGTGCCCCTGGTCCTCCCGGCCCAAGTGGTAACCCAGGGTTCCAAGGAGTAAAAGGTAATGTAAGGCCATGGTATGCCCCAGTTATTCATACGAATAAACACCTACCTTGGATCAGTTTACATGTTATGATATTTCTTTTTCATTTTGGTTTCCTCTTTATCCACAGGTTTTCCTGGTCCTCAGGGAGAGGCAGGTCCTGCAGGTACAATGACATTATATTTCTATATGATATAAAAACTTTGAATTAAGGCTTAATATGTCAGTGAGACACACGCTAACCTGGATAACAACCTAACTGGCTCCGATGACTTTTACTTCAGGCCGGCACATTGAGGGGCCTCGCGGAGAGACGGGACAGAAAGGACACTTTGGAGAGAAAGGAGACAGGGGACTGGATGGAGAGTCTCTCGTTGGACCTCCGGGACAACCGGGAAACCCTGGACTCCCTGGACCAGCTGGACCACCACGTATGCCTTATTTTTGAACATAACAATCTTTTCAATAATTGACAACAATAGTGTTAACCTACAAATGTTTTTATAACCTAATGTGTCTACACAGTTGACCCTAATGAATGCAACAATGAGAAAGGAGCTCCTGGCCCAGCTGGATCTCCAGGCTTACAAGGAGAATTAGGACAGAAAGGTAGGAATCTCAACAGTAAATGCTCATCAATACAGGACATCAATAAATGAAAAGATTAAAATTCAGTTTCTTTCTTTAAGGTGTTGTTGTACCTTAGTGGCCGAATGTACTACTTCTGCAGTTAGACTACTTTTCTAGGCACATTTGCATCATAGTTATCTTTAAACTGATGTTTCTCCTTTCAGGTGACATAGGAGATACCTGTGTTCAATGTGAAGGTTCCGGCCCACCTGGATTACCTGGTCCACACGGCCCTAAAGGAGATGGGGGTGAGTGAATTTGGTCACATTGAAAATAAACGGCGGGGTCTAGCAAAAAATGTATTGGGGCCGTGAGCTTAAAGGTGGGGTAGGTAATTCACTTCAGAAACACTTTTTGCTATATTCCATGGAATGCTCTTAACATCCCGATAGCAATGAATACATTAAATGTTTTGACAATAAATACATAAAAAAATGTCATCTGTGTAAGCCGTAGTACTGTAAGCCGGCCCGGCTAAAATAACTGGATGGCCTACCTGCCTGTCAGCCTTCCATCTCGTGCACAAACTTATCTCGTGCCCTCATTGGTCATGTGCACGTTCGTGTGTGTTGGAGGAGGGGCTCTGTAAGGAAGTGTGAAGGAAGGGGCAGATTTTTTTCAGCTGCGTACTTTCAAATTCTAGCGCACTCAAGCTGGTTTCTCCATTCTACCTTTAATATGATTATTTCCATGGCCATCTGAGGACTTGGGACCACAGCTTGTTTCATTGTACAAATCTTTAATGATTGGATATTTTTCTGTGTTTTGACATGCACAAGGTGGGGGGACTGCACTTTATATTAACAAAAGTTACAAAAGTAGATCTGTCAGTAATATGTCTTTCGCTATAGACAACATTATGGAATGCATAACAGTAGAAATTGAAATGAAAACATCTAAAAACCTTCTGTTCGTGTATAGAAAACCAGGATCATGTATTGACACATTTGAGAAAAAGCTAGCTGAACTTTATAACGACACAAGCAGCAAGAAAATGCTCTTTGTATGTGGAGATTTTAACATTGATTTGCTGAACCCACAAGAACACAATGCAACTACAGAATTTATTAATTCTATGTATAGCAACAGTTTATATCCTACAATCACACGACCAACCAGAATAACATCACACAGTGCTACACTCATTGACAACATATTCACAAATGTTATGGATAGGAAAGTAATAAGTGGAATATTAATCAATGATACAAGTGATAACCTGCCAGTCTTTGCAACAATACAGAACTGTACTAGGATCAAAAAAGACACCACAAAAGTCACAATTACAAGACACAAAACACCAGAGTCTGTTCATTCTTTTAAAGAAGAAGTATCTAAACAAGACTGGAACAAAGTGTATGTACCAGATGCAAATGAAGCCTATGAATCATTTCTACATATTCTATCAGGGCTGTATGAAAAACATTGTCCTCGTGTAAAGAAAATAGTGAAACAAAAATATGCTGAAAAACCATGGATCACTAAGGGAATATTAAATGCATGTAAAACGAAAAATGAATTATATAAAGACTTCTTAAAGAATGGATCAGTAGAGGCTGAACAAAAATACAAGACATACAAAAACAAACTAACAAAGATAATACGATGTAGCAAAATGGATCATTACAACAAATTATTGGAGGATAACAAAAATAACATTAAAAACACATGGAATGTATTAAACACCATTATTAAAAAAGGAAATGGAAAGGCACAATACCCAAACAATTTTCTGTCAAAAAACGATTTCAATAAGTACTTTGTCAATGTTGGTCCTTGTCTAGCTGGGGAAATTCCAAATACTGGTTGTAGTGATGGTGTTGAAAGTAAATATGTATATGTGAAGGAAACTATATTCTTAAGAGGGACTGATGAAAATGAAATTATTGACACAGTTAAAAAACTTAAGAGTAAAAGGTCTACAGACTGTCATGATATTGACATGTATACAGTTAAAAACATTATTGAATGTATAGCCAAACCACTAACTCACATCTGTAATCAGTCAATACAAACCGGTGTATTTCCAAATAAAATGAAAACTGCTAAAGTCATACCAATACATAAATCTGGAGATAAACATGTACTGTCAAACTATAGACCAATTTCATTGCTCTCACAGTTTTCTAAAATACTGGAAAAAATGTACTATACAAGACTAAATGACTTCATCACCAAACATAACATACTCTATGAACAACAATATGGTTTCAGAGCAAACAGAACTACATCATTTGCAGTTATAGAATTGATGGAACACATTTCTAAGGCAATAGAAAAGAAAGAATATGCAATAGGGATATTTCTGGACCTTAAAAAAGCATTTGACACGGTTGACCATGAATTATTAATTAAAAAACTACAGAGATATGGCATTAGAGGTGTTGCACTATCATGGCTATCCAGCTACCTTACAAAACAGGTACTACGTTGAACTACAAAGCCATAAATCACAACTACTGCAGGTCACATGTGGGGTGCCTCAGGGCTCAGTCTTGGGGCCATTACTATTTATTCTGTATATTAACAATATATGTGAAGTATCAAAAACTATTAAAACCATTCTTTTTGCAGACGACACAAGTCTACTCTGCTGTGGGGACGATTTAGAACAGCTATTGATCACAATGGAGAAGGAACTGAGCAGGATGAAGATCTGGTTTGACCAAAATAAATTAACATTGAACGCAAGCAAAACCAAACTCATAATATTTGGGAATCGATCGACCAATACAGAGAAGAAACTCACTATAAATGGCGTCCAATTAGAAAGAGTATCGGAAAAAAAATTCCTTGGAGTAATCATAGACAATAAATTAAGTTGGAAACCACAAATATCAAAGCCAAAATATCCAAATCAATAGCAATTCTGAATAAAGCCAAATACCTAATAAATCAAGCTTCCTTGTTTATGCTGTACTGCTCCTTCATACTTCCATACATGATGGTATTGTGTGGAAGTTTGGGGGAACACATATAAAACAAATACACATCCTATCTTCATCCTGCAAAAAAGAGCCATACGAGTTATACATAAAACTAGGTACAGATAACCAACAAATAAATTGTTCATCAAACTAAAAACAGTAAAATTACAAGACCTGGTTGACTATAAAACTATTCAAATTATCTTCAAAGCCGCAAATCAACAATTACCTCATAATATCCAGGGACTTTTCACACAGAGAGAAAGCATGCACATGTTGAGAGGAAACTGCATTTTCAAAAAACCACCCGTACGAACAAATGCCAAACTTCCTTGCATCTCATCAAAAGGTGTTAGTCTGTGGAACAACTGTAATGATGCAATGAAATATTGTACAAGTCTATCTAAACTGAAAGTATTATTTAGGAGCCAAATCATTAATGGTTATGAACAGGACCTGTAAAATCCCAATTTGTAAAATTTGTTGTAAAAGTAATTTCTTTCTGATTGTTTTGTAAAAAAACAAAAAGCAAACAAATTAACAAGACAAACTTGTCGCTGATGACGTTGACCTAATATTTTATTTATAAGAAAAATATATGCTAGATGGGGTAGGACCAGAAACGTTTTTTTAAGCTTCTTCTTGCCCCTGTTGAACATGACAGACTATTTGAGGATTATTATTGTTTTCTTTTCTTTTTTTGTTATTATTTTCTTTTTGTACTTTGTTATAATTATTAATTTCAGTGAGAAAAGAAAAGGGGAAAAAGAAAAAGAAAATAATAACAAAAAAAGAAAAGAAAACAATAATAATCCTCAANTAGTCTAACAATTGCTTTGCCTGGCCTAAAGGTAGGTAAAGCCGATAGTCTAATGCAATTGCTTTCCTCTAGGGCAAAGGAGTCTCTTTCTAAAAATTAGTAATAAAAACGTAAATTTACAACTACGATAAAGGATACCAAGGAATGTTACGTTGTATAAGCGCTTTATACGCCTTTCAACGCTTATACGCTCTATACGCCCCCTTTCTTTGTTAAAAAAAATTTATAACCCGACAGATAAAATAAGAGAGAGTGTGTGTTGGACGTGATGCAATTTGGGAAAATGTAAGTAATTTGGTAAGTCACAAATAAAACATTTGTTCAAACCCTATAAAATTAGAGGTGGGGGGGGGTGTGGTGTGCGGTGTGTGTCGAAGAGGCGGAGTAAAGACAAAAGTAATGAGCAAGCAATAGCACTGGTCGACAGTTAGAACATCCGATGAGTGAAGCAAAGAACATCGGGACAAGAAGGTAAAAACAGTAGAGTCACTGCTGTTAGGGTCTCAGACTCACAGGCACACATGCAGAGATCCAGGGTGATGCACATGGCTTTTCTACCCAGCAATAAGTCTCTGAAACCTGGGGAAAAGTGGTGTGAATAGAGGCAGAGCGCAGCCAGAGAGGATCGGTCTGCAAGACCCACAGAGCACACCCAGAGGACAGGCTGCTTCATCTCACTTTATTACCCAGGAAAGGAGCTGGAATCCTGGGTACAAGAGTGTTAAAAGTGCATTAAACTGTTTTAATTTAACAGCCGGCGCTTCACAGCACTTTACAAGCCAGGAAAAGTGATTGAATCCTGGATATACATGTTTTAAATAGTCTGATATCTCCAGGGCGCATCACTGCATTTTACAAGCCAGGGAAGGTGCCTGAATCCTGGGTAAACATTGTTTAATTGTTTAAGTGTTTTTAAATGTGTGGAACAGTGTTTTGTCACTTTCAAAACTCTCCAATCATTGACCGGAGAAATTGGGTCGGTGTTGTATTCAATCTGACCGTTATTATTCCAGTGAGACGAAGTACGTACAATGATCGGAGTGATCCCATGTTAATTTTGTCCCAAAACCGGAGCATTCCCTCACCCAAATTAAGGCCGTCACGGATGTTGACTGCAGCCCAATAACCAAAATAGTTCTCTATCTGTGTTTTTAATTTCTGTTTTACTTTAAATGTATGCACCATGACACCAAGTGAAATTCCTCGTACATGTCAACCTACCTGGTAATAAACCTGATTCAGATTCTGATAAGAAGGCATCAGGGAGAGAAGGGCTTATAGAAAAAAAAAAGTATTTGAATACCACGTCTCCTTAC